>NC_090447.1:738729908-739029908 GCF_031143425.1 Pleurodeles waltl | reverse complement strand
GAGGTATCATTTTTATCGGGAGACGTGGGGGAACGCTGGGTGGAAGGAAATTTGTGGCTCCTCTCAGATTCCAGATTTTTCTGCCACAGAAATGTGAGGAACATGTGTTTTTTTTAGCCAAATTTTGAGGTTTGCAAAGGATTCTGGGTAACAGAACCTGGTCCGAGCCACACAAGTCACCCCATCTTGGATTCCCCTAGGTCTCTAGTTTTCAGAAATGCACAGGTTTGGTAGGTTTCCCTAGGTGGCGGCTGAGCTACAGGCCAAAATCTACAGGTAGGCACTTTGCAAAAAACACCTCTGTTTTCCTTCAAAAATTTGGCTGTGTCCACGTTGCGCTTTGGGGCGGTTCCTGTCGCGGGCGCTAGGCCTACCCACACAAGTGAGGTATCATTTTTATCGGGAGACGTGGGGGAACGCTGGGTGGAAGGAAATTTGTGGCTCCTCTCAGATTCCAGAACTTTCTGCCACAGAAATGTGAGGAACATGTGTTTTTTTAGCCAAATTTTGAGGTTTGCAAAGGATTCTGGGTAACAGAACCTGGTCCGAGCCACACAAGTCACCCCATCTTGGATTCCCCTAGGTCTCTAGTTTTCAGAAATGCACAGGTTTGGTAGGTTTCCCTAGGTGGCGGCTGAGCTACAGGCCAAAATCTACAGGTAGGCACTTTGCAAAAAACACCTCTGTTTTCCTTCAAAAATTTGGCTGTGTCCACGTTGCGCTTTGGGGCGTTTCCTGTCGCGGGCGCTAGGCCTACCCACACAAGTGAGGTATCATTTTTATCGGGAGACGTGGGGGAACGCTGGGTGGAAGGAAATTTGTGGCTCCTCTCAGATTCCAGAACTTTCTGCCACAGAAATGTGAGGAACATGTGTTTTTTTAGCCAAATTTTGAGGTTTGCAAAGGATTCTGGGTAACAGAACCTGGTCCGAGCCACACAAGTCACCCCATCTTGGATTCCCCTAGGTCTCTAGTTTTCAGAAATGCACAGGTTTGGTAGGTCTCCCTAGGTGGCGGCTGAGCTACAGGCCAAAATCTACAGGTAGGCACTTTGCAAAAAACACCTCTGTTTTCCTTCAAAAATTTGGCTGTGTCCACGTTGCGCTTTGGGGCGTTTCCTGTCGCGGGCGCTAGGCCTACCCACACAAGTGAGGTATCATTTTTATCGGGAGACGTGGGGGAACGCTGGGTGGAAGGAAATTTGTGGCTCCTCTCAGATTCCAGAACTTTCTGCCACAGAAATGTGAGGAACATGTGGTTTTTTAGCCAAATTTTGAGGTTTGCAAAGGATTCTGGGTAACAGAACCTGGTCCGAGCCACACAAGTCACCCCATCTTGGATTCCGCTAGGTCTCTAGTTTTCAGAAATGCACAGGTTTGGTAGGTCTCCCTAGGTGGCGGCTGAGCTACAGGCCAAAATCTACAGGTAGGCACTTTGCAAAAAACACCTCTGTTTTCCTTCAAAAATTTGGCTGTGTCCACGTTGCGCTTTGGGGCGTTTCCTGTCGCGGGTGCTAGGCCTACCCACACAAGTGAGGTATCATTTTTATCGGGAGACGTGGGGGAACGCTGGGTGGAAGGACATTTGTGGCTCCTCTCAGATTCCAGAACTTTCTGCCACAGAAATGTGAGGAACATGTGTTTTTTTAGCCAAATTTTGAGGTTTGCAAAGGATTCTGGGTAACAGAACCTGGTCCGAGCCACACAAGTCACCCCATCTTGGATTCCCCTAGGTCTCTAGTTTTGAGAAATGCACAGGTTTGGTAGGTTTCCCTAGGTGACGGCTGAGCTACAGGCCAAAATCTACAGGTAGGCACTTTGCAAAAAACACCTCTGTTTTCCTTCAAAAATTTGGCTGTGTCCACGTTGCGCTTTGGGGCGTTTCCTGTCGCGGGCGCTAGGCCTACCCACACAAGTGAGGTATCATTTTTATCGGGAGACGTGGGGGAACGCTGGGTGGAAGGAAATTTGTGGCTCCTCTCAGATTCCAGAACTTTCTGCCACAGAAATGTGAGGAACATGTGGTTTTTTAGCCAAATTTTGAGGTTTGCAAAGGATTCTGGGTAACAGAACCTGGTCCGAGCCACACAAGTCACCCCATCTTGGATTCCCCTAGGTCTCTAGTTTTCAGAAATGCACAGGTTTGGTAGGTTTCCCTAGGTGGCGGCTGAGCTACAGGTCAAAATCTACAGGTAGGCACTTTGCAAAAAACACCTCTGTTTTCCTTCAAAAATGTGGCTGTGTCCACGTTGCGCTTTGGGGCGTTTCCTGTCGCGGGCGCTAGGCCTACCCACACAAGTGAGGTATCATTTTTATTGGGAGACGTGGGGGAATGCTGGGTGGAAGGAAATTTGTGGCTCCTCTCAGATTCCAGAACTTTCTGCCACAGAAATGTGAGGAACATGTGTTTTTTTAGCCAAATTTTGAGGTTTGCAAAGGATTCTGGGTAACAGAACCTGGTCCGAGCCACACAAGTCACCCCATCTTGGATTCCCCTATGTCTCTGGTTTTCAGAAATGCACAGGTTTGGTAGGTTTCCCTAGGTGGCGGCTGAGCTACAGGCCAAAATCTACAGGTAGGCACTTTGCAAAAAACACCTCTGTTTTCCTTCAAAAATTTGGCTGTGTCCACGTTGCGCTTTGGGGCGTTTCCTGTCGCGGGCGCTAGGCCTACCCACACAAGTGAGGTATCATTTTTATCGGGAGACGTGGGGGAACGCTGGGTGGAAGGAAATTTGTGGCTCCTCTCAGATTCCAGAACTTTCTGCCACAGAAATGTGAGGAACATGTGTTTTTTTTAGCCAAATTTTGAGGTTTGCAAAGGATTCTGGGTAACAGAACCTGGTCCGAGCCACACAAGTCACCCCATCTTGGATTCCCCTAGGTCTCTAGTTTTCAGAAATGCACAGGTTTGGTAGGTTTCCCTAGGTGGCGGCTGAGCTACAGGCCAAAATCTACAGGTAGGCACTTTGCAAAAAACACCTCTGTTTTCCTTAAAAAATTTGGCTGTGTCCATGTTGCGCTTTGGGGCGTTTCCTGTCGCGGGCGCTAGGCCTACCCACACAAGTGAGGTATCATTTTTATCGGGAGACGTGGGGGAACGCTGGGTGGAAGGAAATTTGTGGCTCCTCTCAGATTCCAGAACTTTCTGCCACAGAAATGTGAGGAACATGTGGTTTTTTAGCCAAATTTTGAGGTTTGCAAAGGATTCTGGGTAACAGAACCTGGTCCGAGCCACACAAGTCACCCCATCTTGGATTCCCCTAGGTCTCTAGTTTTCAGAAATTCACAGGTTTGGTAGGTTTCCCTAGGTGGCGGCTGAGCTACAGGCCAAAATCTACAGGTAGGCACTTTGCAAAAAACACCTCTGTTTTCCTTCAAAAATTTGGCTGTGTCCACGTTGCGCTTTGGGGCGGTTCCTGTCGCGGGCGCTAGGCCTACCCACACAAGTGAGGTATCATTTTTATCGGGAGACGTGGGGGAACGCTGGGTGGAAGGAAATTTGTGGCTCCTCTCAGATTCCAGAACTTTCTGCCACAGAAATGTGAGGAACATGTGTTTTTTTAGCCAAATTTTGAGGTTTGCAAAGGATTCTGGGTAACAGAACCTGGTGCGAGCCACACAAGTCACCCCATCTTGGATTCCCCTAGGTCTCTAGTTTTCAGAAATGCACAGGTTTGGTAGGTTTCCCTAGGTGGCGGCTGAGCTACAGGCCAAAATCTACAGGTAGGCACTTTGCAAAAAACACCTCTGTTTTCCTTCAAAAATTTGGCTGTGTCCACGTTGCGCTTTGGGGCGTTTCCTGTCGCAGGCGCTAGGCCTACCCACACAAGTGAGGTATCATTTTTATCGGGAGACGTGGGGGAACGCTGGGTGGAAGGAAATTTGTGGCTCCTCTCAGATTCCAGAACTTTCTGCCACAGAAATGTGAGGAACATGTGTTTTTTTAGCCAAATTTTGAGGTTTGCAAAGGATTCTGGGTAACAGAACCTGGTCCGAGCCACACAAGTCACCCCATCTTGGATTCCCCTAGGTCTCTAGTTTTGAGAAATGCACAGGTTTGGTAGGTTTCCCTAGGTGGCGGCTGAGCTACAGGCCAAAATCTACAGGTAGGCACTTTGCAAAAAACACCTCTGTTTTCCTTCAAAAATTTGGCTGTGTCCACGTTGCGCTTTGGGGCGTTTCCTGTCGCGGGCGCTAGGCCTACCCACACAAGTGAGGTATCATTTTTATCGGGAGACGTGGGGGAACGCTGGGTGGAAGGAAATTTGTGGCTCCTCTCAGATTCCAGAACTTTCTGCCACAGAAATGTGAGGAACATGTGGTTTTTTAGCCAAATTTTGAGGTTTGCAAAGGATTCTGGGTAACAGAACCTGGTCCGAGCCACACAAGTCACCCCATCTTGGATTCCCCTAGGTCTCTAGTTTTCAGAAATGCACAGATTTGGTAGGTTTCCCTAGGTGGCGGCTGAGCTACAGGTCAAAATCTACAGGTAGGCACTTTGCAAAAAACACCTCTGTTTTCCTTCAAAAATGTGGCTGTGTCCACGTTGCGCTTTGGGGCGTTTCCTGTCGCGGGCGCTAGGCCTACCCACACAAGTGAGGTATCATTTTTATTGGGAGACGTGGGGGAATGCTGGGTGGAAGGAAATTTGTGGCTCCTCTCAGATTCCAGAACTTTCTGCCACAGAAATGTGAGGAACATGTGTTTTTTTAGCCAAATTTTGAGGTTTGCAAAGGATTCTGGGTAACAGAACCTGGTCCGAGCCACACAAGTCACCCCATCTTGGATTCCCCTAGGTCTCTAGTTTTCAGAAATGCACAGGTTTGGTAGGTTTCCCTAGGTGGCGGCTGAGCTACAGGCCAAAATCTACAGGTAGGCACTTTGCAAAAAACACCTCTGTTTTCCTTCAAAAATTTGGCTGTGTCCACGTTGCGCTTTGGGGCGTTTCCTGTCGCGGGCGCTAGGCCTACCCACACAAGTGAGGTATCATTTTTATCGGGAGACGTGGGGGAACGCTGGGTGGAAGGAAATTTGTGGCTCCTCTCAGATTCCAGAACTTTCTGCCACAGAAATGTGAGGAACATGTGTTTTTTTTAGCCAAATTTTGAGGTTTGCAAAGGATTCTGGGTAACAGAACCTGGTCCGAGCCACACAAGTCACCCCATCTTGGATTCCCCTAGGTCTCTAGTTTTCAGAAATGCACAGGTTTGGTAGGTTTCCCTAGGTGGCGGCTGAGCTACAGGCCAAAATCTACAGGTAGGCACTTTGCAAAAAACACCTCTGTTTTCCTTAAAAAATTTGGCTGTGTCCATGTTGCGCTTTGGGGCGTTTCCTGTCGCGGGCGCTAGGCCTACCCACACAAGTGAGGTATCATTTTTATCGGGAGACGTGGGGGAACGCTGGGTGGAAGGAAATTTGTGGCTCCTCTCAGATTCCAGAACTTTCTGCCACAGAAATGTGAGGAACATGTGTTTTTTTAGCCAAATTTTGAGGTTTGCAAAGGATTCTGGGTAACAGAACCTGGTCCGAGCCACACAAGTCACCCCATCTTGGATTCCCCTAGGTCTCTAGTTTTCAGAAATTCACAGGTTTGGTAGGTTTCCCTAGGTGGCGGCTGAGCTACAGGCCAAAATCTACAGGTAGGCACTTTGCAAAAAACACCTCTGTTTTCCTTCAAAAATTTGGCTGTGTCCACGCTGCGCTTTGGGGCGGTTCCTGTCGCGGGCGCTAGGCCTACCCACACAAGTGAGGTATCATTTTTATCGGGAGACGTGGGGGAACGCTGGGTGGAAGGAAATTTGTGGCTCCTCTCAGATTCCAGAACTTTCTGCCACAGAAATGTGAGGAACATGTGTTTTTTTAGCCAAATTTTGAGGTTTGCAAAGGATTCTGGGTAACAGAACCTGGTCCGAGCCACACAAGTCACCCCATCTTGGATTCCCCTAGGTCTTTAGTTTTCAGAAATGCACAGGTTTGGTAGGTTTCCCTAGGTGGCGGCTGAGCTACAGGCCAAAATCTACAGGTAGGCACTTTGCAAAAAACACCTCTGTTTTCCTTCAAAAATTTGGCTGTGTCCACGTTGCGCTTTGGGGCGTTTCCTGTCGCGGGCGCTAGGCCTACCCACACAAGTGAGGTATCATTTTTATCGGGAGACGTGGGGGAACGCTGGGTGGAAGGAAATTTGTGGCTCCTCTCAGATTCCAGAACTTTCTGCCACAGAAATGTGAGGAACATGTGTTTTTTTTAGCCAAATTTTGAGGTTTGCAAAGGATTCTGGGTAACAGAACCTGGTCCGAGCCACACAAGTCACCCCATCTTGGATTCCCCTAGGTCTCTAGTTTTCAGAAATGCACAGGTTTGGTAGGTTTCCCTAGGTGGCGGCTGAGCTACAGGCCAAAATCTACAGGTAGGCACTTTGCAAAAAACACCTCTGTTTTCCTTAAAAAATTTGGCTGTGTCCATGTTGCGCTTTGGGGCGTTTCCTGTCGCGGGCGCTAGGCCTACCCACACAAGTGAGGTATCATTTTTATCGGGAGACGTGGGGGAACGCTGGGTGGAAGGAAATTTGTGGCTCCTCTCAGATTCCAGAACTTTCTGCCACAGAAATGTGAGGAAAATGTGTTTTTTTAGCCAAATTTTGAGGTTTGCAAAGGATTCTGGGTAACAGAACCTGGTCCGAGCCACACAAGTCACCCCATCTTGGATTCCCCTAGGTCTCTAGTTTTCAGAAATTCACAGGTTTGGTAGGTTTCCCTAGGTGGCGGCTGAGCTACAGGCCAAAATCTACAGGTAGGCACTTTGCAAAAAACACCTCTGTTTTCCTTCAAAAATTTGGCTGTGTCCACGTTGCGCTTTGGGGCGGTTCCTGTCGCGGGCGCTAGGCCTACCCACACATGTGAGGTATCATTTTTATCGGGAGACGTGGGGGAACGCTGGGTGGAAGGAAATTTGTGGCTCCTCTCAGATTCCAGAACTTTCTGCCACAGAAATGTGAGGAACATGTGTTTTTTTAGCCAAATTTTGAGGTTTGCAAAGGATTCTGGGTAACAGAACCTGGTCCGAGCCACACAAGTCACCCCATCTTGGATTCCCCTAGGTCTCTAGTTTTCAGAAATGCACAGGTTTGGTAGGTTTCCCTAGGTGGCGGCTGAGCTACAGGCCAAAATCTACAGGTAGGCACTTTGCAAAAAACACCTCTGTTTTCCTTCAAAAATTTGGCTGTGTCCACGTTGCGCTTTGGGGCGGTTCCTGTCGCGGGCGCTAGGCCTACCCACACAAGTGAGGTATCATTTTTATCGGGAGACGTTGGGGAACGCTGGGTGGAAGGAAATTTGTGGCTCCTCTCAGATTCCAGAACTTTCTGCCACAGAAATGTGAGGAACATGTGGTTTTTTAGCCAAATTTTGAGGTTTGCAAAGGATTCTGGGTAACAGAACCTGGTCCGAGCCACACAAGTCACCCCATCTTGGAGTCCCCTAGGTCTCTAGTTTTCAGAAATGCACAGGTTTGGTAGGTTTCCCTAGGTGGCGGCTGAGCTACAGGCCAAAATCTACAGGTAGGCACTTTGCAAAAAACACCTCTGTTTTCCTTCAAAAATTTGGCTGTGTCCACGTTGCGCTTTGGGGCGTTTCCTGTCGCGGGCGCTAGGCCTACCCACACAAGTGAGGTATCATTTTTATTGGGAGACGTGGGGGAATGCTGGGTGGAAGGAAATTTGTGGCTCCTCTCAGATTCCAGAACTTTCTGCCACAGAAATTTGAGGAACATGTGTTTTTTTAGCCAAATTTTGAGGTTTGCAAAGGATTCTGGGTAACAGAACCTGGTCCGAGCCACACAAGTCACCCCATCTTGGATTCCCCTAGGTCTCTAGTTTTCAGAAATGCACAGGTTTGGTAGGTTTCCCTAGGTGGCGGCTGAGCTACAGGCCAAAATCTACAGGTAGGCACTTTGCAAAAAACACCTCTGTTTTCCTTCAAAAATTTGGCTGTGTCCACGTTGCGCTTTGGGGCATTTCCTGTCGCGGGCGCAAGGCCTACCCACACAAGTGAGGTATCATTTTTATCGGGAGACGTGGGGGAACGCTGGGTGGAAGGAAATTTGTGGCTCCTCTCAGATTCCAGAACTTTCTGCCACAGAAATGTGAGGAACATGTGTTTTTTTAGCCAAATTTTGAGGTTTGCAAAGGATTCTGGGTAACAGAATCTGGTCCGAGCCACACAAGTCACCCCATCTTGGATTCCCCTAGGTCTCTAGTTTTCAGAAATGCACAGGTTTGGTAGGTTTCCCTAGGTGGCGGCTGAGCTACAGGCCAAAATCTACAGGTAGGCACTTTGCAAAAAACACCTCTGTTTTCCTTCAAAAATTTGGCTGTGTCCACGTTGCGCTTTGGGGCGTTTCCTGTCGCGGGCGCTAGGCCTACCCACACAAGTGAGGTATCATTTTTATCGGGAGACGTGGGGGAACGCTGGGTGAAAGGAAATTTGTGGCTCCTCTCAGATTCCAGAACTTTCTGCCACAGAAATGTGAGGAACATGTGTTTTTTTAGCCAAATTTTGAGGTTTGCAAAGGATTCTGGGTAACAGAACCTGGTCCGAGCCACACAAGTCACCCCATCTTGGATTCCCCTAGGTCTCTAGTTTTGAGAAATGCACAGGTTTGGTAGGTCTCCCTAGGTGGCGGCTGAGCTACAGGCCAAAATCTACAGGTAGGCACTTTGCAAAAAACACCTCTGTTTTCCTTCAAAAATTTGGCTGTGTCCACGTTGCGCTTTGGGGCGTTTCCTGTCGCGGGCGCTAGGCCTACCCACACAAGTGAGGTATCATTTTTATCGGGAGACGTGGGGGAACGCTGGGTGGAAGGAAATTTGTGGCTCCTCTCAGATTCCAGAACTTTCTGCCACAGAAATGTGAGGAACATGTGTTTTTTTAGCCAAATTTTGAGGTTTGCAAAGGATTCTGGGTAACAGAACCTGGTCCGAGCCACACAAGTCACCCCATCTTGGATTCCCCTAGGTCTCTAGTTTTCAGAAATGCACAGGTTTGGTAGGTTTCCCTAGGTGGCGGCTGAGCTACAGGCCAAAATCTACAGGTAGGCACTTTGCAAAAAACACCTCTGTTTTCCTTCAAAAATTTGGCTGTGTCCACGTTGCGCTTTGGGGCGTTTCCTGTCGCGGGCGCTAGGCCTACCCACACAAGTGAGGTATCATTTTTATCGGGAGACGTGGTGGAACGCTGGGTGGAAGGAAATTTGTGGCTCCTCTCAGATTCCAGAACTTTCTGCCACAGAAATGTGAGGAACATGTGGTTTTTTAGCCAAATTTTGAGGTTTGCAAAGGATTCTGGGTAACAGAACCTGGTCCGAGCCACACAAGTCACCCCACCTTGGATTCCCCTAGGTCTCTAGTTTTCAGAAATGCACAGGTTTGGTAGGTCTCCCTAGGTGGCGGCTGAGCTACAGGCCAAAATCTACAGGTAGGCACTTTGCAAAAAACACCTCTGTTTTCCTTCAAAAATTTGGCTGTGTCCACGTTGCGCTTTGGGACGTTTCCTCTCGCGGGCGCTAGGCCTACCCACACAAGTGAGGTATCATTTTTATCGGGAGACGTTGGGGAACGCTGGGTGGAAGGAAATTTGTGGCTCCTCTCAGATTCCAGAACTTTCTGCCACAGAAATGTGAGGAACATGTGGTTTTTTAGCCAAATTTTGAGGTTTGCAAAGGATTCTGGGTAACAGAACCTGGTCCGAGCCACACAAGTCACCCCATCTTGGAGTCCCCTAGGTCTCTAGTTTTCAGAAATGCACAGGTTTGGTAGGTTTCCCTAGGTGGCGGCTGAGCTACAGGCCAAAATCTACAGGTAGGCACTTTGCAAAAAACACCTCTGTTTTCCTTCAAAAATTTGGCTGTGTCCACGTTGCGCTTTGGGGCGTTTCCTGTCGCGGGCGCTAGGCCTACCCACACAAGTGAGGTATCATTTTTATTGGGAGACGTGGGGGAATGCTGGGTGGAAGGAAATTTGTGGCTCCTCTCAGATTCCAGAACTTTCTGCCACAGAAATTTGAGGAACATGTGTTTTTTTAGCCAAATTTTGAGGTTTGCAAAGGATTCTGGGTAACAGAACCTGGTCCGAGCCACACAAGTCACCCCATCTTGGATTCCCCTAGGTCTCTAGTTTTCAGAAATGCACAGGTTTGGTAGGTTTCCCTAGGTGGCGGCTGAGCTACAGGCCAAAATCTACAGGTAGGCACTTTGCAAAAAACACCTCTGTTTTCCTTCAAAAATTTGGCTGTGTCCACGTTGCGCTTTGGGGCATTTCCTGTCGCGGGCGCAAGGCCTACCCACACAAGTGAGGTATCATTTTTATCGGGAGACGTGGGGGAACGCTGGGTGGAAGGAAATTTGTGGCTCCTCTCAGATTCCAGAACTTTCTGCCACAGAAATGTGAGGAACATGTGTTTTTTTAGCCAAATTTTGAGGTTTGCAAAGGATTCTGGGTAACAGAATCTGGTCCGAGCCACACAAGTCACCCCATCTTGGATTCCCCTAGGTCTCTAGTTTTCAGAAATGCACAGGTTTGGTAGGTTTCCCTAGGTGGCGGCTGAGCTACAGGCCAAAATCTACAGGTAGGCACTTTGCAAAAAACACCTCTGTTTTCCTTCAAAAATTTGGCTGTGTCCACGTTGCGCTTTGGGGCGTTTCCTGTCGCGGGCGCTAGGCCTACCCACACAAGTGAGGTATCATTTTTATCGGGAGACGTGGGGGAACGCTGGGTGAAAGGAAATTTGTGGCTCCTCTCAGATTCCAGAACTTTCTGCCACAGAAATGTGAGGAACATGTGTTTTTTTAGCCAAATTTTGAGGTTTGCAAAGGATTCTGGGTAACAGAACCTGGTCCGAGCCACACAAGTCACCCCATCTTGGATTCCCCTAGGTCTCTAGTTTTCAGAAATGCACAGGTTTGGTAGGTCTCCCTAGGTGGCGGCTGAGCTACAGGCCAAAATCTACAGGTAGGCACTTTGCAAAAAACACCTCTGTTTTCCTTCAAAAATTTGGCTGTGTCCACGTTGCGCTTTGGGGCGTTTCCTGTCGCGGGCGCTAGGCCTACCCACACAAGTGAGGTATCATTTTTATCGGGAGACGTGGGGGAACGCTGGGTGGAAGGAAATTTGTGGCTCCTCTCAGATTCCAGAACTTTCTGCCACAGAAATGTGAGGAACATGTGTTTTTTTAGCCAAATTTTGAGGTTTGCAAAGGATTCTGGGTAACAGAACCTGGTCCGAGCCACACAAGTCACCCCATCTTGGATTCCCCTAGGTCTCTAGTTTTCAGAAATGCACAGGTTTGGTAGGTTTCCCTAGGTGGCGGCTGAGCTACAGGCCAAAATCTACAGGTAGGCACTTTGCAAAAAACACCTCTGTTTTCCTTCAAAAATTTGGCTGTGTCCACGTTGCGCTTTGGGGCGTTTCCTGTCGCGGGCGCTAGGCCTACCCACACAAGTGAGGTATCATTTTTATCGGGAGACGTGGGGGAACGCTGGGTGGAAGGAAATTTGTGGCTCCTCTCAGATTCCAGAACTTTCTGCCACAGAATGTGAGGAACATGTGGTTTTTTAGCCAAATTTTGAGGTTTGCAAAGGATTCTGGGTAACAGAACCTGGTCCGAGCCACACAAGTCACCCCACCTTGGATTCCCCTAGGTCTCTAGTTTTCAGAAATGCACAGGTTTGGTAGGTCTCCCTAGGTGGCGGCTGAGCTACAGGCCAAAATCTACAGGTAGGCACTTTGCAAAAAACACCTCTGTTTTCCTTCAAAAATTTGGCTGTGTCCACGTTGCGCTTTGGGGCGTTTCCTCTCGCGGGCGCTAGGCCTACCCACACAAGTGAGGTATCATTTTTATCGGGAGACGTGGGGGAACGCTGGGTGGAAGGAAATTTGTGGCTCCTCTCAGATTCCAGAACTTTCTGCCACAGAAATGTGAGGAACATGTGTTTTTTTAGCCAAATTTTGAGGTTTGCAAAGGATTCTGGGTAACAGAACCTGGTCCGAGCCACACAAGTCACCCCATCTTGGATTCCCCTAGGTCTCTAGTTTTCAGAAATGCACAGGTTTGGTAGGTTTCCCTAGGTGGCGGCTGAGCTACAGGCCAAAATCTACAGGTAGGCACTTTGCAAAAAACACCTCTGTTTTCCTTCAAAAATGTGGCTGTGTCCACGTTGCGCTTTGGGGCGTTTCCTGTCGCGGGCGCTAGGCCTACCCACACAAGTGAGGTATCATTTTTATTGGGAGACGTGGGGAATGCTGGGTGGAAGGAAATTTGTGGCTCCTCTCAGATTCCAGAACTTTCTGCCACAGAAATGTGAGGAACATGTGTTTTTTTAGCCAAATTTTGAGGTTTGCAAAGGATTCTGGGTAACAGAACCTGGTCCGAGCCACACAAGTCACCCCATCTTGGATTCCCCTAGGTCTCTAGTTTTCAGAAATGCACAGGTTTGGTAGGTTTCCCTAGGTGGCGGCTGAGCTACAGGCCAAAATCTACAGGTAGGCACTTTGCAAAAAACACCTCTGTTTTCCTTCAAAAATTTGGCTGTGTCCACGTTGCGCTTTGGGGCGTTTCCTGTCGCTGGCGCAAGGCCTACCCACACAAGTGAGGTATCATTTTTATCGGGAGACGTGGGGGAACGCTGGGTGGAAGGAAATTTGTGGCTCCTCTCAGATTCCAGAACTTTCTGCCACAGAAATGTGAGGAACATGTGTTTTTTTAGCCAAATTTTGAGGTTTGCAAAGGATTCTGGGTAACAGAACCTGGTCCGAGCCACACAAGTCACCCCATCTTGGATTCCCCTAGGTCTCTAGTTTTCAGAAATGCACAGGTTTGGTAGGTTTCCCTAGGTGGCGGCTGAGCTACAGGCCAAAATCTACAGGTAGGCACTTTGCAAAAAACACCTCTGTTTTCCTTCAAAAATTTGGCTGTGTCCACGTTGCGCTTTGGGGCGTTTCCTGTCGCGGGCGCTAGGCCTACCCACACAAGTGAGGTATCATTTTTATCGGGAGACGTGGGGGATTGCTGGGTGGAAGGAAATTTGTGGCTCCTCTGAGATTCCAGAACTTTCTGCCACAGAAATGTGAGGAACATGTGTTTTTTTAGCCAAATTTTGAGGTTTGCAAAGGATTCTGGGTAACAGAACCTGGTCCGAGCCACACAAGTCACCCCATCTTGGATTCCCCTAGGTCTCTAGTTTTCAGAAATGCACAGGTTTGGTAGGTCTCCCTAGGTGGCGGCTGAGCTACAGGCCAAAATCTACAGGTAGGCACTTTGCAAAAAACACCTCTGTTTTCCTTCAAAAATTTGGCTGTGTCCACGTTGCGCTTTGGGGCGTTTCCTGTCGCGGGCGCTAGGCCTACCCACACAAGTGAGGTATCATTTTTATCGGGAGACGTGGGGGAACGCTGGGTGGAAGGAAATTTGTGGCTCCTCTCAGATTCCAGAACTTTCTGCCACAGAAATGTGAGGAACATGTGTTTTTTTAGCCAAATTTTGAGGTTTGCAAAGGATTCTGGGTAACAGAACCTGGTCCGAGCCACACAAATCACCCCATCTTGGATTCCCCTAGGTCTCTAGTTTTCAGAAATGCACAGGTTTGGTAGGTTTCCCTAGGTGGCGGCTGAGCTACAGGCCAAAATCTACAGGTAGGCACTTTGCAAAAAACACCTCTGTTTTCCTTCAAAAATTTGGCTGTGTCCACGTTGCGCTTTGGGGCGGTTCCTGTCGCGGGCGCTAGGCCTACCCACACAAGTGAGGTATCATTTTTATCGGGAGATGTTGGGGAACGCTGGGTGGAAGGAAATTTGTGGCTCCTCTCAGATTCCAGAACTTTCTGCCACAGAAATGTGAGGAACATGTGGTTTTTTAGCCAAATTTTGAGGTTTGCAAAGGATTCTGGGTAACAGAACCTGGTCCGAGCCACACAAGTCACCCCATCTTGGATTCCCCTAGGTCTCTAGTTTTCAGAAATGCACAGGTTTGGTAGGTTTCCCTAGGTGGCGGCTGAGCTACAGGCCAAAATCTACAGGTAGGCACTTTACAAAAAACACCTCTGTTTTCCTTCAAAAATTTGGCTGTGTCCACGTTGCGCTTTCGGGCGTTTCCTGTCGCGGGCGCTAGGCCTACCCACACAAGTGAGGTATCATTTTTATTGGGAGACGTGGGGGAATGCTGGGTGGAAGGAAATTTGTGGCTCCTCTCAGATTCCAGAACTTTCTGCCACAGAAATTTGAGGAACATGTGTTTTTTTAGCCAAATTTTGAGGTTTGCAAAGGATTCTGGGTAACAGAACCTGGTCCGAGCCACACAAGTCACCCCATCTTGGATTCCCCTAGGTCTCTAGTTTTCAGAAATGCACAGGTTTGGTAGGTTTCCCTAGGTGGCGGCTGAGCTACAGGCCAAAATCTACAGGTAGGCACTTTGCAAAAAACACCTCTGTTTTCCTTCAAAAATTTGGCTGTGTCCACGTTGCGCTTTGGGGCGTTTCCTGTCGCGGGCGCAAGGCCTACCCACACAAGTGAGGTATCATTTTTATCGGGAGACGTGGGGGAACGCTGGGTGGAAGGAAATTTGTGGCTCCTCTCAGATTCCAGAACTTTCTGCCACAGAAATGTGAGGAACATGTGTTTTTTTAGCCAAATTTTGAGGTTTGCACAGGATTCTGGGTAACAGAACCTGGTCCGAGCCACACAAGTCACCACATCTTGGATTCCCCTAGGTCTCTAGTTTTCAGAAATGCACAGGTTTGGTAGGTTTCCCTAGGTGGCGGCTGAGCTACAGGCCAAAATCTACAGGTAGGCACTTTGCAAAAAACACCTCTGTTTTCCTTCAAAAATTTGGCTGTGTCCACGTTGCGCTTTGGGGCGTTTCCTGTCGCGGGCGCTAGGCCTACCCACACAAGTGAGGTATCATTTTTATCGGGAGACGTGGGGGAACGCTGGGTGAAAGGAAATTTGTGGCTCCTCTCAGATTCCAGAACTTTCTGCCACAGAAATGTGAGGAACATGTGTTTTTTTAGCCAAATTTTGAGGTTTGCAAAGGATTCTGGGTAACAGAACCTGGTCCGAGCCACACAAGTCACCCCATCTTGGATTCCCCTAGGTCTCTAGTTTTCAGAAATGCACAGGTTTGGTAGGTCTCCCTAGGTGGCGGCTGAGCTACAGGCCAAAATCTACAGGTAGGCACTTTGCAAAAAACACCTCTGTTTTCCTTCAAAAATTTGGCTGTGTCCACGTTGCGCTTTGGGGCGTTTCCTGTCGCGGGCGCTAGGCCTACCCACACAAGTGAGGTATCATTTTTATCGGGAGACGTGGGGGAACGCTGGGTGGAAGGAAATTTGTGGCTCCTCTCAGATTCCAGAACTTTCTGCCACAGAAATGTGAGGAACATGTGTTTTTTTAGCCAAATTTTGAGGTTTGCAAAGGATTCTGGGTAACAGAACCTGGTCCGAGCCACACAAGTCACCCCATCTTGGATTCCCCTAGGTCTCTAGTTTTCAGAAATGCACAGGTTTGGTAGGTTTCCCTAGGTGGCGGCTGAGCTACAGGCCAAAATCTACAGGTAGGCACTTTGCAAAAAACACCTCTGTTTTCCTTCAAAAATGTGGCTGTGTCCACGTTGCGCTTTGGGGCGTTTCCTGTCGCGGGCGCTAGGCCTACCCACACAAGTGAGGTATCATTTTTATCGGGAGACGTGGGGGAACGCTGGGTGGAAGGAAATTTGTGGCTCCTCTCAGATTCCAGAACTTTCTGCCACAGAAATGTGAGGAACATGTGGTTTTTTAGCCAAATTTTGAGGTTTGCAAAGGATTCTGGGTAACAGAACCTGGTCCGAGCCACACAAGTCACCCCATCTTGGATTCCCCTAGGTCTCTAGTTTTCAGAAATGCACAGGTTTGGTAGGTCTCCCTAGGTGGCGGCTGAGCTACAGGCCAAAATCTACAGGTAGGCACTTTGCAAAAAACACCTCTGTTTTCCTTCAAAAATTTGGCTGTGTCCACGTTGCGCTTTGGGGCGTTTCCTGTCGCGGGCGCTAGGCCTACCCACACAAGTGAGCTATCATTTTTATCGGGAGACGTGGGGGAACGCTGGGTGGAAGGAAATTTGTGGCTCCTCTCAGATTCCAGAACTTTCTGCCACAGAAATGTGAGGAACATGTGTTTTTTTAGCCAAATTTTGAGGTTTGCAAAGGATTCTGGGTAACAGAACCTGGTCCGAGCCACACAAGTCACCCCATCTTGGATTCCCCTAGGTCTCTAGTTTTCAGAAATGCACAGGTTTGGTAGGTTTCCCTAGGTGGCGGCTGAGCTACAGGCCAAAATCTACAGGTAGGCACTTTGCAAAAAACACCTCTGTTTTCCTTCAAAAATGTGGCTGTGTCCACGTTGCGCTTTGGGGCGTTTCCTGTCGCGGGCGCTAGGCCTACCCACACAAGTGAGGTATCATTTTTATTGGGAGACGTGGGGGAATGCTGGGTGGAAGGAAATTTGTGGCTCCTCTCAGATTCCAGAACTTTCTGCCACAGAAATGTGAGGAACATGTGTTTTTTTAGCCAAATGTTGAGGTTTGCAAAGGATTCTGGGTAACAGAACCTGGTCCGAGCCACACAAGTCACCCCATCTTGGATTCCCCTAGGTCTCTAGTTTTCAGAAATGCACAGGTTTGGTAGGTTTCCCTAGGTGGCGGCTGAGCTACAGGCCAAAATCTACAGGTAGGCACTTTGCAAAAAACACCTCTGTTTTCCTTCAAAAATTTGGCTGTGTCCACGTTGCGCTTTGGGGCGTTTCCTGTCGCGGGCGCAAGGCCTACCCACACAAGTGAGGTATCATTTTTATCGGGAGACGTGGGGGAACGCTGGGTGGAAGGAAATTTGTGGCTCCTCTCAGATTCCAGAACTTTCTGCCACAGAAATGTGAGGAACATGTGTTTTTTTAGCCAAATTTTGAGGTTTGCAAAGGATTCTGGGTAACAGAACCTGGTCCGAGCCACACAAGTCACCCCATCTTGGATTCCCCTAGGTCTCTAGTTTTCAGAAATTCACAGGTTTGGTAGGTTTCCCTAGGTGGCGGCTGAGCTACAGGCCAAAATCTACCGGTAGGCACTTTGCAAAAAACACCTCTGTTTTCCTTCAAAAATTTGGCTGTGTCCACGTTGCGCTTTGGGGCGTTTCCTGTCGCGGGCGCTAGGCCTACCCACACAAGTGAGGTATCATTTTTATCGGGAGACGTGGGGGAACGCTGGGTGGAAGGAAATTTGTGGCTCCTCTCAGATTCCAGAACTTTCTGCCACAGAAATGTGAGGAACATGTGTTTTTTTAGCCAAATTTTGAGGTTTGCAAAGGATTCTGGGTAACAGAACCTGGTCCGAGCCACACAAGTCACCCCATCTTGGATTCCCCTAGGTCTCTAGTTTTCAGAAATGCACAGGTTTGGTAGGTCTCCCTAGGTGGCGGCTGAGCTACAGGCCAAAATCTACAGGTAGGCACTTTGCAAAAAACACCTCTGTTTTCCTTCAAAAATTTGGCTGTGTCCACGTTGCGCTTTGGGGCGTTTCCTGTCGCGGGCGCTAGGCCTACCCACACAAGTGAGGTATCATTTTTATCGGGAGACGTGGGGGAACGCTGGGTGGAAGGAAATTTGTGGCTCCTCTCAGATTCCAGAACTTTCTGCCACAGAAATGTGAGGAACATGTGTTTTTTTAGCCAAATTTTGAGGTTTGCAAAGGATTCTGGGTAACAGAACCTGGTCCGAGCCACACAAATCACCCCATCTTGGATTCCCCTAGGTCTCTAGTTTTCAGAAATGCACAGGTTTGGTAGGTTTCCCTAGGTGGCGGCTGAGCTACAGGCCAAAATCTACAGGTAGGCACTTTGCAAAAAACACCTCTGTTTTCCTTCAAAAATTTGGCTGTGTCCACGTTGCGCTTTGGGGCGGTTCCTGTCGCGGGCGCTAGGCCTACCCACACAAGTGAGGTATCATTTTTATCGGGAGACGTTGGGGAACGCTGGGTGGAAGGAAATTTGTGGCTCCTCTCAGATTCCAGAACTTTCTGCCACAGAAATGTGAGGAACATGTGGTTTTTTAGCCAAATTTTGAGGTTTGCAAAGGATTCTGGGTAACAGAACCTGGTCCGAGCCACACAAGTCACCCCATCTTGGATTCCCCTAGGTCTCTAGTTTTCAGAAATGCACAGGTTTGGTAGGTTTCCCTAGGTGGCGGCTGAGCTACAGGCCAAAATCTACAGGTAGGCACTTTGCAAGAAACACCTCTGTTTTCCTTCAAAAATTTGGCTGTGTCCACGTTGCGCTTTGGGGCGTTTCCTTTCGCGGGCGCTAGGCCTACCCACACAAGTGAGGTATCATTTTTATTGGGAGACGTGGGGGAATGCTGGGTGGAAGGAAATTTGTGGCTCCTCTCAGATTCCAGAACTTTCTGCCACAGAAATTTGAGGAACATGTGTTTTTTTAGCCAAATTTTGAGGTTTGCAAAGGATTCTGGGTAACAGAACCTGGTCCGAGCCACACAAGTCACCCCATCTTGGATTCCCCTAGGTCTCTAGTTTTCAGAAATGCACAGGTTTGGTAGGTTTCCCTAGGTGGCGGCTGAGCTACAGGCCAAAATCTACAGGTAGGCACTTTGCAAAAAACACCTCTGTTTTCCTTCAAAAATTTGGCTGTGTCCACGTTGCGCTTTGGGGCGTTTCCTGTCGCGGGCGCAAGGCCTACCCACACAAGTGAGGTATCATTTTTTTCGGGAGACGTGGGGGAACGCTGGGTGGAAGGAAGTTTGTGGCTCCTCTCAGATTCCAGAACTTTCTGCCACAGAAATGTGAGGAACATGTGTTTTTTTAGCCAAATTTTGAGGTTTGCAAAGGATTCTGGGTAACAGAACCTGGTCCGAGCCACACAAGTCACCCCATCTTGGATTCCCCTAGGTCTCTAGTTTTCAGAAATGCACAGGTTTGGTAGGTTTCCCTAGGTGGCGGCTGAGCTACAGGCCAAAATCTACAGGTAGGCACTTTGCAAAAAACACCTCTGTTTTCCTTCAAAAATTTGGCTGTGTCCACGTTGCGCTTTGGGGCGTTTCCTGTCGCGGGCGCTAGGCCTACCCACACAAGTGAGGTATCATTTTTATCGGGAGACGTGGGGGAACGCTGGGTGAAAGGAAATTTGTGGCTCCTCTCAGATTCCAGAACTTTCTGCCACAGAAATGTGAGGAACATGTGTTTTTTTAGCCAAATTTTGAGGTTTGCAAAGGATTCTGGGTAACAGAACCTGGTCCGAGCCACACAAGTCACCCCATCTTGGATTCCCCTAGGTCTCTAGTTTTCAGAAATGCACAGGTTTGGTAGGTCTCCCTAGGTGGCGGCTGAGCTACAGGCCAAAATCTACAGGTAGGCACTTTGCAAAAAACACCTCTGTTTTCCTTCAAAAATTTGGCTGTGTCCACGTTGCGCTTTGGGGCGTTTCCTGTCGCGGGCGCTAGGCCTACCCACACAAGTGAGGTATCATTTTTATCGGGAGACGTGGGGGAACGCTGGGTGGAAGGAAATTTGTGGCTCCTCTCAGATTCCAGAACTTTCTGCCACAGAAATGTGAGGAACATGTGGTTTTTTAGCCAAATTTTGAGGTTTGCAAAGGATTCTGGGTAACAGAACCTGGTCCGAGCCACACAAGTCACCCCATCTTGGATTCCCCTAGGTCTCTAGTTTTGAGAAATGCACAGGTTTGGTAGGTTTCCCTAGGTGGCGGCTGAGCTACAGGCCAAAATCTACAGGTAGGCACTTTGCAAAAAACACCTCTGTTTTCCTTCAAAAATTTGGCTGTGTCCACGTTGCGCTTTGGGGCGTTTCCTGTCGCGGGCGCTAGGCCTACCCACACAAGTGAGGTATCATTTTTATCGGGAGACGTGGGGGAACGCTGGGTGGAAGGAAATTTGTGGCTCCTCTCAGATTCCAGAACTTTCTGCCACAGAAATGTGAGGAACATGTGGTTTTTTAGCCAAATTTTGAGGTTTGCAAAGGATTCTGGGTAACAGAACCTGGTCCGAGCCACACAAGTCACCCCATCTTGGATTCCCCTAGGTCTCTAGTTTTCAGAAATGCACAGGTTTGGTAGGTTTCCCTAGGTGGCGGCTGAGCTACAGGTCAAAATCTACAGGTAGGCACTTTGCAAAAAACACCTCTGTTTTCCTTCAAAAATGTGGCTGTGTCCACGTTGCGCTTTGGGGCGTTTCCTGTCGCGGGCGCTAGGCCTACCCACACAAGTGAGGTATCATTTTTATTGGGAGACGTGGGGGAATGCTGGGTGGAAGGAAATTTGTGGCTCCTCTCAGATTCCAGAACTTTCTGCCACAGAAATGTGAGGAACATGTGTTTTTTTAGCCAAATTTTGAGGTTTGCAAAGGATTCTGGGTAATAGAACCTGGTCCGAGCCACACAAGTCACCCCATCTTGGATTCCCCTAGGTCTCTAGTTTTCAGAAATGCACAGGTTTGGTAGGTTTCCCTAGGTGGCGGCTGAGCTACAGGCCAAAATCTACAGGTAGGCACTTTGCAAAAAACACCTCTGTTTTCCTTCAAAAATTTGGCTGTGTCCAAGTTGCGCTTTGGGGCGTTTCCTGTCGCGGGCGCAAGGCCTACCCACACAAGTGAGGTATCATTTTTATCGGGAGACGTGGGGGAACGCTGGGTGGAAGGAAATTTGTGGCTCCTCTCAGATTCCAGAACTTTCTGCCACAGAAATGTGAGGAACATGTGTTTTTTTTAGCCACATTTTGAGGTTTGCAAAGGATTCTGGGTAACAGAACCTGGTCCGAGCCACACAAGTCACCCCATCTTGGATTCCCCTAGGTCTCTAGTTTTCAGAAATGCACAGGTTTGGTAGGTTTCCCTAGGTGGCGGCTGAGCTACAGGCCAAAATCTACAGGTAGGCACTTTGCAAAAAACACCTCTGTTTTCCTTAAAAAATTTGGCTGTGTCCATGTTGCGCTTTGGGGCGTTTCCTGTCGCGGGCGCTAGGCCTACCCACACAAGTGAGGTATCATTTTTATCGGGAGACGTGGGGGAACGCTGGGTGGAAGGAAATTTGTGGCTCCTCTCAGATTCCAGAACTTTCTGCCACAGAAATGTGAGGAACATGTGTTTTTTTAGCCAAATTTTGAGGTGTGCAAAGGATTCTGGATAACAGAACCTGGTCCGAGCCACACAAGTCACCCCATCTTGGATTCCCCTAGGTCTCTAGTTTTCAGAAATTCACAGGTTTGGTAGGTTTCCCTAGGTGGCGGCTGAGCTACAGGCCAAAATCTACAGGTAGGCACTTTGCAAAAAACACCTCTGTTTTCCTTCAAAAATTTGGCTGTGTCCACGTTGCGCTTTGGGGCGGTTCCTGTCGCGGGCGCTAGGCCTACCCACACAAGTGAGGTATCATTTTTATCGGGAGACATGGGGGAACGCTGGGTGGAAGGAAATTTGTGGCTCCTCTCAGATTCCAGAACTTTCTGCCACAGAAATGTGAGGAACATGTGTTTTTTTAGCCAAATTTTGAGGTTTGCAAAGGATTCTGGGTAACAGAACCTGGTCCGAGCCACACAAGTCACCCCATCTTGGATTCCCCTAGGTCTCTAGTTTTCAGAAATGCACAGGTTTGGTAGGTCTCCCTAGGTGGCGGCTGAGCTACAGGCCAAAATCTACAGGTAGGCACTTTGCAAAAAACACCTCTGTTTTCCTTCAAAAATTTGGCTGTGTCCACGTTGCGCTTTGGGGCGTTTCCTGTCGCGGGCGCTAGGCCTACCCACACAAGTGAGGTATCATTTTTATCGGGAGACGTGGGGGAACGCTGGGTGGAAGGAAGTTTGTGGCTCCTCTCAGATTCCAGAACTTTCTGCCACAGAAATGTGAGGAACATGTGTTTTTTTAGCCAAATTTTGAGGTTTGCAAAGGATTCTGGGTAACAGAACCTGGTCCGAGCCACACAAGTCACCCCATCTTGGATTCCCCTAGGTCTCTAGTTTTCAGAAATGCACAGGTTTGGTAGGTTTCCCTAGGTGGCGGCTGAGCTACAGGCCAAAATCTACAGGTAGGCACTTTGCAAAAAACACCTCTGTTTTCCTTCAAAAATTTGGCTGTGTCCACGTTGCGCTTTGGGGCGTTTCCTGTCGCGGGCGCTAGGCCTACCCACACAAGTGAGGTATCATTTTTATCGGGAGACGTGGGGGAACGCTGGGTGAAAGGAAATTTGTGGCTCCTCTCAGATTCCAGAACTTTCTGCCACAGAAATGTGAGGAACATGTGTTTTTTTAGCCAAATTTTGAGGTTTGCAAAGGATTCTGGGTAACAGAACCTGGTCCGAGCCACACAAGTCACCCCATCTTGGATTCCCCTAGGTCTCTAGTTTTCAGAAATGCACAGGTTTGGTAGGTCTCCCTAGGTGGCGGCTGAGCTACAGGCCAAAATCTACAGGTAGGCACTTTGCAAAAAACACCTCTGTTTTCCTTCAAAAATTTGGCTGTGTCCACGTTGCGCTTTGGGGCGTTTCCTGTCGCGGGCGCTAGGCCTACCCACACAAGTGAGGTATCATTTTTATCGGGAGACGTGGGGGAACGCTGGGTGGAAGGAAATTTGTGGCTCCTCTCAGATTCCAGAACTTTCTGCCACAGAAATGTGAGGAACATGTGGTTTTTTAGCCAAATTTTGAGGTTTGCAAAGGATTCTGGGTAACAGAACCTGGTCCGAGCCACACAAGTCACCCCATCTTGGATTCCCCTAGGTCTCTAGTTTTGAGAAATGCACAGGTTTGGTAGGTTTCCCTAGGTGGCGGCTGAGCTACAGGCCAAAATCTACAGGTAGGCACTTTGCAAAAAACACCTCTGTTTTCCTTCAAAAATTTGGCTGTGTCCACGTTGCGCTTTGGGGCGTTTCCTGTCGCGGGCGCTAGGCCTACCCACACAAGTGAGGTATCATTTTTATCGGGAGACGTGGGGGAACGCTGGGTGGAAGGAAATTTGTGGCTCCTCTCAGATTCCAGAACTTTCTGCCACAGAAATGTGAGGAACATGTGGTTTTTTAGCCAAATTTTGAGGTTTGCAAAGGATTCTGGGTAACAGAACCTGGTCCGAGCCACACAAGTCACCCCATCTTGGATTCCCCTAGGTCTCTAGTTTTCAGAAATGCACAGGTTTGGTAGGTTTCCCTAGGTGGCGGCTGAGCTACAGGTCAAAATCTACAGGTAGGCACTTTGCAAAAAACACCTCTGTTTTCCTTCAAAAATGTGGCTGTGTCCACGTTGCGCTTTGGGGCGTTTCCTGTCGCGGGCGCTAGGCCTACCCACACAAGTGAGGTATCATTTTTATTGGGAGACGTGGGGGAATGCTGGGTGGAAGGAAATTTGTGGCTCCTCTCAGATTCCAGAACTTTCTGCCACAGAAATGTGAGGAACATGTGTTTTTTTAGCCAAATTTTGAGGTTTGCAAAGGATTCTGGGTAATAGAACCTGGTCCGAGCCACACAAGTCACCCCATCTTGGATTCCCCTAGGTCTCTAGTTTTCAGAAATGCACAGGTTTGGTAGGTTTCCCTAGGTGGCGGCTGAGCTACAGGCCAAAATCTACAGGTAGGCACTTTGCAAAAAACACCTCTGTTTTCCTTCAAAAATTTGGCTGTGTCCAAGTTGCGCTTTGGGGCGTTTCCTGTCGCGGGCGCAAGGCCTACCCACACAAGTGAGGTATCATTTTTATCGGGAGACGTGGGGGAACGCTGGGTGGAAGGAAATTTGTGGCTCCTCTCAGATTCCAGAACTTTCTGCCACAGAAATGTGAGGAACATGTGTTTTTTTTAGCCAAATTTTGAGGTTTGCAAAGGATTCTGGGTAACAGAACCTGGTCCGAGCCACACAAGTCACCCCATCTTGGATTCCCCTAGGTCTCTAGTTTTCAGAAATGCACAGGTTTGGTAGGTTTCCCTAGGTGGCGGCTGAGCTACAGGCCAAAATCTACAGGTAGGCACTTTGCAAAAAACACCTCTGTTTTCCTTAAAAAATTTGGCTGTGTCCATGTTGCGCTTTGGGGCGTTTCCTGTCGCGGGCGCTAGGCCTACCCACACAAGTGAGGTATCATTTTTATCGGGAGACGTGGGGGAACGCTGGGTGGAAGGAAATTTGTGGCTCCTCTCAGATTCCAGAACTTTCTGCCACAGAAATGTGAGGAACATGTGTTTTTTTAGCCAAATTTTGAGGTGTGCAAAGGATTCTGGATAACAGAA
The DNA here is from genome assembly GCF_031143425.1 of Pleurodeles waltl. NCBI lineage: Eukaryota > Metazoa > Chordata > Amphibia > Caudata > Salamandridae > Pleurodeles > Pleurodeles waltl. The sequence goes on along the minus strand of NC_090447.1, from coordinate 739,005,620 downwards.
CCTGGTCCGAGCCACACAAGTCACCCCATCTTGGATTCCCCTAGGTCTCTAGTTTTCAGAAATTCACAGGTTTGGTAGGTTTCCCTAGGTGGCGGCTGAGCTACAGGCCAAAATCTACAGGTAGGCACTTTGCAAAAAACACCTCTGTTTTCCTTCAAAAATTTGGCTGTGTCCACGTTGCGCTTTGGGGCGGTTCCTGTCGCGGGCGCTAGGCCTACCCACACAAGTGAGGTATCATTTTTATCGGGAGACATGGGGGAACGCTGGGTGGAAGGAAATTTGTGGCTCCTCTCAGATTCCAGAACTTTCTGCCACAGAAATGTGAGGAACATGTGTTTTTTTAGCCAAATTTTGAGGTTTGCAAAGGATTCTGGGTAACAGAACCTGGTCCGAGCCACACAAGTCACCCCATCTTGGATTCCCCTAGGTCTCTAGTTTTCAGAAATGCACAGGTTTGGTAGGTTTCCCTAGGTGGCGGCTGAGCTACAGGCCAAAATCTACAGGTAGGCACTTTGCAAAAAACACCTCTGTTTTCCTTCAAAAATGTGGCTGTGTCCACGTTGCGCTTTGGGGCGTTTCCTGTCGCGGGCGCTAGGCCTACCCACACAAGTGAGGTATCATTTTTATCGGGAGACGTGGGGGAACGCTGGGTGGAAGGAAATTTGTGGCTCCTCTCAGATTCCAGAACTTTCTGCCACAGAAATGTGAGGAACATGTGTTTTTTTTAGCCAAATTTTGAGGTTTGCAAAGGATTCTGGGTAACAGAACCTGGTCCGAGCCACACAAGTCACCCCATCTTGGATTCCCCTAGGTCTCTAGTTTTCAGAAATGCACAGGTTTGGTAGGTTTCCCTAGGTGGCGGCTGAGCTACAGGCCAAAATCTACAGGTAGGCACTTTGCAAAAAACACCTCTGTTTTCCTTAAAAAATTTGGCTGTGTCCATGTTGCGCTTTGGGGCGTTTCCTGTCGCGGGCGCTAGGCCTACCCACACAAGTGAGGTATCATTTTTATCGGGAGACGTGGGGAACGCTGGGTGGAAGGAAATTTGTGGCTCCTCTCAGATTCCAGAACTTTCTGCCACAGAAATGTGAGGAACATGTGTTTTTTTAGCCAAATTTTGAGGTTTGCAAAGGATTCTGGGTAACAGAACCTGGTCCGAGCCACACAAGTCACCCCATCTTGGATTCCCCTAGGTCTCTAGTTTTCAGAAATTCACAGGTTTGGTAGGTTTCCCTAGGTGGCGGCTGAGCTACAGGCCAAAATCTACAGGTAGGCACTTTGCAAAAAACACCTCTGTTTTCCTTCAAAAATTTGGCTGTGTCCACGTTGCGCTTTGGGGCGGTTCCTGTCGCGGGCGCTAGGCCTACCCACACAAGTGAGGTATCATTTTTATCGGGAGACGTGGGGGAACGCTGGGTGGAAGGAAATTTGTGGCTCCTCTCAGATTCCAGAACTTTCTGCCACAGAAATGTGAGGAACATGTGTTTTTTTAGCCAAATTTTGAGGTTTGCAAAGGATTCTGGGTAACAGAACCTGGTCCGAGCCACACAAGTCACCCCATCTTGGATTCCCCTAGGTCTCTAGTTTTCAGAAATGCACAGGTTTGGTAGGTTTCCCTAGGTGGCGGCTGAGCTACAGGCCAAAATCTACAGGTAGGCACTTTGCAAAAAACACCTCTGTTTTCCTTCAAAAATTTGGCTGTGTCCACGTTGCGCTTTGGGGCGGTTCCTGTCGCGGGCGCTAGGCCTACCCACACAAGTGAGGTATCATTTTTATCGGGAGACGTTGGGGAACGCTGGGTGGAAGGAAATTTGTGGCTCCTCTCAGATTCCAGAACTTTCTGCCACAGAAATGTGAGGAACATGTGGTTTTTTAGCCAAATTTTGAGGTTTGCAAAGGATTCTGGGTAACAGAACCTGGTCCGAGCCACACAAGTCACCCCATCTTGGAGTCCCCTAGGTCTCTAGTTTTCAGAAATGCACAGGTTTGGTAGGTTTCCGTAGGTGGCGGCTGAGCTACAGGCCAAAATCTACAGGTAGGCACTTTGCAAAAAACACCTCTGTTTTCCTTCAAAAATTTGGCTGTGTCCACGTTGCGCTTTGGGGCGTTTCCTGTCGCGGGCGCTAGGCCTACCCACACAAGTGAGGTATCATTTTTATTGGGAGACGTGGGGGAATGCTGGGTGGAAGGAAATTTGTGGCTCCTCTCAGATTCCAGAACTTTCTGCCACAGAAATTTGAGGAACATGTGTTTTTTTAGCCAAATTTTGAGGTTTGCAAAGGATTCTGGGTAACAGAACCTGGTCCGAGCCACACAAGTCACCCCATCTTGGATTCCCCTAGGTCTCTAGTTTTCAGAAATGCACAGGTTTGGTAGGTTTCCCTAGGTGGCGGCTGAGCTACAGGCCAAAATCTACAGGTAGGCACTTTGCAAAAAACACCTCTGTTTTCCTTCAAAAATTTGGCTGTGTCCACGTTGCGCTTTGGGGCATTTCCTGTCGCGGGCGCAATGCCTACCCACACAAGTGAGGTATCATTTTTATCGGGAGACGTGGGGGAACGCTGGGTGGAAGGAAATTTGTGGCTCCTCTCAGATTCCAGAACTTTCTGCCACAGAAATGTGAGGAACATGTGTTTTTTTAGCCAAATTTTGAGGTTTGCAAAGGATTCTGGGTAACAGAATCTGGTCCGAGCCACACAAGTCACCCCATCTTGGATTCCCCTAGGTCTCTAGTTTTCAGAAATGCACAGGTTTGGTAGGTTTCCCTAGGTGGCGGCTGAGCTACAGGCCAAAATCTACAGGTAGGCACTTTGCAAAAAACACCTCTGTTTTCCTTCAAAAATTTGGCTGTGTCCACGTTGCGCTTTGGGGCGGTTCCTGTCGCGGGCGCTAGGCCTACCCACACAAGTGAGGTATCATTTTTATCGGGAGACGTTGGGGAACGCTGGGTGGAAGGAAATTTGTGGCTCCTCTCAGATTCCAGAACTTTCTGCCACAGAAATGTGAGGAACATGTGGTTTTTTAGCCAAATTTTGAGGTTTGCAAAGGATTCTGGGTAACAGAACCTGGTCCGAGCCACACAAGTCACCCCATCTTGGATTCCCCTAGGTCTCTAGTTTTCAGAAATGCACAGGTTTGGTAGGTTTCCCTAGGTGGCGGCTGAGCTACAGGCCAAAATCTACAGGTAGGCACTTTGCAAAAAACACCTCTGTTTTCCTTCAAAAATTTGGCTGTGTCCACGTTGCGCTTTGGGGCGTTTCCTTTCGCGGGCGCTAGGCCTACCCACACAAGTGAGGTATCATTTTTATTGGGAGACGTGGGGGAATGCTGGGTGGAAGGAAATTTGTGGCTCCTCTCAGATTCCAGAACTTTCTGCCACAGAAATTTGAGGAACATGTGTTTTTTTAGCCAAATTTTGAGGTTTGCAAAGGATTCTGGGTAACAGAACCTGGTCCGAGCCACACAAGTCACCCCATCTTGGATTCCCCTAGGTCTCTAGTTTTCAGAAATGCACAGGTTTGGTAGGTTTCCCTAGGTGGCGGCTGAGCTACAGGCCAAAATCTACAGGTAGGCACTTTGCAAAAAACACCTCTGTTTTCCTTCAAAAATTTGGCTGTGTCCACGTTGCGCTTTGGGGCGTTTCCTGTCGCGGGCGCAAGGCCTACCCACACAAGTGAGGTATCATTTTTATCGGGAGACGTGGGGGAACGCTGGGTGGAAGGAAGTTTGTGGCTCCTCTCAGATTCCAGAACTTTCTGCCACAGAAATGTGAGGAACATGTGTTTTTTTAGCCAAATTTTGAGGTTTGCAAAGGATTCTGGGTAACAGAACCTGGTCCGAGCCACACAAGTCACCCCATCTTGGATTCCCCTAGGTCTCTAGTTTTCAGAAATGCACAGGTTTGGTAGGTTTCCCTAGGTGGCGGCTGAGCTACAGGCCAAAATCTACAGGTAGGCACTTTGCAAAAAACACCTCTGTTTTCCTTCAAAAATTTGGCTGTGTCCACGTTGCGCTTTGGGGCGTTTCCTGTCGCGGGCGCTAGGCCTACCCACACAAGTGAGGTATCATTTTTATCGGGAGACGTGGGGGAACGCTGGGTGAAAGAAAATTTGTGGCTCCTCTCAGATTCCAGAACTTTCTGCCACAGAAATGTGAGGAACATGTGTTTTTTTAGCCAAATGTTGAGGTTTGCAAAGGATTCTGGGTAACAGAACCTGGTCCGAGCCACACAAGTCACCCCATCTTGGATTCCCCTAGGTCTCTAGTTTTCAGAAATGCACAGGTTTGGTAGGTCTCCCTAGGTGGCGGCTGAGCTACAGGCCAAAATCTACAGGTAGGCACTTTGCAAAAAACACCTCTGTTTTCCTTCAAAAATTTGGCTGTGTCCACGTTGCGCTTTGGGGCGTTTCCTGTCGCGGGCGCTAGGCCTACCCACACAAGTGAGGTATCATTTTTATCGGGAGACGTGGGGGAACGCTGGGTGGAAGGAAATTTGTGGCTCCTCTCAGATTCCAGAACTTTCTGCCACAGAAATGTGAGGAACATGTGGTTTTTTAGCCAAATTTTGAGGTTTGCAAAGGATTCTGGGTAACAGAACCTGGTCCGAGCCACACAAGTCACCACATCTTGGATTCCCCTAGGTCTCTAGTTTTGAGAAATGCACAGGTTTGGTAGGTTTCCCTAGGTGGCGGCTGAGCTACAGGCCAAAATCTACAGGTAGGCACTTTGCAAAAAACACCTCTGTTTTCCTTCAAAAATTTGGCTGTGTCCACGTTGCGCTTTGGGGCGTTTCCTGTCGCGGGCGCTAGGCCTACCCACACAAGTGAGGTATCATTTTTATCGGGAGACGTGGGGGAACGCTGGGTGGAAGGAAATTTGTGGCTCCTCTCAGATTCCAGAACTTTCTGCCACAGAAATGTGAGGAACATGTGGTTTTTTAGCCAAATTTTGAGGTTTGCAAAGGATTCTGGGTAACAGAACCTGGTCCGAGCCACACAAGTCACCCCATCTTGGATTCCCCTAGGTCTCTAGTTTTCAGAAATGCACAGGTTTGGTAGGTTTCCCTAGGTGGCGGCTGAGCTACAGGTCAAAATCTACAGGTAGGCACTTTGCAAAAAACACCTCTGTTTTCCTTCAAAAATGTGGCTGTGTCCACGTTGCGCTTTGGGGCGTTTCCTGTCGCGGGCGCTAGGCCTACCCACACAAGTGAGGTATCATTTTTATTGGGAGACGTGGGGGAATGCTGGGTGGAAGGAAATTTGTGGCTCCTCTCAGATTCCAGAACTTTCTGCCACAGAAATGTGAGGAACATGTGTTTTTTTAGCCAAATTTTGAGGTTTGCAAAGGATTCTGGGTAACAGAACCTGGTCCGAGCCACACAAGTCACCCCATCTTGGATTCCCCTAGGTCTCTAGTTTTCAGAAATGCACAGGTTTGGTAGGTTTCCCTAGGTGGCGGCTGAGCTACAGGCCAAAATCTACAGGTAGGCACTTTGCAAAAAACACCTCTGTTTTCCTTCAAAAATTTGGCTGTGTCCACGTTGCGCTTTGGGGCGTTTCCTGTCGCGGGCGCTAGGCCTACCCACACAAGTGAGGTATCATTTTTATCGGGAGACGTGGGGGAACGCTGGGTGGAAGGAAATTTGTGGCTCCTCTCAGATTCCAGAACTTTCTGCCACAGAAATGTGAGGAACATGTGTTTTTTTTAGCCAAATTTTGAGGTTTGCAAAGGATTCTGGGTAACAGAACCTGGTCCGAGCCACACAAGTCACCCCATCTTGGATTCCCCTAGGTCTCTAGTTTTCAGAAATGCACAGGTTTGGTAGGTTTCCCTAGGTGGCGGCTGAGCTACAGGCCAAAATCTACAGGTAGGCACTTTGCAAAAAACACCTCTGTTTTCCTTAAAAAATTTGGCTGTGTCCATGTTGCGCTTTGGGGCGTTTCCTGTCGCGGGCGCTAGGCCTACCCACACAAGTGAGGTATCATTTTTATCGGGAGACGTGGGGGAACGCTGGGTGGAAGGAAATTTGTGGCTCCTCTCAGATTCCAGAACTTTCTGCCACAGAAATGTGAGGAACATGTGTTTTTTTAGCCAAATTTTGAGGTTTGCAAAGGATTCTGGGTAACAGAACCTGGTCCGAGCCACACAAGTCACCCCATCTTGGATTCCCCTAGGTCTCTAGTTTTCAGAAATTCACAGGTTTGGTAGGTTTCCCTAGGTGGCGGCTGAGCTACAGGCCAAAATCTACAGGTAGGCACTTTGCAAAAAACACCTCTGTTTTCCTTCAAAAATTTGGCTGTGTCCACGTTGCGCTTTGGGGCGGTTCCTGTCGCGGGCGCTAGGCCTACCCACACAAGTGAGGTATCATTTTTATCGGGAGACGTGGGGGAACGCTGGGTGGAAGGAAATTTGTGGCTCCTCTCAGATTCCAGAACTTTCTGCCACAGAAATGTGAGGAACATGTGTTTTTTTTAGCCAAATTTTGAGGTTTGCAAAGGATTCTGGGTAACAGAACCTGGTCCGAGCCACACAAGTCACCCCATCTTGGATTCCCCTAGGTCTCTAGTTTTCAGAAATGCACAGGTTTGGTAGGTTTCCCTAGGTGGCGGCTGAGCTACAGGCCAAAATCTACAGGTAGGCACTTTGCAAAAAACACCTCTGTTTTCCTTCAAAAATTTGGCTGTGTCCACGTTGCGCTTTGGGGCGTTTCCTGTCGCGGGCGCTAGGCCTACCCACACAAGTGAGGTATCATTTTTATCGGGAGACGTGGGGGAACGCTGGGTGGAAGGAAATTTGTGGCTCCTCTCAGATTCCAGAACTTTCTGCCACAGAAATGTGAGGAACATGTGTTTTTTTTAGCCAAATTTTGAGGTTTGCAAAGGATTCTGGGTAACAGAACCTGGTCCGAGCCACACAAGTCACCCCATCTTGGATTCCCCTAGGTCTCTAGTTTTCAGAAATGCACAGGTTTGGTAGGTTTCCCTAGGTGGCGGCTGAGCTACAGGCCAAAATCTACAGGTAGGCACTTTGCAAAAAACACCTCTGTTTTCCTTAAAAAATTTGGCTGTGTCCATGTTGCGCTTTGGGGCGTTTCCTGTCGCGGGCGCTAGGCCTACCCACACAAGTGAGGTATCATTTTTATCGGGAGACGTGGGGGAACGCTGGGTGGAAGGAAATTTGTGGCTCCTCTCAGATTCCAGAACTTTCTGCCACAGAAATGTGAGGAACATGTGTTTTTTTAGCCAAATTTTGAGGTTTGCAAAGGATTCTGGGTAACAGAACCTGGTCCGAGCCACACAAGTCACCCCATCTTGGATTCCCCTAGGTCTCTAGTTTTCAGAAATTCACAGGTTTGGTAGGTTTCCCTAGGTGGCGGCTGAGCTACAGGCCAAAATCTACAGGTAGGCACTTTGCAAAAAACACCTCTGTTTTCCTTCAAAAATTTGGCTGTGTCCACGTTGCGCTTTGGGGCGGTTCCTGTCGCGGGCGCTAGGCCTACCCACACAAGTGAGGTATCATTTTTATCGGGAGACGTGGGGGAACGCTGGGTGGAAGGAAATTTGTGGCTCCTCTCAGATTCCAGAACTTTCTGCCACAGAAATGTGAGGAACATGTGTTTTTTTAGCCAAATTTTGAGGTTTGCAAAGGATTCTGGGTAACAGAACCTGGTCCGAGCCACACAAGTCACCCCATCTTGGATTCCCCTAGGTCTCTAGTTTTCAGAAATTCACAGGTTTGGTAGGTTTCCCTAGGTGGCGGCTGAGCTACAGGCCAAAATCTACAGGTAGGCACTTTGCAAAAAACACCTCTGTTTTCCTTCAAAAATTTGGCTGTGTCCACGTTGCGCTTTGGGGCGGTTCCTGTCGCGGGCGCTAGGCCTACCCACACAAGTGAGGTATCATTTTTATCGGGAGACGTGGGGGAACGCTGGGTGGAAGGAAATTTGTGGCTCCTCTCAGATTCCAGAACTTTCTGCCACAGAAATGTGAGGAACATGTGTTTTTTTAGCCAAATTTTGAGGTTTGCAAAGGATTCTGGGTAACAGAACCTGGTCCGAGCCACACAAGTCACCCCATCTTGGATTCCCCTAGGTCTCTAGTTTTCAGAAATGCACAGGTTTGGTAGGTTTCCCTAGGTGGCGGCTGAGCTACAGGCCAAAATCTACAGGTAGGCACTTTGCAAAAAACACCTCTGTTTTCCTTCAAAAATTTGGCTGTGTCCACGTTGCGCTTTGGGGCATTTCCTGTCGCGGGCGCTAGGCCTACCCACACAAGTGAGGTATCATTTTTATCGGGAGACGTGGGGGAACGCTGGGTGGAAGGAAATTTGTGGCTCCTCTCAGATTCCAGAACTTTCTGCCACAGAAATGTGAGGAACATGTGTTTTTTTTAGCCAAATTTTGAGGTTTGCAAAGGATTCTGGGTAACAGAACCTGGTCCGAGCCACACAAGTCACCCCATCTTGGATTCCCCTAGGTCTCTAGTTTTCAGAAATGCACAGGTTTGGTAAGTTTCCCTAGGTGGCGGCTGAGCTACAGGCCAAAATCTACAGGTAGGCACTTTGCAAAAAACACCTCTGTTTTCCTTAAAAAATTTGGCTGTGTCCATGTTGCGCTTTGGGGCGTTTCCTGTCGCGGGCGCTAGGCCTACCCACACAAGTGAGGTATCATTTTTATCGGGAGACGTGGGGGAACGCTGGGTGGAAGGAAATTTGTGGCTCCTCTCAGATTCCAGAACTTTCTGCCACAGAAATGTGAGGAACATGTGTTTTTTTAGCCAAATTTTGAGGTTTGCAAAGGATTCTGGGTAACAGAACCTGGTCCGAGCCACACAAGTCACCCCATCTTGGATTCCCCTAGGTCTCTAGTTTTCAGAAATTCACAGGTTTGGTAGGTTTCCCTAGGTGGCGGCTGAGCTACAGGCCAAAATCTACAGGTAGGCACTTTGCAAAAAACACCTCTGTTTTCCTTCAAAAATTTGGCTGTGTCCACGTTGCGCTTTGGGGCGGTTCCTGTCGCGGGCGCTAGGCCTACCCACACAAGTGAGGTATCATTTTTATCGGGAGACGTGGGGGAACGCTGGGTGGAAGGAAATTTGTGGCTCCTCTCAGATTCCAGAACTTTCTGCCACAGAAATGTGAGGAACATGTGTTTTTTTAGCCAAATTTTGAGGTTTGCAAAGGATTCTGCGTAACAGAACCTGGTCCGAGCCACACAAGTCACCCCATCTTGGATTCCCCTAGGTCTCTAGTTTTCAGAAATGCACAGGTTTGGTAGGTTTCCCTAGGTGGCGGCTGAGCTACAGGCCAAAATCTACAGGTAGGCACTTTGCAAAAAACACCTCTGTTTTCCTTCAAAAATTTGGCTGTGTCCACGTTGCGCTTTGGGGCGGTTCCTGTCGCGGGCGCTAGGCCTACCCACACAAGTGAGGTATCATTTTTATCGGGAGACGTTGGGGAACGCTGGGTGGAAGGAAATTTGTGGCTCCTCTCAGATTCCAGAACTTTCTGCCACAGAAATGTGAGGAACATGTGGTTTTTTAGCCAAATTTTGAGGTTTGCAAAGGATTCTGGGTAACAGAACCTGGTCCGAGCCACACAAGTCACCCCATCTTGGAGTCCCCTAGGTCTCTAGTTTTCAGAAATGCACAGGTTTGGTAGGTTTCCGTAGGTGGCGGCTGAGCTACAGGCCAAAATCTACAGGTAGGCACTTTGCAAAAAACACCTCTGTTTTCCTTCAAAAATTTGGCTGTGTCCACGTTGCGCTTTGGGGCGTTTCCTGTCGCGGGCGCTAGGCCTACCCACACAAGTGAGGTATCATTTTTATTGGGAGACGTGGGGGAATGCTGGGTGGAAGGAAATTTGTGCCTCCTCTCAGATTCCAGAACTTTCTGCCACAGAAATTTGAGGAACATGTGTTTTTTTAGCCAAATTTTGAGGTTTGCAAAGGATTCTGGGTAACAGAACCTGGTCCGAGCCACACAAGTCACCCCATCTTGGATTCCCCTAGGTCTCTAGTTTTCAGAAATGCACAGGTTTGGTAGGTTTCCCTAGGTGGCGGCTGAGCTACAGGCCAAAATCTACAGGTAGGCACTTTGCAAAAAAACACCTCTGTTTTCCTTCAAAAATTTGGCTGTGTCCACGTTGCGCTTTGGGGCATTTCCTGTCGTGGGCGCAAGGCCTACCCACACAAGTGAGGTATCATTTTTATCGGGAGACGTGGGGGAACGCTGGGTGGAAGGAAATTTGTGGCTCCTCTCAGATTCCAGAACTTTCTGCCACAGAAATGTGAGGAACATGTGTTTTTTTAGCCAAATTTTGAGGTTTGCAAAGGATTCTGGGTAACAGAATCTGGTCCGAGCCACACAAGTCACCCCATCTTGGATTCCCCTAGGTCTCTAGTTTTGAGAAATGCACAGGTTTGGTAGGTTTCCCTAGGTGGCGGCTGAGCTACAGGCCAAAATCTACAGGTAGGCACTTTGCAAAAAACACCTCTGTTTTCCTTCAAAAATTTGGCTGTGTCCACGTTGCGCTTTGGGGCGTTTCCTGTCGCGGGCGCTAGGCCTACCCACACAAGTGAGGTATCATTTTTATCGGGAGACGTGGGGGAACGCTGGGTGAAAGGAAATTTGTGGCTCCTCTCAGATTCCAGAACTTTCTGCCACAGAAATGTGAGGAACATGTGTTTTTTTAGCCAAATTTTGAGGTTTGCAAAGGATTCTGGGTAACAGAACCTGGTCCGAGCCACACAAGTCACCCCATCTTGGATTCCCCTAGGTCTCTAGTTTTCAGAAATGCACAGGTTTGGTAGGTCTCCCTAGGTGGCGGCTGAGCTACAGGCCAAAATCTACAGGTAGGCACTTTGCAAAAAACACCTCTGTTTTCCTTCAAAAATTTGGCTGTGTCCACGTTGCGCTTTGGGGCGGTTCCTGTCGCGGGCGCTAGGCCTACCCACACAAGTGAGGTATCATTTTTATCGGGAGACGTTGGGGAACGCTGGGTGGAAGGAAATTTGTGGCTCCTCTCAGATTCCAGAACTTTCTGCCACAGAAATGTGAGGAACATGTGGTTTTTTAGCCAAATTTTGAGGTTTGCAAAGGATTCTGGGTAACAGAACCTGGTCCGAGCCACACAAGTCACCCCATCTTGGAGTCCCCTAGGTCTCTAGTTTTCAGAAATGCACAGGTTTGGTAGGTTTCCGTAGGTGGCGGCTGAGCTACAGGCCAAAATCTACAGGTAGGCACTTTGCAAAAAACACCTCTGTTTTCCTTCAAAAATTTGGCTGTGTCCACGTTGCGCTTTGGGGCGTTTCCTGTCGCGGGCGCTAGGCCTACCCACACAAGTGAGGTATCATTTTTATTGGGAGACGTGGGGGAATGCTGGGTGGAAGGAAATTTGTGCCTCCTCTCAGATTCCAGAACTTTCTGCCACAGAAATTTGAGGAACATGTGTTTTTTTAGCCAAATTTTGAGGTTTGCAAAGGATTCTGGGTAACAGAACCTGGTCCGAGCCACACAAGTCACCCCATCTTGGATTCCCCTAGGTCTCTAGTTTTCAGAAATGCACAGGTTTGGTAGGTTTCCCTAGGTGGCGGCTGAGCTACAGGCCAAAATCTACAGGTAGGCACTTTGCAAAAAACACCTCTGTTTTCCTTCAAAAATTTGGCTGTGTCCACGTTGCGCTTTGGGGCATTTCCTGTCGCGGGCGCAAGGCCTACCCACACAAGTGAGGTATCATTTTTATCGGGAGACGTGCGGGAACGCTGGGTGGAAGGACATTTGTGGCTCCTCTCAGATTCCAGAACTTTCTGCCACAGAAATGTGAGGAACATGTGTTTTTTTAGCCAAATTTTGAGGTTTGCAAAGGATTCTGGGTAACAGAATCTGGTCCGAGCCACACAAGTCACCCCATCTTGGATTCCCCTAGGTCTCTAGTTTTCAGAAATGCACAGGTTTGGTAGGTTTCCCTAGGTGGCGGCTGAGCTACAGGCCAAAATCTACAGGTAGGCACTTTGCAAAAAACACCTCTGTTTTCCTTCAAAAATTTGGCTGTGTCCACGTTGCGCTTTGGGGCGTTTCCTGTCGCGGGCGCTAGGCCTACCCACACAAGTGAGGTATCATTTTTATCGGGAGACGTGGGGGAACGCTGGGTGAAAGGAAATTTGTGGCTCCTCTCAGATTCCAGAACTTTCTGCCACAGAAATGTGAGGAACATGTGTTTTTTTAGCCAAATTTTGAGGTTTGCAAAGGATTCTGGGTAACAGAACCTGGTCCGAGCCACACAAGTCACCCCATCTTGGATTCCCCTAGGTCTCTAGTTTTCAGAAATGCACAGGTTTGGTAGGTCTCCCTAGGTGGCGGCTGAGCTACAGGCCAAAATCTACAGGTAGGCACTTTGCAAAAAACACCTCTGTTTTCCTTCAAAAATTTGGCTGTGTCCACGTTGCGCTTTGGGGCGTTTCCTGTCGCGGGCGCTAGGCCTACCCACACAAGTGAGGTATCATTTTTATCGGGAGACGTGGGGGAACGCTGGGTGGAAGGAAATTTGTGGCTCCTCTCAGATTCCAGAACTTTCTGCCACAGAAATGTGAGGAACATGTGTTTTTTTAGCCAAATTTTGAGGTTTGCAAAGGATTCTGGGTAACAGAACCTGGTCCGAGCCACACAAGTCACCCCATCTTGGATTCCCCTAGGTCTCTAGTTTTCAGAAATGCACAGGTTTGGTAGGTTTCCCTAGGTGGCGGCTGAGCTACAGGCCAAAATCTACAGGTAGGCACTTTGCAAAAAACACCTCTGTTTTCCTTCAAAAATTTGGCTGTGTCCACGTTGCGCTTTGGGGCGTTTCCTGTCGCGGGCGCTAGGCCTACCCACACAAGTGAGGTATCATTTTTATCGGGAGACGTGGGGGAACGCTGGGTGGAAGGAAATTTGTGGCTCCTCTCAGATTCCAGAACTTTCTGCCACAGAAATGTGAGGAACATGTTGTTTTTTAGCCAAATTTTGAGGTTTGCAAAGGATTCTGGGTAACAGAACCTGGTCCGAGCCACACAAGTCACCCCATCTTGGATTCCCCTAGGTCTCTAGTTTTCAGAAATGCACAGGTTTGGTAGGTCTCCCTAGGTGGCGGCTGAGCTACAGGCCAAAATCTACAGGTAGGCACTTTGCAAAAAACACCTCTGTTTTCCTTCAAAAATTTGGCTGTGTCCACGTTGCGCTTTGGGGCGTTTCCTCTCGCGGGCGCTAGGCCTACCCACACAAGTGAGGTATCATTTTTATCGGGAGACGTTGGGAAACGCTGGGTGGAAGGAAATTTGTGGCTCCTCTCAGATTCCAGAACTTTCTGCCACAGAAATGTGAGGAACATGTGTTTTTTTAGCCAAATTTTGAGGTTTGCAAAGGATTCTGGGTAACAGAACCTGGTCCGAGCCACACAAGTCACCCCATCTTGGATTCCCCTAGGTCTCTAGTTTTCAGAAATGCACAGGTTTGGTAGGTTTCCCTAGGTGGCGGCTGAGCTACAGGCCAAAATCTACAGGTAGGCACTTTGCAAAAAACACCTCTGTTTTCCTTCAAAAATTTGGCTGTGTCCACGTTGCGCTTTGGGGCGTTTCCTGTCGCGGGCGCTAGGCCTACCCACACAAGTGAGGTATCATTTTTATCGGGAGACGTGGGGGAACGCTGGGTGAAAGGAAATTTGTGGCTCCTCTCAGATTCCAGAACTTTCTGCCACAGAAATGTGAGGAACATGTGTTTTTTTAGCCAAATTTTGAGGTTTGCAAAGGATTCTGGGTAACAGAACCTGGTCCGAGCCACACAAGTCACCCCATCTTGGATTCCCCTAGGTCTCTAGTTTTCAGAAATGCACAGGTTTGGTAGGTCTCCCTAGGTGGCGGCTGAGATACAGGCCAAAATCTACAGGTAGGCACTTTGCAAAAAACACCTCTGTTTTCCTTCAAAAATTTGGCTGTGTCCACGTTGCGCTTTGGGGCGTTTCCTGTCGCGGGCGCTAGGCCTACCCACACAAGTGAGGTATCATTTTTATCGGGAGACGTGGGGGAACGCTGGGTGGAAGGAAATTTGTGGCTCCTCTCAGATTCCAGAACTTTCTGCCACAGAAATGTGAGGAACATGTGTTTTTTTAGCCAAATTTTGAGGTTTGCAAAGGATTCTGGGTAACAGAACCTGGTCCGAGCCACACAAGTCACCCCATCTTGGATTCCCCTAGGTCTCTAGTTTTCAGAAATGCACAGGTTTGGTAGGTTTCCCTAGGTGGCGGCTGAGCTACAGGCCAAAATCTACAGGTAGGCACTTTGCAAAAAACACCTCTGTTTAGCTTCAAAAATTTGGCTGTGTCCACGTTGCGCTTTGGGGCGTTTCCTGTCGCGGGCGCTAGGCCTACCCACACAAGTGAGGTATCATTTTTATCGGGAGACGTGGGGGAACGCTGGGTGGAAGGAAATTTGTGGCTCCTCTCAGATTCCAGAACTTTCTGCCACAGAATGTGAGGAACATGTGGTTTTTTAGCCAAATTTTGAGGTTTGCAAAGGATTCTGGGTAACAGAACCTGGTCCGAGCCACACAAGTCACCCCACCTTCGATTCCCCTAGGTCTCTAGTTTTCAGAAATGCACAGGTTTGGTAGGTCTCCCTAGGTGGCGGCTGAGCTACAGGCCAAAATCTACAGGTAGGCACTTTGCAAAAAACACCTCTGTTTTCCTTCAAAAATTTGGCTGTGTCCACGTTGCGCTTTGGGGCGTTTCCTCTCGCGGGCGCTAGGCCTACCCACACAAGTGAGGTATCATTTTTATCGGGAGACGTGGGGGAACGCTGGGTGGAAGGAAATTTGTGGCTCCTCTCAGATTCCAGAACTTTCTGCCACAGAAATGTGAGGAACATGTGTTTTTTTAGCCAAATTTTGAGGTTTGCAAAGGATTCTGGGTAACAGAACCTGGTCCGAGCCACACAAGTCACCCCATCTTGGATTCCCCTAGGTCTCTAGTTTTCAGAAATGCACAGGTTTGGTAGGTTTCCCTAGGTGGCGGCTGAGCTACAGGCCAAAATCTACAGGTAGGCACTTTGCAAAAAACACCTCTGTTTTCCTTCAAAAATGTGGCTGTGTCCACGTTGCGCTTTGGGGCGTTTCCTGTCGCGGGCGCTAGGCCTACCCACACAAGTGAGGTATCATTTTTATTGGGAGACGTGGGGGAATGCTGGGTGGAAGGAAATTTGTGGCTCCTCTCAGATTCCAGAACTTTCTGCCACAGAAATGTGAGGAACATGTGTTTTTTTAGCCAAATTTTGAGGTTTGCAAAGGATTCTGGGTAACAGAACCTGGTCCGAGCCACACAAGTCACCCCATCTTGGATTCCCCTAGGTCTCTAGTTTTCAGAAATGCACAGGTTTGGTAGGTTTCCCTAGGTGGCGGCTGAGCTACAGGCCAAAATCTACAGGTAGGCACTTTGCAAAAAACACCTGTTTTCCTTCAAAAATTTGGCTGTGTCCACGTTGCGCTTTGGGGCGTTTCCTGTCGCTGGCGCAAGGCCTACCCACACAAGTGAGGTATCATTTTTATCGGGAGACGTGGGGGAACGCTGGGTGGAAGGAAATTTGTGGCTCCTCTCAGATTCCAGAACTTTCTGCCACAGAAATGTGAGGAACATGTGTTTTTTTAGCCAAATTTTGAGGTTTGCAAAGGATTCTGGGTAACAGAACCTGGTCCGAGCCACACAAGTCACCCCATCTTGGATTCCCCTAGGTCTCTAGTTTTCAGAAATGCACAGGTTTGGTAGGTTTCCCTAGGTGGCGGCTGAGCTACAGGCCAAAATCTACAGGTAGGCACTTTGCAAAAAACACCTCTGTTTTCCTTCAAAAATTTGGCTGTGTCCACGTTGCGCTTTGGGGCGTTTCCTGTCGCGGGCGCTAGGCCTACCCACACAAGTGAGGTATCATTTTTATCGGGAGACGTGGGGGATTGCTGGGTGGAAGGAAATTTGTGGCTCCTCTCAGATTCCAGAACTTTCTGCCACAGAAATGTGAGGAACATGTGTTTTTTTAGCCAAATTTTGAGGTTTGCAAAGGATTCTGGGTAACAGAACCTGGTCCGAGCCACACAAGTCACCCCATCTTGGATTCCCCTAGGTCTCTAGTTTTCAGAAATGCACAGGTTTGGTAGGTCTCCCTAGGTGGCGGCTGAGCTACAGGCCAAAATCTACAGGTAGGCACTTTGCAAAAAACACCTCTGTTTTCCTTCAAAAATTTGGCTGTGTCCACGTTGCGCTTTGGGGCGTTTCCTGTCGCGGGCGCTAGGCCTACCCACACAAGTGAGGTATCATTTTTATCGGGAGACGTGGGGGAACGCTGGGTGGAAGGAAATTTGTGGCTCCTCTCAGATTCCAGAACTTTCTGCCACAGAAATGTGAGGAACATGTGTTTTTTTAGCCAAATTTTGAGGTTTGCAAAGGATTCTGGGTAACAGAACCTGGTGCGAGCCACACAAATCACCCCATCTTGGATTCCCCTAGGTCTCTAGTTTTCAGAAATGCACAGGTTTGGTAGGTTTCCCTAGGTGGCGGCTGAGCTACAGGCCAAAATCTACAGGTAGGCACTTTGCAAAAAACACCTCTGTTTTCCTTAAAAAATTTGGCTGTGTCCACGTTGCGCTTTGGGGCGGTTCCTGTCGCGGGCGCTAGGCCTACCCACACAAGTGAGGTATCATTTTTATCGGGAGACGTTGGGGAACGCTGGGTGGAAGGAAATTTGTGGCTCCTCTCAGATTCCAGAACTTTCTGCCACAGAAATGTGAGGAACATGTGGTTTTTTAGCCAAATTTTGAGGTTTGCAAAGGATTCTGGGTAACAGAACCTGGTCCGAGCCACACAAGTCACCCCATCTTGGATTCCCCTAGGTCTCTAGTTTTCAGAAATGCACAGGTTTGGTAGGTTTCCCTAGGTGGCGGCTGAGCTACAGGCCAAAATCTACAGGTAGGCACTTTACAAAAAACACCTCTGTTTTCCTTCAAAAATTTGGCTGTGTCCACGTTGCGCTTTCGGGCGTTTCCTGTCGCGGGCGCTAGGCCTACCCACACAAGTGAGGTATCATTTTTATTGGGAGACGTGGGGGAACGCTGGGTGGAAGGAAATTTGTGGCTCCTCTCAGATTCCAGAACTTTCTGCCACAGAAATTTGAGGAACATGTGTTTTTTTAGCCAAATTTTGAGGTTTGCAAAGGATTCTGGGTAACAGAACCTGGTCCGAGCCACACAAGTCACCCCATCTTGGATTCCCCTAGGTCTCTAGTTTTCAGAAATGCACAGGTTTGGTAGGTTTCCCTAGGTGGCGGCTGAGCTACAGGCCAAAATCTACAGGTAGGCACTTTGCAAAAAACACCTCTGTTTTCCTTCAAAAATTTGGCTGTGTCCACGTTGCGCTTTGGGGCGTTTCCTGTCGCGGGCGCAAGGCCTACCCACACAAGTGAGGTATCATTTTTATCGGGAGACGTGGGGGAACGCTGGGTGGAAGGAAATTTGTGGCTCCTCTCAGATTCCAGAACTTTCTGCCACAGAAATGTGAGGAACATGTGTTTTTTTAGCCAAATTTTGAGGTTTGCAAAGGATTCTGGGTAACAGAACCTGGTCCGAGCCACACAAGTCACCACATCTTGGATTCCCCTAGGTCTCTAGTTTTCAGAAATGCACAGGTTTGGTAGGTTTCCCTAGGTGGCGGCTGAGCTACAGGCCAAAATCTACAGGTAGGCACTTTGCAAAAAACACCTCTGTTTTCCTTCAAAAATTTGGCTGTGTCCACGTTGCGCTTTGGGGCGTTTCCTGTCGCGGGCGCTAGGCCTACCCACACAAGTGAGGTATCATTTTTATCGGGAGACGTGGGGGAACGCTGGGTGAAAGGAAATTTGTGGCTCCTCTCAGATTCCAGAACTTTCTGCCACAGAAATGTGAGGAACATGTGTTTTTTTAGCCAAATTTTGAGGTTTGCAAAGGATTCTGGGTAACAGAACCTGGTCCGAGCCACACAAGTCACCCCATCTTAGATTCCCCTAGGTCTCTAGTTTTCAGAAATGCACAGGTTTGGTAGGTCTCCCTAGGTGGCGGCTGAGCTACAGGCCAAAATCTACAGGTAGGCACTTTGCAAAAAACACCTCTGTTTTCCTTCAAAAATTTGGCTGTGTCCACGTTGCGCTTTGGGGCGTTTCCTGTCGCGGGCGCTAGGCCTACCCACACAAGTGAGGTATCATTTTTATCGGGAGACGTGGGGGAACGCTGGGTGGAAGGAAATTTGTGGCTCCTCTCAGATTCCAGAACTTTCTGCCACAGAAATGTGAGGAACATGTGTTTTTTTAGCCAAATTTTGAGGTTTGCAAAGGATTCTGGGTAACAGAACCTGGTCCGAGCCACACAAGTCACCCCATCTTGGATTCCCCTAGGTCTCTAGTTTTCAGAAATGCACAGGTTTGGTAGGTTTCCCTAGGTGGCGGCTGAGCTACAGGCCAAAATCTACAGGTAGGCACTTTGCAAAAAACACCTCTGTTTTCCTTCAAAAATGTGGCTGTGTCCACGTTGCGCTTTGGGGCGTTTCCTGTCGCGGGCGCTAGGCCTACCCACACAAGTGAGGTATCATTTTTATCGGGAGACGTGGGGGAACGCTGGGTGGAAGGAAATTTGTGGCTCCTCTCAGATTCCAGAACTTTCTGCCACAGAAATGTGAGGAACATGTGGTTTTTTAGCCAAATTTTGAGGTTTGCAAAGGATTCTGGGTAACAGAACCTGGTCCGAGCCACACAAGTCACCCCATCTTGGATTCCCCTAGGTCTCTAGTTTTCAGAAATGCACAGGTTTGGTAGGTCTCCCTAGGTGGCGGCTGAGCTACAGGCCAAAATCTACAGGTAGGCACTTTGCAAAAAACACCTCTGTTTTCCTTCAAAAATTTGGCTGTGTCCACGTTGCGCTTTGGGGCGTTTCCTGTCGCGGGCGCTAGGCCTACCCACACAAGTGAGGTATCATTTTTATCGGGAGACGTGGGGGAACGCTGGGTGGAAGGAAATTTGTGGCTCCTCTCAGATTCCAGAACTTTCTGCCACAGAAATGTGAGGAACATGTGTTTTTTTAGCCAAATTTTGAGGTTTGCAAAGGATTCTGGGTAACAGAACCTGGTCCGAGCCACACAAGTCACCCCATCTTGGATTCCCCTAGGTCTCTAGTTTTCAGAAATGCACAGGTTTGGTAGGTTTCCCTAGGTGGCGGCTGAGCTACAGGCCAAAATCTACAGGTAGGCACTTTGCAAAAAACACCTCTGTTTTCCTTCAAAAATGTGGCTGTGTCCACGTTGCGCTTTGGGGCGTTTCCTGTCGCGGGCGCTAGGCCTACCCACACAAGTGAGGTATCATTTTTATTGGGAGACGTGGGGGAATGCTGGGTGGAAGGAAATTTGTGGCTCCTCTCAGATTCCAGAACTTTCTGCCACAGAAATGTGAGGAACATGTGTTTTTTTAGCCAAATGTTGAGGTTTGCAAAGGATTCTGGGTAACAGAACCTGGTCCGAGCCACACAAGTCACCCCATCTTGGATTCCCCTAGGTCTCTAGTTTTCAGAAATGCACAGGTTTGGTAGGTTTCCCTAGGTGGCGGCTGAGCTACAGGCCAAAATCTACAGGTAGGCACTTTGCAAAAAACACCTCTGTTTTCCTTCAAAAATTTGGCTGTGTCCACGTTGCGCTTTGGGGCGTTTCCTGTCGCGGGCGCAAGGCCTACCCACACAAGTGAGGTATCATTTTTATCGGGAGACGTGGGGGAACGCTGGGTGGAAGGAAATTTGTGGCTCCTCTCAGATTCCAGAACTTTCTGCCACAGAAATGTGAGGAACATGTGTTTTTTTAGCCAAATTTTGAGGTTTGCAACGGATTCTGGGTAACAGAACCTGGTCCGAGCCACACAAGTCACCCCATCTTGGATTCCCCTAGGTCTCTAGTTTTCAGAAATGCACAGGTTTGGTAGGTTTCCCTAGGTGGCGGCTGAGCTACAGGCCAAAATCTACCGGTAGGCACTTTGCAAAAAACACCTCTGTTTTCCTTCAAAAATTTGGCTGTGTCCACGTTGCGCTTTGGGGCGTTTCCTGTCGCGGGCGCTAGGCCTACCCACACAAGTGAGGTATCATTTTTATCGGGAGACGTGGGGGAACGCTGGGTGGAAGGAAATTTGTGGCTCCTCTCAGATTCCAGAACTTTCTGCCACAGAAATGTGAGGAACATGTGTTTTTTTAGCCAAATTTTGAGGTTTGCAAAGGATTCTGGGTAACAGAACCTGGTCCGAGCCACACAAGTCACCCCATCTTGGATTCCCCTAGGTCTCTAGTTTTCAGAAATGCACAGGTTTGGTAGGTCTCCCTAGGTGGCGGCTGAGCTACAGGCCAAAATCTACAGGTAGGCACTTTGCAAAAAACACCTCTGTTTTCCTTCAAAAATTTGGCTGTGTCCACGTTGCGCTTTGGGGCGTTTCCTGTCGCGGGCGCTAGGCCTACCCACACAAGTGAGGTATCATTTTTATCGGGAGACGTGGGGGAACGCTGGGTGGAAGGAAATTTGTGGCTCCTCTCAGATTCCAGAACTTTCTGCCACAGAAATGTGAGGAACATGTGTTTTTTTAGCCAAATTTTGAGGTTTGCAAAGGATTCTGGGTAACAGAACCTGGTCCGAGCCACACAAATCACCCCATCTTGGATTCCCCTAGGTCTCTAGTTTTCAGAAATGCACAGGTTTGGTAGGTTTCCCTAGGTGGCGGCTGAGCTACAGGCCAAAATCTACAGGTAGGCACTTTGCAAAAAACACCTCTGTTTTCCTTCAAAAATTTGGCTGTGTCCACGTTGCGCTTTGGGGCGGTTCCTGTCGCGGGCGCTAGGCCTACCCACACAAGTGAGGTATCATTTTTATCGGGAGACGTTGGGGAACGCTGGGTGGAAGGAAATTTGTGGCTCCTCTCAGATTCCAGAACTTTCTGCCACAGAAATGTGAGGAACATGTGGTTTTTTAGCCAAATTTTGAGGTTTGCAAAGGATTCTGGGTAACAGAACCTGGTCCGAGCCACACAAGTCACCCCATCTTGGATTCCCCTAGGTCTCTAGTTTTCAGAAATGCACAGGTTTGGTAGGTTTCCCTAGGTGGCGGCTGAGCTACAGGCCAAAATCTACAGGTAGGCACTTTGCAAAAAACACCTCTGTTTTCCTTCAAAAATTTGGCTGTGTCCACGTTGCGCTTTGGGGCGTTTCCTTTCGCGGGCGCTAGGCCTACCCACACAAGTGAGGTAACATTTTTATTGGGAGACGTGGGGGAATGCTGGGTGGAAGGAAATTTGTGGCTCCTCTCAGATTCCAGAACTTTCTGCCACAGAAATGTGAGGAACATGTGGTTTTTTAGCCAAATTTTGAGGTTTGCAAAGGATTCTGGGTAACAGAACCTGGTCCGAGCCACACAAGTCACCCCATCTTGGATTCCCCTAGGTCTCTAGTTTTCAGAAATGCACAGGTTTGGTAGGTTTCCCTAGGTGGCGGCTGAGCTACAGGCCAAAATCTACAGGTAGGCACTTTGCAAAAAACACCTCTGTTTTCCTTCAAAAATTTGGCTGTGTCCACGTTGCGCTTTGGGGCGGTTCCTGTCGCGGGCGCTAGGCCTACCCACACAAGTGAGGTATCATTTTTATCGGGAGACGTTGGGGAACGCTGGGTGGAAGGAAATTTGTGGCTCCTCTCAGATTCCAGAACTTTCTGCCACAGAAATGTGAGGAACATGTGGTTTTTTAGCCAAATTTTGAGGTTTGCAAAGGATTCTGGGTAACAGAACCTGGTCCGAGCCACACAAGTCACCCCATCTTGGATTCCCCTAGGTCTCTAGTTTTCAGAAATGCACAGGTTTGGTAGGTTTCCCTAGGTGGCGGCTGAGCTACAGGCCAAAATCTACAGGTAGGCACTTTGCAAAAAACACCTCTGTTTTCCTTCAAAAATTTGGCTGTGTCCACGTTGCGCTTTGGGGCGTTTCCTTTCGCGGGCGCTAGGCCTACCCACACAAGTGAGGTATCATTTTTATTGGGAGACGTGGGGGAATGCTGGGTGGAAGGAAATTTGTGGCTCCTCTCAGATTCCAGAACTTTCTGCCACAGAAATTTGAGGAACATGTGTTTTTTTAGCCAAATTTTGAGGTTTGCAAAGGATTCTGGGTAACAGAACCTGGTCCGAGCCACACAAGTCACCCCATCTTGGATTCCCCTAGGTCTCTAGTTTTCAGAAATGCACAGGTTTGGTAGGTTTCCCTAGGTGGCGGCTGAGCTACAGGCCAAAATCTACAGGTAGGCACTTTGCAAAAAACACCTCTGTTTTCCTTCAAAAATTTGGCTGTGTCCACGTTGCGCTTTGGGGCGTTTCCTGTCGCGGGCGCAAGGCCTACCCACACAAGTGAGGTATCATTTTTATCGGGAGACGTGGGGGAACGCTGGGTGGAAGGAAGTTTGTGGCTCCTCTCAGATTCCAGAACTTTCTGCCACAGAAATTTGAGGAACATGTGTTTTTTTAGCCAAATTTTGAGGTTTGCAAAGGATTCTGGGTAACAGAACCTGGTCCGAGCCACACAAGTCACCCCATCTTGGATTCCCCTAGGTCTCTAGTTTTCAGAAATGCACAGGTTTGGTAGGTTTCCCTAGGTGGCGGCTGAGCTACAGGCCAAAATCTACAGGTAGGCACTTTGCAAAAAACACCTCTGTTTTCCTTCAAAAATTTGGCTGTGTCCACGTTGCGCTTTGGGGCGTTTCCTGTCGCGGGCGCTAGGCCTACCCACACAAGTGAGGTATCATTTTTATCGGGAGACGTGGGGGAACGCTGGGTGAAAGGAAATTTGTGGCTCCTCTCAGATTCCAGAACTTTCTGCCACAGAAATGTGAGGAACATGTGTTTTTTTAGCCAAATTTTGAGGTTTGCAAAGGATTCTGGGTAACAGAACCTGGTCCGAGCCACACAAGTCACCCCATCTTGGATTCCCCTAGGTCTCTAGTTTTCAGAAATGCACAGGTTTGGTAGGTTTCCCTAGGTGGCGGCTGAGCTACAGGCCAAAATCTACAGGTAGGCACTTTGCAAAAAACACCTCTGTTTTCCTTCAAAAATTTGGCTGTGTCCAAGTTGCGCTTTGGGGCGTTTCCTGTCGCGGGCGCAAGGCCTACCCACACAAGTGAGGTATCATTTTTATCGGGAGACGTGGGGGAACGCTGGGTGGAAGGAAATTTGTGGCTCCTCTCAGATTCCAGAACTTTCTGCCACAGAAATGTGAGGAACATGTGTTTTTTTTAGCCAAATTTTGAGGTTTGCAAAGGATTCTGAGTAACAGAACCTGGTCCGAGCCACACAAGTCACCCCATCTTGGATTCCCCTAGGTCTCTAGTTTTCAGAAATGCACAGGTTTGGTAGGTTTCCCTAGGTGGCGGCTGAGCTACAGGCCAAAATCTACAGGTAGGCACTTTGCAAAAAACACCTCTGTTTTCCTTAAAAAATTTGGCTGTGTCCATGTTGCGCTTTGGGGCGTTTCCTGTCGCGGGCGCTAGGCCTACCCACACAAGTGAGGTATCATTTTTATCGGGAGACGTGGGGGAACGCTGGGTGGAAGGAAATTTGTGGCTCCTCTCAGATTCCAGAACTTTCTGCCACAGAAATGTGAGGAACATGTGTTTTTTTAGCCAAATTTTGAGGTTTGCAAAGGATTCTGGGTAACAGAACCTGGTCCGAGCCACACAAGTCACCCCATCTTGGATTCCCCTAGGTCTCTAGTTTTCAGAAATTCACAGGTTTGGTAGGTTTCCCTAGGTGGCGGCTGAGCTACAGGCCAAAATCTACAGGTAGGCACTTTGCAAAAAACACCTCTGTTTTCCTTCAAAAATTTGGCTGTGTCCACGTTGCGCTTTGGGGCGGTTCCTGTCGCGGGCGCTAGGCCTACCCACACAAGTGAGGTATCATTTTTATCGGGAGACATGGGGGAACGCTGGGTGGAAGGAAATTTGTGGCTCCTCTCAGATTCCAGAACTTTCTGCCACAGAAATGTGAGGAACATGTGTTTTTTTAGCCAAATTTTGAGGTTTGCAAAGGATTCTGGGTAACAGAACCTGGTCCGAGCCACACAAGTCACCCCATCTTGGATTCCCCTAGGTCTCTAGTTTTCAGAAATGCACAGGTTTGGTAGGTTTCCCTAGGTGGCGGCTGAGCTACAGGCCAAAATCTACAGGTAGGCACTTTGCAAAAAACACCTCTGTTTTCCTTCAAAAATGTGGCTGTGTCCACGTTGCGCTTTGGGGCGTTTCCTGTCGCGGGCGCTAGGCCTACCCACACAAGTGAGGTATCATTTTTATCGGGAGACGTGGGGGAACGCTGGGTGGAAGGAAATTTGTGGCTCCTCTCAGATTCCAGAACTTTCTGCCACAGAAATGTGAGGAACATGTGTTTTTTTTAGCCAAATTTTGAGGTTTGCAAAGGATTCTGGGTAACAGAACCTGGTCCGAGCCACACAAGTCACCCCATCTTGGATTCCCCTAGGTCTCTAGTTTTCAGAAATGCACAGGTTTGGTAGGTTTCCCTAGGTGGCGGCTGAGCTACAGGCCAAAATCTACAGGTAGGCACTTTGCAAAAAACACCTCTGTTTTCCTTAAAAAATTTGGCTGTGTCCATGTTGCGCTTTGGGGCGTTTCCTGTCGCGGGCGCTAGGCCTACCCACACAAGTGAGGTATCATTTTTATCGGGAGACGTGGGGGAACGCTGGGTGGAAGGAAATTTGTGGCTCCTCTCAGATTCCAGAACTTTCTGCCACAGAAATGTGAGGAACATGTGTTTTTTTAGCCAAATTTTGAGGTTTGCAAAGGATTCTGGGTAACAGAACCTGGTCCGAGCCACACAAGTCACCCCATCTTGGATTCCCCTAGGTCTCTAGTTTTCAGAAATGCACAGGTTTGGTAGGTTTCCCTAGGTGGCGGCTGAGCTACAGGCCAAAATCTACAGGTAGGCACTTTGCAAAAAACACCTCTGTTTTCCTTCAAAAATTTGGCTGTGTCCAAGTTGCGCTTTGGGGCGCTTCCTGTCGCGGGCGCAAGGCCTACCCACACAAGTGAGGTATCATTTTTATCGGGAGACGTGGGGGAACGCTGGGTGGAAGGAAATTTGTGGCTCCTCTCAGATTCCAGAACTTTCTGCCACAGAAATGTGAGGAACATGTGTTTTTTTTAGCCAAATTTTGAGGTTTGCAAAGGATTCTGGGTAACAGAACCTGGTCCGAGCCACACAAGTCACCCCATCTTGGATTCCCCTAGGTCTCTAGTTTTCAGAAATGCACAGGTTTGGTAGGTTTCCCTAGGTGGCGGCTGAGCTACAGGCCAAAATCTACAGGTAGGCACTTTGCAAAAAACACCTCTGTTTTCCTTCAAAAATTTGGCTGTGTCCACGTTGCGCTTTGGGGCGGTTCCTGTCGCGGGCGCTAGGCCTACCCACACAAGTGAGGTATCATTTTTATCGGGAGACATGGGGGAACGCTGGGTGGAAGGAAATTTGTGGCTCCTCTCAGATTCCAGAACTTTCTGCCACAGAAATGTGAGGAACATGTGTTTTTTTAGCCAAATTTTGAGGTTTGCAAAGGATTCTGGGTAACAGAACCTGGTCCGAGCCACACAAGTCACCCCATCTTGGATTCCCCTAGGTCTCTAGTTTTCAGAAATGCACAGGTTTGGTAGGTTTCCCTAGGTGGCGGCTGAGCTACAGGCCAAAATCTACAGGTAGGCACTTTGCAAAAAACACCTCTGTTTTCCTTCAAAAATGTGGCTGTGTCCACGTTGCGCTTTGGGGCGTTTCCTGTCGCGGGCGCTAGGCCTACCCACACAAGTGAGGTATCATTTTTATCGGGAGACGTGGGGGAACGCTGGGTGGAAGGAAATTTGTGGCTCCTCTCAGATTCCAGAACTTTCTGCCACAGAAATGTGAGGAACATGTGTTTTTTTAGCCAAATTTTGAGGTTTGCAAAGGATTCTGGGTAACAGAACCTGGTCCGAGCCACACAAGTCACCCCATCTTGGATTCCCCTAGGTCTCTAGTTTTCAGAAATTCACAGGTTTGGTAGGTTTCCCTAGGTGGCGGCTGAGCTACAGGCCAAAATCTACAGGTAGGCACTTTGCAAAAAACACCTCTGTTTTCCTTCAAAAATTTGGCTGTGTCCACGTTGCGCTTTGGGGCGGTTCCTGTCGCGGGCGCTAGGCCTACCCACACAAGTGAGGTATCATTTTTATCGGGAGACGTGGGGGAACGCTGGGTGGAAGGAAATTTGTGGCTCCTCTCAGATTCCAGAACTTTCTGCCACAGAAATGTGAGGAACATGTGTTTTTTTAGCCAAATTTTGAGGTTTGCAAAGGATTCTGGGTAACAGAACCTGGTCCGAGCCACACAAGTCACCCCATCTTGGATTCCCCTAGGTCTCTAGTTTTCAGAAATGCACAGGTTTGGTAGGTCTCCCTAGGTGGCGGCTGAGCTACAGGCCAAAATCTACAGGTAGGCACTTTGCAAAAAACACCTCTGTTTTCCTTCAAAAATTTGGCTGTGTCCACGTTGCGCTTTGGGGCGTTTCCTGTCGCGGGCGCTAGGCCTACCCACACAAGTGAGGTATCATTTTTATCGGGAGACGTGGGGGAACGCTGGGTGGAAGGAAATTTGTGGCTCCTCTCAGATTCCAGAACTTTCTGCCACAGAAATGTGAGGAACATGTGTTTTTTTAGCCAAATTTTGAGGTTTGCAAAGGATTCTGGGTAACAGAACCTGGTCCGAGCCACACAAATCACCCCATCTTGGATTCCCCTAGGTCTCTAGTTTTCAGAAATGCACAGGTTTGGTAGGTTTCCCTAGGTGGCGGCTGAGCTACAGGCCAAAATCTACAGGTAGGCACTTTGCAAAAAACACCTCTGTTTTCCTTCAAAAATTTGGCTGTGTCCACGTTGCGCTTTGGGGCGGTTCCTGTCGCGGGCGCTAGGCCTACCCACACAAGTGAGGTATCATTTTTATCGGGAGACGTTGGGGAACGCTGGGTGGAAGGAAATTTGTGGCTCCTCTCAGATTCCAGAACTTTCTGCCACAGAAATGTGAGGAACATGTGGTTTTTTAGCCAAATTTTGAGGTTTGCAAAGGATTCTGGGTAACAGAACCTGGTCCGAGCCACACAAGTCACCCCATCTTGGATTCCCCTAGGTCTCTAGTTTTCAGAAATGCACAGGTTTGGTAGGTTTCCCTAGGTGGCGGCTGAGCTACAGGCCAAAATCTACAGGTAGGCACTTTGCAAAAAACACCTCTGTTTTCCTTCAAAAATTTGGCTGTGTCCACGTTGCGCTTTGGGGCGTTTCCTTTCGCGGGCGCTAGGCCTACCCACACAAGTGAGGTAACATTTTTATTGGGAGACGTGGGGGAATGCTGGGTGGAAGGAAATTTGTGGCTCCTCTCAGATTCCAGAACTTTCTGCCACAGAAATGTGAGGAACATGTGGTTTTTTAGCCAAATTTTGAGGTTTGCAAAGGATTCTGGGTAACAGAACCTGGTCCGAGCCACACAAGTCACCCCATCTTGGATTCCCCTAGGTCTCTAGTTTTCAGAAATGCACAGGTTTGGTAGGTTTCCCTAGGTGGCGGCTGAGCTACAGGCCAAAATCTACAGGTAGGCACTTTGCAAAAAACACCTCTGTTTTCCTTCAAAAATTTGGCTGTGTCCACGTTGCGCTTTGGGGCGGTTCCTGTCGCGGGCGCTAGGCCTACCCACACAAGTGAGGTATCATTTTTATCGGGAGACGTTGGGGAACGCTGGGTGGAAGGAAATTTGTGGCTCCTCTCAGATTCCAGAACTTTCTGCCACAGAAATGTGAGGAACATGTGGTTTTTTAGCCAAATTTTGAGGTTTGCAAAGGATTCTGGGTAACAGAACCTGGTCCGAGCCACACAAGTCACCCCATCTTGGATTCCCCTAGGTCTCTAGTTTTCAGAAATGCACAGGTTTGGTAGGTTTCCCTAGGTGGCGGCTGAGCTACAGGCCAAAATCTACAGGTAGGCACTTTGCAAAAAACACCTCTGTTTTCCTTCAAAAATTTGGCTGTGTCCACGTTGCGCTTTGGGGCGTTTCCTTTCGCGGGCGCTAGGCCTACCCACACAAGTGAGGTATCATTTTTATTGGGAGACGTGGGGGAATGCTGGGTGGAAGGAAATTTGTGGCTCCTCTCAGATTCCAGAACTTTCTGCCACAGAAATTTGAGGAACATGTGTTTTTTTAGCCAAATTTTGAGGTTTGCAAAGGATTCTGGGTAACAGAACCTGGTCCGAGCCACACAAGTCACCCCATCTTGGATTCCCCTAGGTCTCTAGTTTTCAGAAATGCACAGGTTTGGTAGGTTTCCCTAGGTGGCGGCTGAGCTACAGGCCAAAATCTACAGGTAGGCACTTTGCAAAAAACACCTCTGTTTTCCTTCAAAAATTTGGCTGTGTCCACGTTGCGCTTTGGGGCGTTTCCTGTCGCGGGCGCAAGGCCTACCCACACAAGTGAGGTATCATTTTTATCGGGAGACGTGGGGGAACGCTGGGTGGAAGGAAGTTTGTGGCTCCTCTCAGATTCCAGAACTTTCTGCCACAGAAATTTGAGGAACATGTGTTTTTTTAGCCAAATTTTGAGGTTTGCAAAGGATTCTGGGTAACAGAACCTGGTCCGAGCCACACAAGTCACCCCATCTTGGATTCCCCTAGGTCTCTAGTTTTCAGAAATGCACAGGTTTGGTAGGTTTCCCTAGGTGGCGGCTGAGCTACAGGCCAAAATCTACAGGTAGGCACTTTGCAAAAAACACCTCTGTTTTCCTTCAAAAATTTGGCTGTGTCCACGTTGCGCTTTGGGGCGTTTCCTGTCGCGGGCGCTAGGCCTACCCACACAAGTGAGGTATCATTTTTATCGGGAGACGTGGGGGAACGCTGGGTGAAAGGAAATTTGTGGCTCCTCTCAGATTCCAGAACTTTCTGCCACAGAAATGTGAGGAACATGTGTTTTTTTAGCCAAATTTTGAGGTTTGCAAAGGATTCTGGGTAACAGAACCTGGTCCGAGCCACACAAGTCACCCCATCTTGGATTCCCCTAGGTCTCTAGTTTTCAGAAATGCACAGGTTTGGTAGGTTTCCCTAGGTGGCGGCTGAGCTACAGGCCAAAATCTACAGGTAGGCACTTTGCAAAAAACACCTCTGTTTTCCTTCAAAAATTTGGCTGTGTCCAAGTTGCGCTTTGGGGCGTTTCCTGTCGCGGGCGCAAGGCCTACCCACACAAGTGAGGTATCATTTTTATCGGGAGACGTGGGGGAACGCTGGGTGGAAGGAAATTTGTGGCTCCTCTCAGATTCCAGAACTTTCTGCCACAGAAATGTGAGGAACATGTGTTTTTTTTAGCCAAATTTTGAGGTTTGCAAAGGATTCTGAGTAACAGAACCTGGTCCGAGCCACACAAGTCACCCCATCTTGGATTCCCCTAGGTCTCTAGTTTTCAGAAATGCACAGGTTTGGTAGGTTTCCCTAGGTGGCGGCTGAGCTACAGGCCAAAATCTACAGGTAGGCACTTTGCAAAAAACACCTCTGTTTTCCTTAAAAAATTTGGCTGTGTCCATGTTGCGCTTTGGGGCGTTTCCTGTCGCGGGCGCTAGGCCTACCCACACAAGTGAGGTATCATTTTTATCGGGAGACGTGGGGGAACGCTGGGTGGAAGGAAATTTGTGGCTCCTCTCAGATTCCAGAACTTTCTGCCACAGAAATGTGAGGAACATGTGTTTTTTTAGCCAAATTTTGAGGTTTGCAAAGGATTCTGGGTAACAGAACCTGGTCCGAGCCACACAAGTCACCCCATCTTGGATTCCCCTAGGTCTCTAGTTTTCAGAAATTCACAGGTTTGGTAGGTTTCCCTAGGTGGCGGCTGAGCTACAGGCCAAAATCTACAGGTAGGCACTTTGCAAAAAACACCTCTGTTTTCCTTCAAAAATTTGGCTGTGTCCACGTTGCGCTTTGGGGCGGTTCCTGTCGCGGGCGCTAGGCCTACCCACACAAGTGAGGTATCATTTTTATCGGGAGACATGGGGGAACGCTGGGTGGAAGGAAATTTGTGGCTCCTCTCAGATTCCAGAACTTTCTGCCACAGAAATGTGAGGAACATGTGTTTTTTTAGCCAAATTTTGAGGTTTGCAAAGGATTCTGGGTAACAGAACCTGGTCCGAGCCACACAAGTCACCCCATCTTGGATTCCCCTAGGTCTCTAGTTTTCAGAAATGCACAGGTTTGGTAGGTTTCCCTAGGTGGCGGCTGAGCTACAGGCCAAAATCTACAGGTAGGCACTTTGCAAAAAACACCTCTGTTTTCCTTCAAAAATGTGGCTGTGTCCACGTTGCGCTTTGGGGCGTTTCCTGTCGCGGGCGCTAGGCCTACCCACACAAGTGAGGTATCATTTTTATCGGGAGACGTGGGGGAACGCTGGGTGGAAGGAAATTTGTGGCTCCTCTCAGATTCCAGAACTTTCTGCCACAGAAATGTGAGGAACATGTGTTTTTTTTAGCCAAATTTTGAGGTTTGCAAAGGATTCTGGGTAACAGAACCTGGTCCGAGCCACACAAGTCACCCCATCTTGGATTCCCCTAGGTCTCTAGTTTTCAGAAATGCACAGGTTTGGTAGGTTTCCCTAGGTGGCGGCTGAGCTACAGGCCAAAATCTACAGGTAGGCACTTTGCAAAAAACACCTCTGTTTTCCTTAAAAAATTTGGCTGTGTCCATGTTGCGCTTTGGGGCGTTTCCTGTCGCGGGCGCTAGGCCTACCCACACAAGTGAGGTATCATTTTTATCGGGAGACGTGGGGGAACGCTGGGTGGAAGGAAATTTGTGGCTCCTCTCAGATTCCAGAACTTTCTGCCACAGAAATGTGAGGAACATGTGTTTTTTTAGCCAAATTTTGAGGTTTGCAAAGGATTCTGGGTAACAGAACCTGGTCCGAGCCACACAAGTCACCCCATCTTGGATTCCCCTAGGTCTCTAGTTTTCAGAAATGCACAGGTTTGGTAGGTTTCCCTAGGTGGCGGCTGAGCTACAGGCCAAAATCTACAGGTAGGCACTTTGCAAAAAACACCTCTGTTTTCCTTCAAAAATTTGGCTGTGTCCAAGTTGCGCTTTGGGGCGTTTCCTGTCGCGGGCGCAAGGCCTACCCACACAAGTGAGGTATCATTTTTATCGGGAGACGTGGGGGAACGCTGGGTGGAAGGAAATTTGTGGCTCCTCTCAGATTCCAGAACTTTCTGCCACAGAAATGTGAGGAACATGTGTTTTTTTTAGCCAAATTTTGAGGTTTGCAAAGGATTCTGGGTAACAGAACCTGGTCCGAGCCACACAAGTCACCCCATCTTGGATTCCCCTAGGTCTCTAGTTTTCAGAAATGCACAGGTTTGGTAGGTTTCCCTAGGTGGCGGCTGAGCTACAGGCCAAAATCTACAGGTAGGCACTTTGCAAAAAACACCTCTGTTTTCCTTAAAAAATTTGGCTGTGTCCATGTTGCGCTTTGGGGCGTTTCCTGTCGCGGGCGCTAGGCCTACCCACACAAGTGAGGTATCATTTTTATCGGGAGACGTGGGGGAACGCTGGGTGGAAGGAAATTTGTGGCTCCTCTCAGATTCCAGAACTTTCTGCCACAGAAATGTGAGGAACATGTGTTTTTTTAGCCAAATTTTGAGGTTTGCAAAGGATTCTGGGTAACAGAACCTGGTCCGAGCCACACAAGTCACCCCATCTTGGATTCCCCTAGGTCTCTAGTTTTCAGAAATTCACAGGTTTGGTAGGTTTCCCTAGGTGGCGGCTGAGCTACAGGCCAAAATCTACAGGTAGGCACTTTGCAAAAAACACCTCTGTTTTCCTTCAAAAATTTGGCTGTGTCCACGTTGCGCTTTGGGGCGGTTCCTGTCGCGGGCGCTAGGCCTACCCACACAAGTGAGGTATCATTTTTATCGGGAGACATGGGGGAACGCTGGGTGGAAGGAAATTTGTGGCTCCTCTCAGATTCCAGAACTTTCTGCCACAGAAATGTGAGGAACATGTGTTTTTTTAGCCAAATTTTGAGGTTTGCAAAGGATTCTGGGTAACAGAACCTGGTCCGAGCCACACAAGTCACCCCATCTTGGATTCCCCTAGGTCTCTAGTTTTCAGAAATGCACAGGTTTGGTAGGTTTCCCTAGGTGGCGGCTGAGCTACAGGCCAAAATCTACAGGTAGGCACTTTGCAAAAAACACCTCTGTTTTCCTTCAAAAATGTGGCTGTGTCCACGTTGCGCTTTGGGGCGTTTCCTGTCGCGGGCGCTAGGCCTACCCACACAAGTGAGGTATCATTTTTATCGGGAGACGTGGGGGAACGCTGGGTGGAAGGAAATTTGTGGCTCCTCTCAGATTCCAGAACTTTCTGCCACAGAAATGTGAGGAACATGTGTTTTTTTTAGCCAAATTTTGAGGTTTGCAAAGGATTCTGGGTAACAGAACCTGGTCCGAGCCACACAAGTCACCCCATCTTGGATTCCCCTAGGTCTCTAGTTTTCAGAAATGCACAGGTTTGGTAGGTTTCCCTAGGTGGCGGCTGAGCTACAGGCCAAAATCTACAGGTAGGCACTTTGCAAAAAACACCTCTGTTTTCCTTAAAAAATTTGGCTGTGTCCATGTTGCGCTTTGGGGCGTTTCCTGTCGCGGGCGCTAGGCCTACCCACACAAGTGAGGTATCATTTTTATCGGGAGACGTGGGGGAACGCTGTGTGGAAGGAAATTTGTGGCTCCTCTCAGATTCCAGAACTTTCTGCCACAGAAATGTGAGGAACATGTGTTTTTTTAGCCAAATTTTGAGGTTTGCAAAGGATTCTGGGTAACAGAACCTGGTCCGAGCCACACAAGTCACCCCATCTTGGATTCCCCTAGGTCTCTAGTTTTCAGAAATTCACAGGTTTGGTAGGTTTCCCTAGGTGGCGGCTGAGCTACAGGCCAAAATCTACAGGTAGGCACTTTGCAAAAAACACCTCTGTTTTCCTTCAAAAATTTGGCTGTGTCCACGTTGCGCTTTGGGGCGGTTCCTGTCGCGGGCGCTAGGCCTACCCACACAAGTGAGGTATCATTTTTATCGGGAGACGTGGGGGAACGCTGGGTGGAAGGAAATTTGTGGCTCCTCTCAGATTCCAGAACTTTCTGCCACAGAAATGTGAGGAACATGTGTTTTTTTAGCCAAATTTTGAGGTTTGCAAAGGATTCTGGGTAACAGAACCTGGTCCGAGCCACACAAGTCACCCCATCTTGGATTCCCCTAGGTCTCTAGTTTTCAGAAATGCACAGGTTTGGTAGGTTTCCCTAGGTGGCGGCTGAGCTACAGGCCAAAATCTACAGGTAGGCACTTTGCAAAAAACACCTCTGTTTTCCTTCAAAAATTTGGCTGTGTCCACGTTGCGCTTTGGGGCGGTTCCTGTCGCGGGCGCTAGGCCTACCCACACAAGTGAGGTATCATTTTTATCGGGAGACGTTGGGGAACGCTGGGTGGAAGGAAATTTGTGGCTCCTCTCAGATTCCAGAACTTTCTGCCACAGAAATGTGAGGAACATGTGTTTTTTTAGCCAAATTTTGAGGTTTGCAAAGGATTCTGGGTAACAGAACCTGGTCCGAGCCACACAAGTCACCCCATCTTGGATTCCCCTAGGTCTCTAGTTTTCAGAAATGCACAAGTTTGGTAGGTTTCCCTAGGTGGCGGCTGAGCTACAGGCCAAAATCTACAGGTAGGCACTTTGCAAAAAACACCTCTGTTTTCCTTCAAAAATTTGGCTGTGTCCACGTTGCGCTTTGGGGCATTTCCTGTCGCGGGCGCAAGGCCTACCCACACAAGTGAGGTATCATTTTTATCGGGAGACGTGGGGGAACGCTGGGTGGAAGGAAATTTGTGGCTCCTCTCAGATTCCAGAACTTTCTGCCACAGAAATGTGAGGAACATGTGTTTTTTTAGCCAAATTTTGAGGTTTGCAAAGGATTCTGGGTAACAGAATCTGGTCCGAGCCACACAAGTCACCCCATCTTGGATTCCCCTAGGTCTCTAGTTTTCAGAAATGCACAGGTTTGGTAGGTTTCCCTAGGTGGCGGCTGAGCTACAGGCCAAAATCTACAGGTAGGCACTTTGCAAAAAACACCTCTGTTTTCCTTCAAAAATTTGGCTGTGTCCACGTTGCGCTTTGGGGCGGTTCCTGTCGCGGGCGCTAGGCCTACCCACACAAGTGAGGTATCATTTTTATCGGGAGACGTTGGGGAACGCTGGGTGGAAGGAAATTTGTGGCTCCTCTCAGATTCCAGAACTTTCTGCCACAGAAATGTGAGGAACATGTGGTTTTTTAGCCAAATTTTGAGGTTTGCAAAGGATTCTGGGTAACAGAACCTGGTCCGAGCCACACAAGTCACCCCATCTTGGATTCCCCTAGGTCTCTAGTTTTCAGAAATGCACAGGTTTGGTAGGTTTCCCTAGGTGGCGGCTGAGCTACAGGCCAAAATCTACAGGTAGGCACTTTGCAAAAAACACCTCTGTTTTCCTTCAAAAATTTGGCTGTGTCCACGTTGCGCTTTGGGGCGTTTCCTTTCGCGGGCGCTAGGCCTACCCACACAAGTGAGGTATCATTTTTATTGGGAGACGTGGGGGAATGCTGGGTGGAAGGAAATTTGTGGCTCCTCTCAGATTCCAGAACTTTCTGCCACAGAAATTTGAGGAACATGTGTTTTTTTAGCCAAATTTTGAGGTTTGCAAAGGATTCTGGGTAACAGAACCTGGTCCGAGCCACACAAGTCACCCCATCTTGGATTCCCCTAGGTCTCTAGTTTTCAGAAATGCACAGGTTTGGTAGGTTTCCCTAGGTGGCGGCTGAGCTACAGGCCAAAATCTACAGGTAGGCACTTTGCAAAAAACACCTCTGTTTTCCTTCAAAAATTTGGCTGTGTCCACGTTGCGCTTTGGGGCGTTTCCTGTCGCGGGCGCAAGGCCTACCCACACAAGTGAGGTATCATTTTTATCGGGAGACGTGGGGGAACGCTGGGTGGAAGGAAGTTTGTGGCTCCTCTCA
Source organism: Pleurodeles waltl (assembly GCF_031143425.1). Taxonomy (NCBI): domain Eukaryota; kingdom Metazoa; phylum Chordata; class Amphibia; order Caudata; family Salamandridae; genus Pleurodeles; species Pleurodeles waltl. The sequence goes on along the minus strand of NC_090447.1, from coordinate 738,970,464 downwards.
GATTCCAGAACTTTCTGCCACAGAAATGTGAGGAACATGTGTTTTTTTAGCCAAATTTTGAGGTTTGCAAAGGATTCTGGGTAACAGAACCTGGTCCGAGCCACACAAGTCACCCCATCTTGGATTCCCCTAGGTCTCTAGTTTTCAGAAATGCACAGGTTTGGTAGGTTTCCCTAGGTGGCGGCTGAGCTACAGGCCAAAATCTACAGGTAGGCACTTTGCAAAAAACACCTCTGTTTTCCTTCAAAAATTTGGCTGTGTCCACGTTGCGCTTTGGGGCGTTTCCTGTCGCGGGCGCTAGGCCTACCCACACAAGTGAGGTATCATTTTTATCGGGAGACGTGGGGGAACGCTGGGTGAAAGGAAATTTGTGGCTCCTCTCAGATTCCAGAACTTTCTGCCACAGAAATGTGAGGAACATGTGTTTTTTTAGCCAAATGTTGAGGTTTGCAAAGGATTCTGGGTAACAGAACCTGGTCCGAGCCACACAAGTCACCCCATCTTGGATTCCCCTAGGTCTCTAGTTTTCTGAAATGCACAGGTTTGGTAGGTCTCCCTAGGTGGCGGCTGAGCTACAGGCCAAAATCTACAGGTAGGCACTTTGCAAAAAACACCTCTGTTTTCCTTCAAAAATTTGGCTGTGTCCACGTTGCGCTTTGGGGCATTTCCTGTCGCGGGCGCTAGGCCTACCCACACAAGTGAGGTATCATTTTTATCGGGAGACGTGGGGGAACGCTGGGTGGAAGGAAATTTGTGGCTCCTCTCAGATTCCAGAACTTTCTGCCACAGAAATGTGAGGAACATGTGTTTTTTTAGCCAAATTTTGAGGTTTGCAAAGGATTCTGGGTAACAGAACCTGGTCCGAGCCACACAAGTCACCCCATCTTGGATTCCCCTAGGTCTCTAGTTTTGAGAAATGCACAGGTTTGGTAGGTTTCCCTAGGTGGCGGCTGAGCTACAGGCCAAAATCTACAGGTAGGCACTTTGCAAAAAACACCTCTGTTTTCCTTCAAAAATTTGGCTGTGTCCACGTTGCGCTTTGGGGCGTTTCCTGTCGCGGGCGCTAGGCCTACCCACACAAGTGAGGTATCATTTTTATCGGGAGACGTGGGGGAACGCTGGGTGGAAGGAAATTTGTGGCTCCTCTCAGATTCCAGAACTTTCTGCCACAGAAATGTGAGGAACATGTGGTTTTTTAGCCAAATTTTGAGGTTTGCAAAGGATTCTGGGTAACAGAACCTGGTCCGAGCCACACAAGTCACCCCATCTTGGATTCCCCTAGGTCTCTAGTTTTCAGAAATGCACAGGTTTGGTAGGTTTCCCTAGGTGGCGGCTGAGCTACAGGTCAAAATCTACAGGTAGGCACTTTGCAAAAAACACCTCTGTTTTCCTTCAAAAATGTGGCTGTGTCCACGTTGCGCTTTGGGGCGTTTCCTGTCGCGGGCGCTAGGCCTACCCACACATGTGAGGTATCATTTTTATTGGGAGACGTTGGGGAATGCTGGGTGGAAGGAAATTTGTGGCTCCTCTCAGATTCCAGAACTTTCTGCCACAGAAATGTGAGGAACATGTGTTTTTTTAGCCAAATTTTGAGGTTTGCAAAGGATTCTGGGTAACAGAACCTGGTCCGAGCCACACAAGTCACCCCATCTTGGATTCCCCTAGGTCTCTAGTTTTCAGAAATGCACAGGTTTGGTAGGTTTCCCTAGGTGGCGGCTGAGCTACAGGCCAAAATCTACAGGTAGGCACTTTGCAAAAAACACCTCTGTTTTCCTTAAAAAATTTGGCTGTGTCCATGTTGCGCTTTGGGGCGTTTCCTGTCGCGGGCGCAAGGCCTACCCACACAAGTGAGGTATCATTTTTATCGGGAGACGTGGGGGAACGCTGGGTGGAAGGAAATTTGTGGCTCCTCTCAGATTCCAGAACTTTCTGCCACAGAAATGTGAGGAACATGTGTTTTTTTAGCCAAATTTTGAGGTTTGCAAAGGATTCTGGGTAACAGAATCTGGTCCGAGCCACACAAGTCACCCCATCTTGGATTCCCCTAGGTCTCTAGTTTTCAGAAATGCACAGGTTTGGTAGGTTTCCCTAGGTGGCGGCTGAGCTACAGGCCAAAATCTACAGGTAGGCACTTTGCAAAAAACACCTCTGTTTTCCTTCAAAAATTTGGCTGTGTCCACGTTGCGCTTTGGGGCGGTTCCTGTCGCGGGCGCTAGGCCTACCCACACAAGTGAGGTATCATTTTTATCGGGAGACGTTGGGGAACGCTGGGTGGAAGGAAATTTGTGGCTCCTCTCAGATTCCAGAACTTTCTGCCACAGAAATGTGAGGAACATGTGGTTTTTTAGCCAAATTTTGAGGTTTGCAAAGGATTCTGGGTAACAGAACCTGGTCCGAGCCACACAAGTCACCCCATCTTGGATTCCCCTAGGTCTCTAGTTTTCAGAAATGCACAGGTTTGGTAGGTTTCCCTAGGTGGCGGCTGAGCTACAGGCCAAAATCTACAGGTAGGCACTTTGCAAAAAACACCTCTGTTTTCCTTCAAAAATTTGGCTGTGTCCACGTTGCGCTTTGGGGCGTTTCCTTTCGCGGGCGCTAGGCCTACCCACACAAGTGAGGTATCATTTTTATTGGGAGACGTGGGGGAATGCTGGGTGGAAGGAAATTTGTGGCTCCTCTCAGATTCCAGAACTTTCTGCCACAGAAATTTGAGGAACATGTGTTTTTTTAGCCAAATTTTGAGGTTTGCAAAGGATTCTGGGTAACAGAACCTGGTCCGAGCCACACAAGTCACCCCATCTTGGATTCCCCTAGGTCTCTAGTTTTCAGAAATGCACAGGTTTGGTAGGTTTCCCTAGGTGGCGGCTGAGCTACAGGCCAAAATCTACAGGTAGGCACTTTGCAAAAAACACCTCTGTTTTCCTTCAAAAATTTGGCTGTGTCCACGTTGCGCTTTGGGGCGTTTCCTGTCGCGGGCGCAAGGCCTACCCACACAAGTGAGGTATCATTTTTATCGGGAGACGTGGGGGAACGCTGGGTGGAAGGAAGTTTGTGGCTCCTCTCAGATTCCAGAACTTTCTGCCACAGAAATGTGAGGAACATGTGTTTTTTTAGCCAAATTTTGAGGTTTGCAAAGGATTCTGGGTAACAGAACCTGGTCCGAGCCACACAAGTCACCCCATCTTGGATTCCCCTAGGTCTCTAGTTTTCAGAAATGCACAGGTTTGGTAGGTTTCCCTAGGTGGCGGCTGAGCTACAGGCCAAAATCTACAGGTAGGCACTTTGCAAAAAACACCTCTGTTTTCCTTCAAAAATTTGGCTGTGTCCACGTTGCGCTTTGGGGCGTTTCCTGTCGCGGGCGCTAGGCCTACCCACACAAGTGAGGTATCATTTTTATCGGGAGACGTGGGGGAACGCTGGGTGAAAGGAAATTTGTGGCTCCTCTCAGATTCCAGAACTTTCTGCCACAGAAATGTGAGGAACATGTGTTTTTTTAGCCAAATGTTGAGGTTTGCAAAGGATTCTGGGTAACAGAACCTGGTCCGAGCCACACAAGTCACCCCATCTTGGATTCCCCTAGGTCTCTAGTTTTCTGAAATGCACAGGTTTGGTAGGTCTCCCTAGGTGGCGGCTGAGCTACAGGCCAAAATCTACAGGTAGGCACTTTGCAAAAAACACCTCTGTTTTCCTTCAAAAATTTGGCTGTGTCCACGTTGCGCTTTGGGGCATTTCCTGTCGCGGGCGCTAGGCCTACCCACACAAGTGAGGTATCATTTTTATCGGGAGACGTGGGGGAACGCTGGGTGGAAGGAAATTTGTGGCTCCTCTCAGATTCCAGAACTTTCTGCCACAGAAATGTGAGGAACATGTGTTTTTTTAGCCAAATTTTGAGGTTTGCAAAGGATTCTGGGTAACAGAACCTGGTCCGAGCCACACAAGTCACCCCATCTTGGATTCCCCTAGGTCTCTAGTTTTGAGAAATGCACAGGTTTGGTAGGTTTCCCTAGGTGGCGGCTGAGCTACAGGCCAAAATCTACAGGTAGGCACTTTGCAAAAAACACCTCTGTTTTCCTTCAAAAATTTGGCTGTGTCCACGTTGCGCTTTGGGGCGTTTCCTGTCGCGGGCGCTAGGCCTACCCACACAAGTGAGGTATCATTTTTATCGGGAGACGTGGGGGAACGCTGGGTGGAAGGAAATTTGTGGCTCCTCTCAGATTCCAGAACTTTCTGCCACAGAAATGTGAGGAACATGTGGTTTTTTAGCCAAATTTTGAGGTTTGCAAAGGATTCTGGGTAACAGAACCTGGTCCGAGCCACACAAGTCACCCCATCTTGGATTCCCCTAGGTCTCTAGTTTTCAGAAATGCACAGGTTTGGTAGGTTTCCCTAGGTGGCGGCTGAGCTACAGGTCAAAATCTACAGGTAGGCACTTTGCAAAAAACACCTCTGTTTTCCTTCAAAAATGTGGCTGTGTCCACGTTGCGCTTTGGGGCGTTTCCTGTCGCGGGCGCTAGGCCTACCCACACATGTGAGGTATCATTTTTATTGGGAGACGTTGGGGAATGCTGGGTGGAAGGAAATTTGTGGCTCCTCTCAGATTCCAGAACTTTCTGCCACAGAAATGTGAGGAACATGTGTTTTTTTAGCCAAATTTTGAGGTTTGCAAAGGATTCTGGGTAACAGAACCTGGTCCGAGCCACACAAGTCACCCCATCTTGGATTCCCCTAGGTCTCTAGTTTTCAGAAATGCACAGGTTTGGTAGGTTTCCCTAGGTGGCGGCTGAGCTACAGGCCAAAATCTACAGGTAGGCACTTTGCAAAAAACACCTCTGTTTTCCTTAAAAAATTTGGCTGTGTCCATGTTGCGCTTTGGGGCGTTTCCTGTCGCGGGCGCTAGGCCTACCCACACAAGTGAGGTATCATTTTTATCGGGAGACGTGGGGGAACGCTGGGTGGAAGGAAATTTGTGGCTCCTCTCAGATTCCAGAACTTTCTGCCACAGAAATGTGAGGAACATGTGTTTTTTTAGCCAAATTTTGAGGTTTGCAAAGGATTCTGGGTAACAGAACCTGGTCCGAGCCACACAAGTCACCCCATCTTGGATTCCCCTAGGTCTCTAGTTTTCAGAAATTCACAGGTTTGGTAGGTTTCCCTAGGTGGCGGCTGAGCTACAGGCCAAAATCTACAGGTAGGCACTTGGCAAAAAACACCTCTGTTTTCCTTCAAAAATTTGGCTGTGTCCACGTTGCGCTTTGGGGCGGTTCCTGTCGCGGGCGCTAGGCCTACCCACACAAGTGAGGTATCATTTTTATCGGGAGACGTGGGGGAACGCTGGGTGGAAGGAAATTTGTGGCTCCTCTCAGATTCCAGAACTTTCTGCCACAGAAATGTGAGGAACATGTGTTTTTTTAGCCAAATTTTGAGGTTTGCAAAGGATTCTGGGTAACAGAACCTGGTCCGAGCCACACAAGTCACCCCATCTTGGATTCCCCTAGGTCTCTAGTTTTCAGAAATGCACAGGTTTGGTAGGTTTCCCTAGGTGGCGGCTGAGCTACAGGCCAAAATCTACAGGTAGGCACTTTGCAAAAAACACCTCTGTTTTCCTTCAAAAATTTGGCTGTGTCCACGTTGCGCTTTGGGGCGTTTCCTGTCGCGGGCGCTAGGCCTACCCACACAAGTGAGGTATCATTTTTATCGGGAGACGTGGGGGAACGCTGGGTGGAAGGAAATTTGTGGCTCCTCTCAGATTCCAGAACTTTCTGCCACAGAAATGTGAGGAACATGTGTTTTTTTTAGCCAAATTTTGAGGTTTGCAAAGGATTCTGGGTAACAGAACCTGGTCCGAGCCACACAAGTCACCCCATCTTGGATTCCCCTAGGTCTCTAGTTTTCAGAAATGCACAGGTTTGGTAGGTTTCCCTAGGTGGCGGCTGAGCTACAGGCCAAAATCTACAGGTAGGCACTTTGCAAAAAACACCTCTGTTTTCCTTAAAAAATTTGGCTGTGTCCATGTTGCGCTTTGGGGCGTTTCCTGTCGCGGGCGCTAGGCCTACCCACACAAGTGAGGTATCATTTTTATCGGGAGACGTGGGGGAACGCTGGGTGGAAGGAAATTTGTGGCTCCTCTCAGATTCCAGAACTTTCTGCCACAGAAATGTGAGGAACATGTGTTTTTTTAGCCAAATTTTGAGGTTTGCAAAGGATTCTGGGTAACAGAACCTGGTCCGAGCCACACAAGTCACCCCATCTTGGATTCCCCTAGGTCTCTAGTTTTCAGAAATTCACAGGTTTGGTAGGTTTCCCTAGGTGGCGGCTGAGCTACAGGCCAAAATCTACAGGTAGGCACTTTGCAAAAAACACCTCTGTTTTCCTTCAAAAATTTGGCTGTGTCCACGTTGCGCTTTGGGGCGGTTCCTGTCGCGGGCGCTAGGCCTACCCACACAAGTGAGGTATCATTTTTATCGGGAGACGTGGGGGAACGCTGGGTGGAAGGAAATTTGTGGCTCCTCTCAGATTCCAGAACTTTCTGCCACAGAAATGTGAGGAACATGTGTTTTTTTAGCCAAATTTTGAGGTTTGCAAAGGATTCTGGGTAACAGAACCTGGTCCGAGCCACACAAGTCACCCCATCTTGGATTCCCCTAGGTCTCTAGTTTTCAGAAATGCACAGGTTTGGTAGGTTTCCCTAGGTGGCGGCTGAGCTACAGGCCAAAATCTACAGGTAGGCACTTTGCAAAAAACACCTCTGTTTTCCTTCAAAAATTTGGCTGTGTCCACGTTGCGCTTTGGGGCGGTTCCTGTCGCGGGCGCTAGGCCTACCCACACAAGTGAGGTATCATTTTTATCGGGAGACGTTGGGGAACGCTGGGTGGAAGGAAATTTGTGGCTCCTCTCAGATTCCAGAACTTTCTGCCACAGAAATGTGAGGAACATGTGGTTTTTTAGCCAAATTTTGAGGTTTGCAAAGGATTCTGGGTAACAGAACCTGGTCCGAGCCACACAAGTCACCCCATCTTGGAGTCCCCTAGGTCTCTAGTTTTCAGAAATGCACAGGTTTGGTAGGTTTCCGTAGGTGGCGGCTGAGCTACAGGCCAAAATCTACAGGTAGGCACTTTGCAAAAAACACCTCTGTTTTCCTTCAAAAATTTGGCTGTGTCCACGTTGCGCTTTGGGGCGTTTCCTGTCGCGGGCGCTAGGCCCACCCACACAAGTGAGGTATCATTTTTATTGGGAGACGTGGGGGAATGCTGGGTGGAAGGAAATTTGTGCCTCCTCTCAGATTCCAGAACTTTCTGCCACAGAAATTTGAGGAACATGTGTTTTTTTAGCCAAATTTTGAGGTTTGCAAAGGATTCTGGGTAACAGAACCTGGTCCGAGCCACACAAGTCACCCCATCTTGGATTCCCCTAGGTCTCTAGTTTTCAGAAATGCACAGGTTTGGTAGGTTTCCCTAGGTGGCGGCAGAGCTACAGGCCAAAATCTACAGGTAGGCACTTTGCAAAAAACACCTCTGTTTTCCTTCAAAAATTTGGCTGTGTCCACGTTGCGCTTTGGGGCATTTCCTGTCGTGGGCGCAAGGCCTACCCACACAAGTGAGGTATCATTTTTATCGGGAGACGTGGGGGAACGCTGGGTGGAAGGAAATTTGTGGCTCCTCTCAGATTCCAGAACTTTCTGCCACAGAAATGTGAGGAACATGTGTTTTTTTAGCCAAATTTTGAGGTTTGCAAAGGATTCTGGGTAACAGAATCTGGTCCGAGCCACACAAGTCACCCCATCTTGGATTCCCCTAGGTCTCTAGTTTTCAGAAATGCACAGGTTTGGTAGGTTTCCCTAGGTGGCGGCTGAGCTACAGGCCAAAATCTACAGGTAGGCACTTTGCAAAAAACACCTCTGTTTTCCTTCAAAAATTTGGCTGTGTCCACGTTGCGCTTTGGGGCGTTTCCTGTCGCGGGCGCTAGGCCTACCCACACAAGTGAGGTATCATTTTTATCGGGAGACGTGGGGGAACGCTGGGTGAAAGGAAATTTGTGGCTCCTCTCAGATTCCAGAACTTTCTGCCACAGAAATGTGAGGAACATGTGTTTTTTTAGCCAAATTTTGAGGTTTGCAAAGGATTCTGGGTAACAGAACCTGGTCCGAGCCACACAAGTCACCCCATCTTGGATTCCCCTAGGTCTCTAGTTTTCAGAAATGCACAGGTTTGGTAGGTCTCCCTAGGTGGCGGCTGAGCTACAGGCCAAAATCTACAGGTAGGCACTTTGCAAAAAACACCTCTGTTTTCCTTCAAAAATTTGGCTGTGTCCACGTTGCGCTTTGGGGCGGTTCCTGTCGCGGGCGCTAGGCCTACCCACACAAGTGAGGTATCATTTTTATCGGGAGACGTTGGGGAACGCTGGGTGGAAGGAAATTTGTGGCTCCTCTCAGATTCCAGAACTTTCTGCCACAGAAATGTGAGGAACATGTGGTTTTTTAGCCAAATTTTGAGGTTTGCAAAGGATTCTGGGTAACAGAACCTGGTCCGAGCCACACAAGTCACCCCATCTTGGAGTCCCCTAGGTCTCTAGTTTTCAGAAATGCACAGGTTTGGTAGGTTTCCGTAGGTGGCGGCTGAGCTACAGGCCAAAATCTACAGGTAGGCACTTTGCAAAAAACACCTCTGTTTTCCTTCAAAAATTTGGCTGTGTCCACGTTGCGCTTTGGGGCGTTTCCTGTCGCGGGCGCTAGGCCTACCCACACAAGTGAGGTATCATTTTTATTGGGAGACGTGGGGGAATGCTGGGTGGAAGGAAATTTGTGCCTCCTCTCAGATTCCAGAACTTTCTGCCACAGAAATTTGAGGAACATGTGTTTTTTTAGCCAAATTTTGAGGTTTGCAAAGGATTCTGGGTAACAGAACCTGGTCCGAGCCACACAAGTCACCCCATCTTGGATTCCCCTAGGTCTCTAGTTTTCAGAAATGCACAGGTTTGGTAGGTTTCCCTAGGTGGCGGCTGAGCTACAGGCCAAAATCTACAGGTAGGCACTTTGCAAAAAACACCTCTGTTTTCCTTCAAAAATTTGGCTGTGTCCACGTTGCGCTTTGGGGCATTTCCTGTCGCGGGCGCAAGGCCTACCCACACAAGTGAGGTATCATTTTTATTGGGAGACGTGGGGGAACGCTGGGTGGAAGGAAATTTGTGGCTCCTCTCAGATTCCAGAACTTTCTGCCACAGAAATGTGAGGAACATGTGTTTTTTTAGCCAAATTTTGAGGTTTGCAAAGGATTCTGGGTAACAGAATCTGGTCCGAGCCACACAAGTCACCCCATCTTGGATTCCCCTAGGTCTCTAGTTTTCAGAAATGCACAGGTTTGGTAGGTTTCCCTAGGTGGCGGCTGAGCTACAGGCCAAAATCTACAGGTAGGCACTTTGCAAAAAACACCTCTGTTTTCCTTCAAAAATTTGGCTGTGTCCACGTTGCGCTTTGGGGCGGTTCCTGTCGCGGGCGCTAGGCCTACCCACACAAGTGAGGTATCATTTTTATCGGGAGACGTGGGGGAACGCTGGGTGGAAGGAAATTTGTGGCTCCTCTCAGATTCCAGAACTTTCTGCCACAGAAATGTGAGGAACATGTGTTTTTTTAGCCAAATTTTGAGGTTTGCAAAGGATTCTGGGTAACAGAACCTGGTCCGAGCCACACAAGTCACCCCATCTTGGATTCCCCTAGGTCTCTAGTTTTCAGAAATGCACAGGTTTGGTAGGTTTCCCTAGGTGGCGGCTGAGCTACAGGCCAAAATCTACAGGTAGGCACTTTGCAAAAAACACCTCTGTTTTCCTTCAAAAATTTGGCTGTGTCCACGTTGCGCTTTGGGGCGTTTCCTGTCGCGGGCGCTAGGCCTACCCACACAAGTGAGGTATCATTTTTATCGGGAGACGTGGGGGAACGCTGGGTGGAAGGAAATTTGTGGCTCCTCTCAGATTCCAGAACTTTCTGCCACAGAAATGTGAGGAACATGTGTTTTTTTTAGCCAAATTTTGAGGTTTGCAAAGGATTCTGGGTAACAGAACCTGGTCCGAGCCACACAAGTCACCCCATCTTGGATTCCCCTAGGTCTCTAGTTTTCAGAAATGCACAGGTTTGGTAGGTTTCCCTAGGTGGCGGCTGAGCTACAGGCCAAAATCTACAGGTAGGCACTTTGCAAAAAACACCTCTGTTTTCCTTAAAAAATTTGGCTGTGTCCATGTTGCGCTTTGGGGCGTTTCCTGTCGCGGGCGCTAGGCCTACCCACACAAGTGAGGTATCATTTTTATCGGGAGACGTGGGGGAACGCTGGGTGGAAGGAAATTTGTGGCTCCTCTCAGATTCCAGAACTTTCTGCCACAGAAATGTGAGGAACATGTGTTTTTTTAGCCAAATTTTGAGGTTTGCAAAGGATTCTGGGTAACAGAACCTGGTCCGAGCCACACAAGTCACCCCATCTTGGATTCCCCTAGGTCTCTAGTTTTCAGAAATTCACAGGTTTGGTAGGTTTCCCTAGGTGGCGGCTGAGCTACAGGCCAAAATCTACAGGTAGGCACTTTGCAAAAAACACCTCTGTTTTCCTTCAAAAATTTGGCTGTGTCCACGTTGCGCTTTGGGGCGGTTCCTGTCGCGGGCGCTAGGCCTACCCACACAAGTGAGGTATCATTTTTATCGGGAGACGTGGGGGAACGCTGGGTGGAAGGAAATTTGTGGCTCCTCTCAGATTCCAGAACTTTCTGCCACAGAAATGTGAGGAACATGTGTTTTTTTAGCCAAATTTTGAGGTTTGCAAAGGATTCTGCGTAACAGAACCTGGTCCGAGCCACACAAGTCACCCCATCTTGGATTCCCCTAGGTCTCTAGTTTTCAGAAATGCACAGGTTTGGTAGGTTTCCCTAGGTGGCGGCTGAGCTACAGGCCAAAATCTACAGGTAGGCACTTTGCAAAAAACACCTCTGTTTTCCTTCAAAAATTTGGCTGTGTCCACGTTGCGCTTTGGGGCGGTTCCTGTCGCGGGCGCTAGGCCTACCCACACAAGTGAAGTATCATTTTTATCGGGAGACGTTGGGGAACGCTGGGTGGAAGGAAATTTGTGGCTCCTCTCAGATTCCAGAACTTTCTGCCACAGAAATGTGAGGAACATGTGGTTTTTTAGCCAAATTTTGAGGTTTGCAAAGGATTCTGGGTAACAGAACCTGGTCCGAGCCACACAAGTCACCCCATCTTGGAGTCCCCTAGGTCTCTAGTTTTCAGAAATGCACAGGTTTGGTAGGTTTCCGTAGGTGGCGGCTGAGCTACAGGCCAAAATCTACAGGTAGGCACTTTGCAAAAAACACCTCTGTTTTCCTTCAAAAATTTGGCTGTGTCCACGTTGCGCTTTGGGGCGTTTCCTGTCGCGGGCGCTAGGCCCACCCACACAAGTGAGGTATCATTTTTATTGGGAGACGTGGGGGAATGCTGGGTGGAAGGAAATTTGTGCCTCCTCTCAGATTCCAGAACTTTCTGCCACAGAAATTTGAGGAACATGTGTTTTTTTAGCCAAATTTTGAGGTTTGCAAAGGATTCTGGGTAACAGAACCTGGTCCGAGCCACACAAGTCACCCCATCTTGGATTCCCCTAGGTCTCTAGTTTTCAGAAATGCACAGGTTTGGTAGGTTTCCCTAGGTGGCGGCAGAGCTACAGGCCAAAATCTACAGGTAGGCACTTTGCAAAAAACACCTCTGTTTTCCTTCAAAAATTTGGCTGTGTCCACGTTGCGCTTTGGGGCATTTCCTGTCGTGGGCGCAAGGCCTACCCACACAAGTGAGGTATCATTTTTATCGGGAGACGTGGGGGAACGCTGGGTGGAAGGAAATTTGTGGCTCCTCTCAGATTCCAGAACTTTCTGCCACAGAAATGTGAGGAACATGTGTTTTTTTAGCCAAATTTTGAGGTTTGCAAAGGATTCTGGGTAACAGAATCTGGTCCGAGCCACACAAGTCACCCCATCTTGGATTCCCCTAGGTCTCTAGTTTTCAGAAATGCACAGGTTTGGTAGGTTTCCCTAGGTGGCGGCTGAGCTACAGGCCAAAATCTACAGGTAGGCACTTTGCAAAAAACACCTCTGTTTTCCTTCAAAAATTTGGCTGTGTCCACGTTGCGCTTTGGGGCGTTTCCTGTCGCGGGCGCTAGGCCTACCCACACAAGTGAGGTATCATTTTTATCGGGAGACGTGGGGGAACGCTGGGTGAAAGGAAATTTGTGGCTCCTCTCAGATTCCAGAACTTTCTGCCACAGAAATGTGAGGAACATGTGTTTTTTTAGCCAAATTTTGAGGTTTGCAAAGGATTCTGGGTAACAGAACCTGGTCCGAGCCACACAAGTCACCCCATCTTGGATTCCCCTAGGTCTCTAGTTTTCAGAAATGCACAGGTTTGGTAGGTCTCCCTAGGTGGCGGCTGAGCTACAGGCCAAAATCTACAGGTAGGCACTTTGCAAAAAACACCTCTGTTTTCCTTCAAAAATTTGGCTGTGTCCACGTTGCGCTTTGGGGCGGTTCCTGTCGCGGGCGCTAGGCCTACCCACACAAGTGAGGTATCATTTTTATCGGGAGACGTTGGGGAACGCTGGGTGGAAGGAAATTTGTGGCTCCTCTCAGATTCCAGAACTTTCTGCCACAGAAATGTGAGGAACATGTGGTTTTTTAGCCAAATTTTGAGGTTTGCAAAGGATTCTGGGTAACAGAACCTGGTCCGAGCCACACAAGTCACCCCATCTTGGAGTCCCCTAGGTCTCTAGTTTTCAGAAATGCACAGGTTTGGTAGGTTTCCGTAGGTGGCGGCTGAGCTACAGGCCAAAATCTACAGGTAGGCACTTTGCAAAAAACACCTCTGTTTTCCTTCAAAAATTTGGCTGTGTCCACGTTGCGCTTTGGGGCGTTTCCTGTCGCGGGCGCTAGGCCTACCCACACAAGTGAGGTATCATTTTTATTGGGAGACGTGGGGGAATGCTGGGTGGAAGGAAATTTGTGCCTCCTCTCAGATTCCAGAACTTTCTGCCACAGAAATTTGAGGAACATGTGTTTTTTTAGCCAAATTTTGAGGTTTGCAAAGGATTCTGGGTAACAGAACCTGGTCCGAGCCACACAAGTCACCCCATCTTGGATTCCCCTAGGTCTCTAGTTTTCAGAAATGCACAGGTTTGGTAGGTTTCCCTAGGTGGCGGCTGAGCTACAGGCCAAAATCTACAGGTAGGCACTTTGCAAAAAACACCTCTGTTTTCCTTCAAAAATTTGGCTGTGTCCACGTTGCGCTTTGGGGCATTTCCTGTCGCGGGCGCAAGGCCTACCCACACAAGTGAGGTATCATTTTTATCGGGAGACGTGGGGGAACGCTGGGTGGAAGGAAATTTGTGGCTCCTCTCAGATTCCAGAACTTTCTGCCACAGAAATGTGAGGAACATGTGTTTTTTTAGCCAAATTTTGAGGTTTGCAAAGGATTCTGGGTAACAGAATCTGGTCCGAGCCACACAAGTCACCCCATCTTGGATTCCCCTAGGTCTCTAGTTTTCAGAAATGCACAGGTTTGGTAGGTTTCCCTAGGTGGCGGCTGAGCTACAGGCCAAAATCTACAGGTAGGCACTTTGCAAAAAACACCTCTGTTTTCCTTCAAAAATTTGGCTGTGTCCACGTTGCGCTTTGGGGCGTTTCCTGTCGCGGGCGCTAGGCCTACCCACACAAGTGAGGTATCATTTTTATCGGGAGACGTGGGGGAACGCTGGGTGAAAGGAAATTTGTGGCTCCTCTCAGATTCCAGAACTTTCTGCCACAGAAATGTGAGGAACATGTGTTTTTTTAGCCAAATTTTGAGGTTTGCAAAGGATTCTGGGTAACAGAACCTGGTCCGAGCCACACAAGTCACCCCATCTTGGATTCCCCTAGGTCTCTAGTTTTCAGAAATGCACAGGTTTGGTAGGTCTCCCTAGGTGGCGGCTGAGCTACAGGCCAAAATCTACAGGTAGGCACTTTGCAAAAAACACCTCTGTTTTCCTTCAAAAATTTGGCTGTGTCCACGTTGCGCTTTGGGGCGTTTCCTGTCGCGGGCGCTAGGCCTACCCACACAAGTGAGGTATCATTTTTATCGGGAGACGTGGGGGAACGCTGGGTGGAAGGAAATTTGTGGCTCCTCTCAGATTCCAGAACTTTCTGCCACAGAAATGTGAGGAACATGTGTTTTTTTAGCCAAATTTTGAGGTTTGCAAAGGATTCTGGGTAACAGAACCTGGTCCGAGCCACACAAGTCACCCCATCTTGGATTCCCCTAGGTCTCTAGTTTTCAGAAATGCACAGGTTTGGTAGGTTTCCCCAGGTGGCGGCTGAGCTACAGGCCAAAATCTACAGGTAGGCACTTTGCAAAAAACACCTCTGTTTTCCTTCAAAAATTTGGCTGTGTCCACGTTGCGCTTTGGGGCGTTTCCTGTCGCGGGCGCTAGGCCTACCCACACAAGTGAGGTATCATTTTTATCGGGAGACGTGGGGGAACGCTGGGTGGAAGGAAATTTGTGGCTCCTCTCAGATTCCAGAACTTTCTGCCACAGAAATGTGAGGAACATGTGGTTTTTTAGCCAAATTTTGAGGTTTGCAAAGGATTCTGGGTAACAGAACCTGGTCCGAGCCACACAAGTCACCCCATCTTGGATTCCCCTAGGTCTCTAGTTTTCAGAAATGCACAGGTTTGGTAGGTCTCCCTAGGTGGCGGCTGAGCTACAGGCCAAAATCTACAGGTAGGCACTTTGCAAAAAACACCTCTGTTTTCCTTCAAAAATTTGGCTGTGTCCACGTTGGGCTTTGGGGCGTTTCCTCTCGCGGGCGCTAGGCCTACCCACACAAGTGAGGTATCATTTTTATCGGGAGACGTTGGGAAACGCTGGGTGGAAGGAAATTTGTGGCTCCTCTCAGATTCCAGAACTTTCTGCCACAGAAATGTGAGGAACATGTGTTTTTTTAGCCAAATTTTGAGGTTTGCAAAGGATTCTGGGTAACAGAACCTGGTCCGAGCCACACAAGTCACCCCATCTTGGATTCCCCTAGGTCTCTAGTTTTCAGAAATGCACAGGTTTGGTAGGTTTCCCTAGGTGGCGGCTGAGCTACAGGCCAAAATCTACAGGTAGGCACTTTGCAAAAAACACCTCTGTTTTCCTTCAAAAATGTGGCTGTGTCCACGTTGCGCTTTGGGGCGTTTCCTGTCGCGGGCGCTAGGCCTACCCACACAAGTGAGGTATCATTTTTATTGGGAGACGTGGGGGAATGCTGGGTGGAAGGAAATTTGTGGCTCCTCTCAGATTCCAGAACTTTCTGCCACAGAAATGTGAGGAACATGTGTTTTTTTAGCCAAATTTTGAGGTTTGCAAAGGATTCTGGGTAACAGAACCTGGTCCGAGCCACACAAGTCACCCCATCTTGGATTCCCCTAGGTCTCTAGTTTTCAGAAATGCACAGGTTTGGTAGGTTTCCCTAGGTGGCGGCTGAGCTACAGGCCAAAATCTACAGGTAGGCACTTTGCAAAAAACACCTCTGTTTTCCTTCAAAAATTTGGCTGTGTCCACGTTGCGCTTTGGGGCGTTTCCTGTCGCTGGCGCAAGGCCTACCCACACAAGTGAGGTATCATTTTTATCGGGAGACGTGGGGGAACGCTGGGTGGAAGGAAATTTGTGGCTCCTCTCAGATTCCAGAACTTTCTGCCACAGAAATGTGAGGAACATGTGTTTTTTTAGCCAAATTTTGAGGTTTGCAAAGGATTCTGGGTAACAGAACCTGGTCCGAGCCACACAAGTCACCCCATCTTGGATTCCCCTAGGTCTCTAGTTTTCAGAAATGCACAGGTTTGGTAGGTTTCCCTAGGTGGCGGCTGAGCTACAGGCCAAAATCTACAGGTAGGCACTTTGCAAAAAACACCTCTGTTTTCCTTCAAAAATTTGGCTGTGTCCACGTTGCGCTTTGGGGCGTTTCCTGTCGCGGGCGCTAGGCCTACCCACACAAGTGAGGTATCATTTTTATCGGGAGACGTGGGGGATTGCTGGGTGGAAGGAAATTTGTGGCTCCTCTCAGATTCCAGAACTTTCTGCCACAGAAATGTGAGGAACATGTGTTTTTTTAGCCAAATTTTGAGGTTTGCAAAGGATTCTGGGTAACAGAACCTGGTCCGAGCCACACAAGTCACCCCATCTTGGATTCCCCTAGGTCTCTAGTTTTCAGAAATGCACAGGTTTGGTAGGTCTCCCTAGGTGGCGGCTGAGCTACAGGCCAAAATCTACAGGTAGGCACTTTGCAAAAAACACCTCTGTTTTCCTTCAAAAATTTGGCTGTGTCCACGTTGCGCTTTGGGGCGTTTCCTGTCGCGGGCGCTAGGCCTACCCACACAAGTGAGGTATCATTTTTATCGGGAGACGTGGGGGAACGCTGGGTGGAAGGAAATTTGTGGCTCCTCTCAGATTCCAGAACTTTCTGCCACAGAAATGTGAGGAACATGTGTTTTTTTAGCCAAATTTTGAGGTTTGCAAAGGATTCTGGGTAACAGAACCTGGTCCGAGCCACACAAATCACCCCATCTTGGATTCCCCTAGGTCTCTAGTTTTCAGAAATGCACAGGTTTGGTAGGTTTCCCTAGGTGGCGGCTGAGCTACAGGCCAAAATCTACAGGTAGGCACTTTGCAAAAAACACCTCTGTTTTCCTTAAAAAATTTGGCTGTGTCCACGTTGCGCTTTGGGGCGGTTCCTGTCGCGGGCGCTAGGCCTACCCACACAAGTGAGGTATCATTTTTATCGGGAGACGTTGGGGAACGCTGGGTGGAAGGAAATTTGTGGCTCCTCTCAGATTCCAGAACTTTCTGCCACAGAAATGTGAGGAACATGTGGTTATTTAGCCAAATTTTGAGGTTTGCAAAGGATTCTGGGTAACAGAACCTGGTCCGAGCCACACAAGTCACCCCATCTTGGATTCCCCTAGGTCTCTAGTTTTCAGAAATGCACAGGTTTGGTAGGTTTCCCTAGGTGGCGGCTGAGCTACAGGCCAAAATCTACAGGTAGGCACTTTGCAAAAAACACCTCTGTTTTCCTTCAAAAATTTGGCTGTGTCCACGTTGCGCTTTCGGGCGTTTCCTGTCGCGGGCGCTAGGCCTACCCACACAAGTGAGGTATCATTTTTATTGGGAGACGTGGGGGAATGCTGGGTGGAAGGAAATTTGTGGCTCCTCTCAGATTCCAGAACTTTCTGCCACAGAAATTTGAGGAACATGTGTTTTTTTAGCCAAATTTTGAGGTTTGCAAAGGATTCTGGGTAACAGAACCTGGTCCGAGCCACACAAGTCACCCCATCTTGGATTCCCCTAGGTCTCTAGTTTTCAGAAATGCACAGGTTTGGTAGGTTTCCCTAGGTGGCGGCTGAGCTACAGGCCAAAATCTACAGGTAGGCACTTTGCAAAAAACACCTCTGTTTTCCTTCAAAAATTTGGCTGTGTCCACGTTGCGCTTTGGGGCGTTTCCTGTCGCGGGCGCAAGGCCTACCCACACAAGTGAGGTATCATTTTTATCGGGAGACGTGGGGGAACGCTGGGTGGAAGGAAATTTGTGGCTCCTCTCAGATTCCAGAACTTTCTGCCACAGAAATGTGAGGAACATGTGTTTTTTTAGCCAAATTTTGAGGTTTGCAAAGGATTCTGGGTAACAGAACCTGGTCCGAGCCACACAAGACACCACATCTTGGATTCCCCTAGGTCTCTAGTTTTCAGAAATGCACAGGTTTGGTAGGTTTCCCTAGGTGGCGGCTGAGCTACAGGCCAAAATCTACAGGTAGGCACTTTGCAAAAAACACCTCTGTTTTCCTTCAAAAATTTGGCTGTGTCCACGTTGCGCTTTGGGGCGTTTCCTGTCGCGGGCGCTAGGCCTACCCACACAAGTGAGGTATCATTTTTATCGGGAGACGTGGGGGAACGCTGGGTGAAAGGAAATTTGTGGCTCCTCTCAGATTCCAGAACTTTCTGCCACAGAAATGTGAGGAACATGTGTTTTTTTAGCCAAATTTTGAGGTTTGCAAAGGATTCTGGGTAACAGAACCTGGTCCGAGCCACACAAGTCACCCCATCTTGGATTCCCCTAGGTCTCTAGTTTTCAGAAATGCACAGGTTTGGTAGGTCTCCCTAGGTGGCGGCTGAGCTACAGGCCAAAATCTACAGGTAGGCACTTTGCAAAAAACACCTCTGTTTTCCTTCAAAAATTTGGCTGTGTCCACGTTGCGCTTTGGGGCGTTTCCTGTCGCGGGCGCTAGGCCTACCCACACAAGTGAGGTATCATTTTTATCGGGAGACGTGGGGGAACGCTGGGTGGAAGGAAATTTGTGGCTCCTCTCAGATTCCAGAACTTTCTGCCACAGAAATGTGAGGAACATGTGTTTTTTTAGCCAAATTTTGAGGTTTGCAAAGGATTCTGGGTAACAGAACCTGGTCCGAGCCACACATATCACCCCATCTTGGATTCCCCTAGGTCTCTAGTTTTCAGAAATGCACAGGTTTGGTAGGTTTCCCTAGGTGGCGGCTGAGCTACAGGCCAAAATCTACAGGTAGGCACTTTGCAAAAAACACCTCTGTTTTCCTTCAAAAATTTGGCTGTGTCCACGTTGCGCTTTGGGGCGGTTCCTGTCGCGGGCGCTAGGCCTACCCACACAAGTGAGGTATCATTTTTATCGGGAGACGTGGGGGAACGCTGGGTGGAAGGAAATTTGTGGCTCCTCTCAGATTCCAGAACTTTCTGCCACAGAAATGTGAGGAACATGTGTTTTTTTAGCCAAATTTTGCGGTTTGCAAAGGATTCTGGGTAACAGAACCTGGTCCGAGCCACACAAGTCACCCCATCTTGGATTCCCCTAGGTCTCTAGTTTTCAGAAATGCACAGGTTTGGTAGGTTTCCCTAGGTGGCGGCTGAGCTACAGGCCAAAATCTACAGGTAGGCACTTTGCAAAAAACACCTCTGTTTTCCTTCAAAAATTTGGCTGTGTCCACGTTGCGCTTTCGGGCGTTTCCTGTCGCGGGCGCTAGGCCTACCCACACAAGTGAGGTATCATTTTTATTGGGAGACGTGGGGGAATGCTGGGTGGAAGGAAATTTGTGGCTCCTCTCAGATTCCAGAACTTTCTGCCACAGAAATTTGAGGAACATGTGTTTTTTTAGCCAAATTTTGAGGTTTGCAAAGGATTCTGGGTAACAGAACCTGGTCCGAGCCACACAAGTCACCCCATCTTGGATTCCCCTAGGTCTCTAGTTTTCAGAAATGCACAGGTTTGGTAGGTTTCCCTAGGTGGCGGCTGAGCTACAGGCCAAAATCTACAGGTAGGCACTTTGCAAAAAACACCTCTGTTTTCCTTCAAAAATTTGGGTGTGTCCACGTTGCGCTTTGGGGCGTTTCCTGTCGCGGGCGCAAGGCCTACCCACACAAGTGAGGTATCATTTTTATCGGGAGACGTGGGGGAACGCTGGGTGGAAGGAAATTTGTGGCTCCTCTCAGATTCCAGAACTTTCTGCCACAGAAATGTGAGGAACATGTGTTTTTTTAGTCAAATTTTGAGGTTTGCAAAGGATTCTGGGTAACAGAACCTGGTCCGAGCCACACAAGTCACCACATCTTGGATTCCCCTAGGTCTCTAGTTTTCAGAAATGCACAGGTTTGGTAGGTTTCCCTAGGTGGCGGCTGAGCTACAGGCCAAAATCTACAGGTAGGCACTTTGCAAAAAACACCTCTGTTTTCCTTCAAAAATTTGGCTGTGTCCACGTTGCGCTTTGGGGCGTTTCCTGTCGCGGGCGCTAGGCCTACCCACACAAGTGAGGTATCATTTTTATCGGGAGACGTGGGGGAATGCTGGGTGGAAGGAAATTTGTGGCTCCTCTCAGATTCCAGAACTTTCTGCCACAGAAATGTGAGGAACATGTGTTTTTTTAGCCAAATTTTGAGGTTTGCAAAGGATTCTGGGTAACAGAACCTGGTCCGAGCCACACAAGTCACCCCATCTAGGATTCCCCTAGGTCTCTAGTTTTCAGAAATGCACAGGTTTGGTAGGTTTCCCTAGGTGGCGGCTGAGCTACAGGCCAAAATCTACAGGTAGGCACTTTGCAAAAAACACCTCTGTTTTCCTTCAAAAATTTGGCTGTGTCCACGTTGCGCTTTGGGGCGTTTCCTGTCGCTGGCGCAAGGCCTACCCACACAAGTGAGGTATCATTTTTATCGGGAGACGTGGGGGAACGCTGGGTGGAAGGAAATTTGTGGCTCCTCTCAGATTCCAGAACTTTCTGCCACAGAAATGTGAGGAACATGTGTTTTTTTAGCCAAATTTTGAGGTTTGCAAAGGATTCTGGGTAACAGAACCTGGTCCGAGCCACACAAGTCACCCCATCTTGGATTCCCCTAGGTCTCTAGTTTTCAGAAATGCACAGGTTTGGTAGGTTTCCCTAGGTGGCGGCTGAGCTACAGGCCAAAATCTACAGGTAGGCACTTTGCAAAAAACACCTCTGTTTTCCTTCAAAAATTTGGCTGTGTCCACGTTGCGCTTTGGGGCGTTTCCTGTCGCGGGCGCTAGGCCTACCCACACAAGTGAGGTATCATTTTTATCGGGAGACGTGGGGGATTGCTGGGTGGAAGGAAATTTGTGGCTCCTCTCAGATTCCAGAACTTTCTGCCACAGAAATGTGAGGAACATGTGTTTTTTTAGCCAAATTTTGAGGTTTGCAAAGGATTCTGGGTAACAGAACCTGGTCCGAGCCACACAAGTCACCCCATCTTGGATTCCCCTAGGTCTCTAGTTTTCAGAAATGCACAGGTTTGGTAGGTCTCCCTAGGTGGCGGCTGAGCTACAGGCCAAAATCTACAGGTAGGCACTTTGCAAAAAACACCTCTGTTTTCCTTCAAAAATTTGGCTGTGTCCACGTTGCGCTTTGGGGCGTTTCCTGTCGCGGGCGCTAGGCCTACCCACACAAGTGAGGTATCATTTTTATCGGGAGACGTGGGGGAACGCTGGGTGGAAGGAAATTTGTGGCTCCTCTCAGATTCCAGAACTTTCTGCCACAGAAATGTGAGGAACATGTGTTTTTTTAGCCAAATTTTGAGGTTTGCAAAGGATTCTGGGTAACAGAACCTGGTCCGAGCCACACAAATCACCCCATCTTGGATTCCCCTAGGTCTCTAGTTTTCAGAAATGCACAGGTTTGGTAGGTTTCCCTAGGTGGCGGCTGAGCTACAGGCCAAAATCTACAGGTAGGCACTTTGCAAAAAACACCTCTGTTTTCCTTAAAAAATTTGGCTGTGTCCACGTTGCGCTTTGGGGCGGTTCCTGTCGCGGGCGCTAGGCCTACCCACACAAGTGAGGTATCATTTTTATCGGGAGACGTTGGGGAACGCTGGGTGGAAGGAAATTTGTGGCTCCTCTCAGATTCCAGAACTTTCTGCCACAGAAATGTGAGGAACATGTGGTTTTTTAGCCAAATTTTGAGGTTTGCAAAGGATTCTGGGTAACAGAACCTGGTCCGAGCCACACAAGTCACCCCATCTTGGATTCCCCTAGGTCTCTAGTTTTCAGAAATGCACAGGTTTGGTAGGTTTCCCTAGGTGGCGGCTGAGCTACAGGCCAAAATCTACAGGTAGGCACTTTGCAAAAAACACCTCTGTTTTCCTTCAAAAATTTGGCTGTGTCCACGTTGCGCTTTCGGGCGTTTCCTGTCGCGGGCGCTAGGCCTACCCACACAAGTGAGGTATCATTTTTATTGGGAGACGTGGGGGAATGCTGGGTGGAAGGAAATTTGTGGCTCCTCTCAGATTCCAGAACTTTCTGCCACAGAAATTTGAGGAACATGTGTTTTTTTAGCCAAATTTTGAGGTTTGCAAAGGATTCTGGGTAACAGAACCTGGTCCGAGCCACACAAGTCACCCCATCTTGGATTCCCCTAGGTCTCTAGTTTTCAGAAATGCACAGGTTTGGTAGGTTTCCCTAGGTGGCGGCTGAGCTACAGGCCAAAATCTACAGGTAGGCACTTTGCAAAAAACACCTCTGTTTTCCTTCAAAAATTTGGGTGTGTCCACGTTGCGCTTTGGGGCGTTTCCTGTCGCGGGCGCTAGGCCTACCCACACAAGTGAGGTATCATTTTTATCGGGAGACGTGGGGGAACGCTGGGTGGAAGGAAATTTGTGGCTCCTCTCAGATTCCAGAACTTTCTGCCACAGAAATGTGAGGAACATGTGTTTTTTTAGCCAAATTTTGAGGTTTGCAAAGGATTCTGGGTAACAGAACCTGGTCCGAGCCACACAAGTCACCACATCTTGGATTCCCCTAGGTCTCTAGTTTTCAGAAATGCACAGGTTTGGTAGGTTTCCCTAGGTGGCGGCTGAGCTACAGGCCAAAATCTACAGGTAGGCACTTTGCAAAAAACACCTCTGTTTTCCTTCAAAAATTTGGCTGTGTCCACGTTGCGCTTTGGGGCGTTTCCTGTCGCAGGCGCTAGGCCTACCCACACAAGTGAGGTATTATTTTTATCGGGAGACGTGGGGGAACGCTGGGTGAAAGGAAATTTGTGGCTCCTCTCAGATTCCAGAACTTTCTGCCACAGAAATGTGAGGAACATGTGTTTTTTTAGCCAAATTTTGAGGTTTGCAAAGGATTCTGGGTAACAGAACCTGGTCCGAGCCACACAAGTCACCCCATCTTGGATTCCCCTAGGTCTCTAGTTTTCAGAAATGCACAGGTTTGGTAGGTCTCCCTAGGTGGCGGCTGTGCTACAGGCCAAAATCTACAGGTAGGCACTTTGCAAAAAACACCTCTGTTTTCCTTCAAAAATTTGGCTGTGTCCACGTTGCGCTTTGGGGCGTTTCCTGTCGCGGGCGCTAGGCCTACCCACACAAGTGAGGTATCATTTTTATCGGGAGACGTGGGGGAACGCTGGGTGGAAGGAAATTTGTGGCTCCTCTCAGATTCCAGAACTTTCTGCCACAGAAATGTGAGGAACATGTGTTTTTTTAGCCAAATTTTGAGGTTTGCAAAGGATTCTGGGTAACAGAACCTGGTCCGAGCCACACAAATCACCCCATCTTGGATTCCCCTAGGTCTCTAGTTTTCAGAAATGCACAGGTTTGGTAGGTTTCCCTAGGTGGCGGCTGAGCTACAGGCCAAAATCTACAGGTAGGCACTTTGCAAAAAACACCTCTGTTTTCCTTCAAAAATTTGGCTGTGTCCACGTTGCGCTTTGGGGCGGTTCCTGTCGCGGGCGCTAGGCCTACCCACACAAGTGAGGTATCATTTTTATCGGGAGACGTGGGGGAACGCTGGGTGGAAGGAAATTTGTGGCTCCTCTCAGATTCCAGAACTTTCTGCCACAGAAATGTGAGGAACATGTGTTTTTTTAGCCAAATTTTGCGGTTTGCAAAGGATTCTGGGTAACAGAACCTGGTCCGAGCCACACAAGTCACCCCATCTTGGATTCCCCTAGGTCTCTAGTTTTCAGAAATGCACAGGTTTGGTAGGTTTCCCTAGGTGGCGGCTGAGCTACAGGCCAAAATCTACAGGTAGGCACTTTGCAAAAAACACCTCTGTTTTCCTTCAAAAATTTGGCTGTGTCCACGTTGCGCTTTCGGGCGTTTCCTGTCGCGGGCGCTAGGCCTACCCACACAAGTGAGGTATCATTTTTATTGGGAGACGTGGGGGAATGCTGGGTGGAAGGAAATTTGTGGCTCCTCTCAGATTCCAGAACTTTCTGCCACAGAAATTTGAGGAACATGTGTTTTTTTAGCCAAATTTTGAGGTTTGCAAAGGATTCTGGGTAACAGAACCTGGTCCGAGCCACACAAGTCACCCCATCTTGGATTCCCCTAGGTCTCTAGTTTTCAGAAATGCACAGGTTTGGTAGGTTTCCCTAGGTGGCGGCTGAGCTACAGGCCAAAATCTACAGGTAGGCACTTTGCAAAAAACACCTCTGTTTTCCTTCAAAAATTTGGGTGTGTCCACGTTGCGCTTTGGGGCGTTTCCTGTCGCGGGCGCAAGGCCTACCCACACAAGTGAGGTATCATTTTTATCGGGAGACGTGGGGGAACGCTGGGTGGAAGGAAATTTGTGGCTCCTCTCAGATTCCAGAACTTTCTGCCACAGAAATGTGAGGAACATGTGTTTTTTTAGTCAAATTTTGAGGTTTGCAAAGGATTCTGGGTAACAGAACCTGGTCCGAGCCACACAAGTCACCACATCTTGGATTCCCCTAGGTCTCTAGTTTTCAGAAATGCACAGGTTTGGTAGGTTTCCCTAGGTGGCGGCTGAGCTACAGGCCAAAATCTACAGGTAGGCACTTTGCAAAAAACACCTCTGTTTTCCTTCAAAAATTTGGCTGTGTCCACGTTGCGCTTTGGGGCGTTTCCTGTCGCGGGCGCTAGGCCTACCCACACAAGTGAGGTATCATTTTTATCGGGAGACGTGGGGGAATGCTGGGTGGAAGGAAATTTGTGGCTCCTCTCAGATTCCAGAACTTTCTGCCACAGAAATGTGAGGAACATGTGTTTTTTTAGCCAAATTTTGAGGTTTGCAAAGGATTCTGGGTAACAGAACCTGGTCCGAGCCACACAAGTCACCCCATCTTGGATTCCCCTAGGTCTCTAGTTTTCAGAAATGCACAGGTTTGGTAGGTTTCCCTAGGTGGCGGCTGAGCTACAGGCCAAAATCTACAGGTAGGCACTTTGCAAAAAACACCTCTGTTTTCCTTCAAAAATTTGGCTGTGTCCACGTTGCGCTTTGGGGCGTTTCCTGTCGCTGGCGCAAGGCCTACCCACACAAGTGAGGTATCATTTTTATCGGGAGACGTGGGGGAACGCTGGGTGGAAGGAAATTTGTGGCTCCTCTCAGATTCCAGAACTTTCTGCCACAGAAATGTGAGGAACATGTGTTTTTTTAGCCAAATTTTGAGGTTTGCAAAGGATTCTGGGTAACAGAACCTGGTCCGAGCCACACAAGTCACCCCATCTTGGATTCCCCTAGGTCTCTAGTTTTCAGAAATGCACAGGTTTGGTAGGTTTCCCTAGGTGGCGGCTGAGCTACAGGCCAAAATCTACAGGTAGGCACTTTGCAAAAAACACCTCTGTTTTCCTTCAAAAATTTGGCTGTGTCCACGTTGCGCTTTGGGGCGTTTCCTGTCGCGGGCGCTAGGCCTACCCACACAAGTGAGGTATCATTTTTATCGGGAGACGTGGGGGATTGCTGGGTGGAAGGAAATTTGTGGCTCCTCTCAGATTCCAGAACTTTCTGCCACAGAAATGTGAGGAACATGTGTTTTTTTAGCCAAATTTTGAGGTTTGCAAAGGATTCTGGGTAACAGAACCTGGTCCGAGCCACACAAGTCACCCCATCTTGGATTCCCCTAGGTCTCTAGTTTTCAGAAATGCACAGGTTTGGTAGGTCTCCCTAGGTGGCGGCTGAGCTACAGGCCAAAATCTACAGGTAGGCACTTTGCAAAAAACACCTCTGTTTTCCTTCAAAAATTTGGCTGTGTCCACGTTGCGCTTTGGGGCGTTTCCTGTCGCGGGCGCTAGGCCTACCCACACAAGTGAGGTATCATTTTTATCGGGAGACGTGGGGGAACGCTGGGTGGAAGGAAATTTGTGGCTCCTCTCAGATTCCAGAACTTTCTGCCACAGAAATGTGAGGAACATGTGGTTTTTTAGCCAAATTTTGAGGTTTGCAAAGGATTCTGGGTAACAGAACCTGGTCCGAGCCACACAAGTCACCCCATCTTGGATTCCCCTAGGTCTCTAGTTTTCAGAAATGCACAGGTTTGGTAGGTTTCCCTAGGTGGCGGCTGAGCTACAGGCCAAAATCTACAGGTAGGCACTTTGCAAAAAACACCTCTGTTTTCCTTCAAAAATTTGGCTGTGTCCACGTTGCGCTTTCGGGCGTTTCCTGTCGCGGGCGCTAGGCCTACCCACACAAGTGAGGTATCATTTTTATTGGGAGACGTGGGGGAATGCTGGGTGGAAGGAAATTTGTGGCTCCTCTCAGATTCCAGAACTTTCTGCCACAGAAATTTGAGGAACATGTGTTTTTTTAGCCAAATTTTGAGGTTTGCAAACGATTCTGGGTAACAGAACCTGGTCCGAGCCACACAAGTCACCCCATCTTGGATTCCCCTAGGTCTCTAGTTTTCAGAAATGCACAGGTTTGGTAGGTTTCCCTAGGTGGCGGCTGAGCTACAGGCCAAAATCTACAGGTAGGCACTTTGCAAAAAACACCTCTGTTTTCCTTCAAAAATTTGGGTGTGTCCACGTTGCGCTTTGGGGCGTTTCCTGTCGCGGGCGCAAGGCCTACCCACACAAGTGAGGTATCATTTTTATCGGGAGACGTGGGGGAACGCTGGGTGGAAGGAAATTTGTGGCTCCTCTCAGATTCCAGAACTTTCTGCCACAGAAATGTGAGGAACATGTGTTTTTTTAGTCAAATTTTGAGGTTTGCAAAGGATTCTGGGTAACAGAACCTGGTCCGAGCCACACAAGTCACCACATCTTGGATTCCCCTAGGTCTCTAGTTTTCAGAAATGCACAGGTTTGGTAGGTTTCCCTAGGTGGCGGCTGAGCTACAGGCCAAAATCTACAGGTAGGCACTTTGCAAAAAACACCTCTGTTTTCCTTCAAAAATTTGGCTGTGTCCACGTTGCGCTTTGGGGCGTTTCCTGTCGCGGGCGCTAGGCCTACCCACACAAGTGAGGTATCATTTTTATCGGGAGACGTGGGGGAACGCTGGGTGAAAGGAAATTTGTGGCTCCTCTCAGATTCCAGAACTTTCTGCCACAGAAATGTGAGGAACATGTGTTTTTTTAGCCAAATTTTGAGGTTTGCAAAGGATTCTGGGTAACAGAACCTGGTCCGAGCCACACAAGTCACCCCATCTTGGATTCCCCTAGGTCTCTAGTTTTCAGAAATGCACAGGTTTGGTAGGTCTCCCTAGGTGGCGGCTGAGCTACAGGCCAAAATCTACAGGTCGGCACTTTGCAAAAAACACCTCTGTTTTCCTTCAAAAATTTGGCTGTGTCCACGTTGCGCTTTGGGGCGTTTCCTGTCGCGGGCGCTAGGCCTACCCACACAAGTGAGGTATCATTTTTATCGGGAGACGTGGGGGAACGCTGGGTGGAAGGAAATTTGTGGCTCCTCTCAGATTCCAGAACTTTCTGCCACAGAAATGTGAGGAACATGTGTTTTTTTAGCCAAATGTTGAGGTTTGCAAAGGATTCTGGGTAACAGAACCTGGTCCGAGCCACACAAGTCACCCCATCTTGGATTCCCCTAGGTCTCTAGTTTTCAGAAATGCACAGGTTTGGTAGGTTTCCCTAGGTGGCGGCTGAGCTACAGGCCAAAATCTACAGGTAGGCACTTTGCAAAAAACACCTCTGTTTTCCTTCAAAAATGTGGCTGTGTCCACGTTGCGCTTTGGGGCGTTTCCTGTCGCGGGCGCTAGGCCTACCCACACAAGTGAGGTATCATTTTTATCGGGAGACGTGGGGGAACGCTGGGTGGAAGGAAATTCGTGGCTCCTCTCAGATTCCAGAACTTTCTGCCACAGAAATGTGAGGAACATGTGGTTTTTTAGCCAAATTTTGAGGTTTGGAAAGGATTCTGGGTAACAGAACCTGGTCCGAGCCACACAAGTCACCCCATCTTGGATTCCCCTAGGTCTCTAGTTTTCAGAAATGCACAGGTTTGGTAGGTCTCCCTAGGTGGCGGCTGAGCTACAGGCCAAAATCTACAGGTAGGCACTTTGCAAAAAACACCTCTGTTTTCCTTCAAAAATTTGGCTGTGTCCACGTTGCGCTTTGGGGCGTTTCCTGTCGCGGGCGCTAGGCCTACCCACACAAGTGAGGTATCATTTTTATCGGGAGACGTGGGGGAACGCTGGGTGGAAGGAAATTTGTGGCTCCTCTCAGATTCCAGAACTTTCTGCCACAGAAATGTGAGGAACATGTGTTTTTTTAGCCAAATTTTGAGGTTTGCAAAGGATTCTGGGTAACAGAACCTGGTCCGAGCCACACAAGTCACCCCATCTTGGATTCCCCTAGGTCTCTAGTTTTCAGAAATGCACAGGTTTGGTAGGTTTCCCTAGGTGGCGGCTGAGCTACAGGCCAAAATCTACAGGTAGGCACTTTGCAAAAAACACCTCTGTTTTCCTTCAAAAATGTGGCTGTGTCCACGTTGCGCTTTGGGGCGTTTCCTGTCGCGGGCGCTAGGCCTACCCACACAAGTGAGGTATCATTTTTATTGGGAGACGTGGGGGAATGCTGGGTGGAAGGAAATTTGTGGCTCCTCTCAGATTCCAGAACTTTCTGCCACAGAAATGTGAGGAACATGTGTTTTTTTAGCCAAATTTTGAGGTTTGCAAAGGATTCTGGGTAACAGAACCTGGTCCGAGCCACACAAGTCACCCCATCTTGGATTTCCCTAGGTCTCTAGTTTTCAGAAATGCACAGGTTTGGTAGGTTTCCCTAGGTGGCGGCTGAGCTACAGGCCAAAATCTACAGGTAGGCACTTTGCAAAAAACACCTCTGTTTTCCTTCAAAAATTTGGCTGTGTCCACGTTGCGCTTTGGGGCGTTTCCTGTCGCGGGCGCAAGGCCTACCCACACAAGTGAGGTATCATTTTTATCGGGAGACGTGGGGGAACGCTGGGTGGAAGGAAATTTGTGGCTCCTCTCAGATTCCAGAACTTTCTGCCACAGAAATGTGAGGAACATGTGTTTTTTTAGCCAAATTTTGAGGTTTGCAAAGGATTCTGGGTAACAGAACCTGGTCCGAGCCACACAAGTCACCCCATCTTGAATTCCCCTAGGTCTCTAGTTTTCAGAAATGCACAGGTTTGGTAGGTTTCCCTAGGTGGCGGCTGAGCTACAGGCCAAAATCTACCGGTAGGCACTTTGCAAAAAACACCTCTGTTTTCCTTCAAAAATTTGGCTGTGTCCACGTTGCGCTTTGGGGCGTTTCCTGTCGCGGGCGCTAGGCCTACCCACACAAGTGAGGTATCATTTTTATCGGGAGACGTGGGGGAACGCTGGGTGGAAGGAAATTTGTGGCTCCTCTCAGATTCCAGAACTTTCTGCCACAGAAATGTGAGGAACATGTGTTTTTTTAGCCAAATTTTGAGGTTTGCAAAGGATTCTGGGTAACAGAACCTGGTCCGAGCCACACAAGTCACCCCATCTTGGATTCCCCTAGGTCTCTAGTTTTCAGAAATGCACAGGTTTGGTAGGTTTCCCTAGGTGGCGGCTGAGCTACAGGCCAAAATCTACAGGTAGGCACTTTGCAAAAAACACCTCTGTTTTCCTTCAAAAATTTGGCTGTGTCCACGTTGCGCTTTGGGGCGGTTCCTGTCGCGGGCGCTAGGCCTACCCACACAAGTGAGGTATCATTTTTATCGGGAGACGTTGGGGAACGCTGGGTGGAAGGAAATTTGTGGCTCCTCTCAGATTCCAGAACTTTCTGCCACAGAAATGTGAGGAACATGTGGTTTTTTAGCCAAATTTTGAGGTTTGCAAAGGATTCTGGGTAACAGAACCTGGTCCGAGCCACACAAGTCACCCCATCTTGGATTCCCCTAGGTCTCTAGTTTTCAGAAATGCACAGGTTTGGTAGGTTTCCCTAGGTGGCGGCTGAGCTACAGGCCAAAATCTACAGGTAGGCACTTTGCAAAAAACACCTCTGTTTTCCTTCAAAAATTTGGCTGTGTCCACGTTGCGCTTTGGGGCGTTTCCTGTCGCGGGCGCTAGGCCTACCCACACAAGTGAGGTATCATTTTTATCAGGAGACGTGGGGGAACGCTGGGTGAAAGGAAATTTGTGGCTCCTCTCAGATTCCAGAACTTTCTGCCACAGAAATGTGAGGAACATGTGTTTTTTTAGCCAAATTTTGAGGTTTGCAAAGGATTCTGGGTAACAGAACCTGGTCCGAGCCACACAAGTCACCCCATCTTGGATTCCCCTAGGTCTCTAGTTTTCAGAAATGCACAGGTTTGGTAGGTCTCCCTAGGTGGCGGCTGAGCTACAGGCCAAAATCTACAGGTAGGCACTTTGCAAAAAACACCTCTGTTTTCCTTCAAAAATTTGGCTGTGTCCACGTTGCGCTTTGGGGCGTTTC
The DNA here is from genome assembly GCF_031143425.1 of Pleurodeles waltl. NCBI lineage: Eukaryota > Metazoa > Chordata > Amphibia > Caudata > Salamandridae > Pleurodeles > Pleurodeles waltl. Next base: position 738,940,303 of record NC_090447.1, on the reverse strand, counting down.
CTGTCGCGGGCGCTAGGCCTACCCACACAAGTGAGGTATCATTTTTATCGGGAGACGTGGGGGAACGCTGGGTGGAAGGAAATTTGTGGCTCCTCTCAGATTCCAGAACTTTCTGCCACAGAAATGTGAGGAACATGTGGTTTTTTAGCCAAATTTTGAGGTTTGCAAAGGATTCTGGGTAACAGAACCTGGTCCGAGCCACACAAGTCACCCCATCTTGGATTCCCCTAGGTCTCTAGTTTTCAGAAATGCACAGGTTTGGTAGGTCTCCCTAGGTGGCGGCTGAGCTACAGGCCAAAATCTACAGGTAGGCACTTTGCAAAAAACACCTCTGTTTTCCTTCAAAAATTTGGCTGTGTCCACGTTGCGCTTTGGGGCGTTTCCTGTCGCGGGCGCTAGGCCTACCCACACAAGTGAGGTATCATTTTTATCGGGAGACGTGGGGGAACGCTGGGTGGAAGGAAATTTGTGGCTCCTCTCAGATTCCAGAACTTTCTGCCACAGAAATTTGAGGAACATGTGTTTTTTTAGCCAAATTTTGAGGTTTGCAAAGGATTCTGGGTAACAGAACCTGGTCCGAGCCACACAAGTCACCCCATCTTGGATTCCCCTAGGTCTCTAGTTTTCAGAAATGCACAGGTTTGGTAGGTTTCCCTAGGTGGCGGCTGAGCTACAGGCCAAAATCTACAGGTAGGCACTTTGCAAAAAACACCTCTGTTTTCCTTCAAAAATTTGGCTGTGTCCACGTTGCGCTTTGGGGCGTTTCCTGTCGCGGGCGCAAGGCCTACCCACACAAGTGAGGTATCATTTTTATCGGGAGACGTGGGGGAACGCTGGGTGGAAGGAAGTTTGTGGCTCCTCTCAGATTCCAGAACTTTCTGCCACAGAAATGTGAGGAACATGTGTTTTTTTAGTCAAATTTTGAGGTTTGCAAAGGATTCTGGGTAACAGAACCTGGTCCGAGCCACACAAGTCACCACATCTTGGATTCCCCTAGGTCTCTAGTTTTCAGAAATGCACAGGTTTGGTAGGTTTCCCTAGGTGGCGGCTGAGCTACAGGCCAAAATCTACAGGTAGGCACTTTGCAAAAAACACCTCTGTTTTCCTTCAAAAATTTGGCTGTGTCCACGTTGCGCTTTGGGGCGTTTCCTGTCGCGGGCGCTAGGCCTACCCACACAAGTGAGGTATCATTTTTATCGGGAGACGTGGGGGAATGCTGGGTGGAAGGAAATTTGTGGCTCCTCTCAGATTCCAGAACTTTCTGCCACAGAAATGTGAGGAACATGTGTTTTTTTAGCCAAATTTTGAGGTTTGCAAAGGATTCTGGGTAACAGAACCTGGTCCGAGCCACACAAGTCACCCCATCTTGGATTCCCCTAGGTCTCTAGTTTTCAGAAATGCACAGGTTTGGTAGGTTTCCCTAGGTGGCGGCTGAGCTACAGGCCAAAATCTACAGGTAGGCACTTTGCAAAAAACACCTCTGTTTTCCTTCAAAAATTTGGCTGTGTCCACGTTGCGCTTTGGGGCGTTTCCTGTCGCTGGCGCAAGGCCTACCCACACAAGTGAGGTATCATTTTTATCGGGAGACGTGGGGGAACGCTGGGTGGAAGGAAATTTGTGGCTCCTCTCAGATTCCAGAACTTTCTGCCACAGAAATGTGAGGAACATGTGTTTTTTTAGCCAAATTTTGAGGTTTGCAAAGGATTCTGGGTAACAGAACCTGGTCCGAGCCACACAAGTCACCCCATCTTGGATTCCCCTAGGTCTCTAGTTTTCAGAAATGCACAGGTTTGGTAGGTTTCCCTAGGTGGCGGCTGAGCTACAGGCCAAAATCTACAGGTAGGCACTTTGCAAAAAACACCTCTGTTTTCCTTCAAAAATTTGGCTGTGTCCACGTTGCGCTTTGGGGCGTTTCCTGTCGCGGGCGCTAGGCCTACCCACACAAGTGAGGTATCATTTTTATCGGGAGACGTGGGGGATTGCTGGGTGGAAGGAAATTTGTGGCTCCTCTCAGATTCCAGAACTTTCTGCCACAGAAATGTGAGGAACATGTGTTTTTTTAGCCAAATTTTGAGGTTTGCAAAGGATTCTGGGTAACAGAACCTGGTCCGAGCCACACAAGTCACCCCATCTTGGATTCCCCTAGGTCTCTAGTTTTCAGAAATGCACAGGTTTGGTAGGTCTCCCTAGGTGGCGGCTGAGCTACAGGCCAAAATCTACAGGTAGGCACTTTGCAAAAAACACCTCTGTTTTCCTTCAAAAATTTGGCTGTGTCCACGTTGCGCTTTGGGGCGTTTCCTGTCGCGGGCGCTAGGCCTACCCACACAAGTGAGGTATCATTTTTATCGGGAGACGTGGGGGAACGCTGGGTGGAAGGAAATTTGTGGCTCCTCTCAGATTCCAGAACTTTCTGCCACAGAAATGTGAGGAACATGTGGTTTTTTAGCCAAATTTTGAGGTTTGCAAAGGATTCTGGGTAACAGAACCTGGTCCGAGCCACACAAGTCACCCCATCTTGGATTCCCCTAGGTCTCTAGTTTTCAGAAATGCACAGGTTTGGTAGGTTTCCCTAGGTGGCGGCTGAGCTACAGGCCAAAATCTACAGGTAGGCACTTTGCAAAAAACACCTCTGTTTTCCTTCAAAAATTTGGCTGTGTCCACGTTGCGCTTTCGGGCGTTTCCTGTCGCGGGCGCTAGGCCTACCCACACAAGTGAGGTATCATTTTTATTGGGAGACGTGGGGGAATGCTGGGTGGAAGGAAATTTGTGGCTCCTCTCAGATTCCAGAACTTTCTGCCACAGAAATTTGAGGAACATGTGTTTTTTTAGCCAAATTTTGAGGTTTGCAAACGATTCTGGGTAACAGAACCTGGTCCGAGCCACACAAGTCACCCCATCTTGGATTCCCCTAGGTCTCTAGTTTTCAGAAATGCACAGGTTTGGTAGGTTTCCCTAGGTGGCGGCTGAGCTACAGGCCAAAATCTACAGGTAGGCACTTTGCAAAAAACACCTCTGTTTTCCTTCAAAAATTTGGGTGTGTCCACGTTGCGCTTTGGGGCGTTTCCTGTCGCGGGCGCAAGGCCTACCCACACAAGTGAGGTATCATTTTTATCGGGAGACGTGGGGGAACGCTGGGTGGAAGGAAATTTGTGGCTCCTCTCAGATTCCAGAACTTTCTGCCACAGAAATGTGAGGAACATGTGTTTTTTTAGTCAAATTTTGAGGTTTGCAAAGGATTCTGGGTAACAGAACCTGGTCCGAGCCACACAAGTCACCACATCTTGGATTCCCCTAGGTCTCTAGTTTTCAGAAATGCACAGGTTTGGTAGGTTTCCCTAGGTGGCGGCTGAGCTACAGGCCAAAATCTACAGGTAGGCACTTTGCAAAAAACACCTCTGTTTTCCTTCAAAAATTTGGCTGTGTCCACGTTGCGCTTTGGGGCGTTTCCTGTCGCGGGCGCTAGGCCTACCCACACAAGTGAGGTATCATTTTTATCGGGAGACGTGGGGGAACGCTGGGTGAAAGGAAATTTGTGGCTCCTCTCAGATTCCAGAACTTTCTGCCACAGAAATGTGAGGAACATGTGTTTTTTTAGCCAAATTTTGAGGTTTGCAAAGGATTCTGGGTAACAGAACCTGGTCCGAGCCACACAAGTCACCCCATCTTGGATTCCCCTAGGTCTCTAGTTTTCAGAAATGCACAGGTTTGGTAGGTCTCCCTAGGTGGCGGCTGAGCTACAGGCCAAAATCTACAGGTCGGCACTTTGCAAAAAACACCTCTGTTTTCCTTCAAAAATTTGGCTGTGTCCACGTTGCGCTTTGGGGCGTTTCCTGTCGCGGGCGCTAGGCCTACCCACACAAGTGAGGTATCATTTTTATCGGGAGACGTGGGGGAACGCTGGGTGGAAGGAAATTTGTGGCTCCTCTCAGATTCCAGAACTTTCTGCCACAGAAATGTGAGGAACATGTGTTTTTTTAGCCAAATGTTGAGGTTTGCAAAGGATTCTGGGTAACAGAACCTGGTCCGAGCCACACAAGTCACCCCATCTTGGATTCCCCTAGGTCTCTAGTTTTCAGAAATGCACAGGTTTGGTAGGTTTCCCTAGGTGGCGGCTGAGCTACAGGCCAAAATCTACAGGTAGGCACTTTGCAAAAAACACCTCTGTTTTCCTTCAAAAATGTGGCTGTGTCCACGTTGCGCTTTGGGGCGTTTCCTGTCGCGGGCGCTAGGCCTACCCACACAAGTGAGGTATCATTTTTATCGGGAGACGTGGGGGAACGCTGGGTGGAAGGAAATTCGTGGCTCCTCTCAGATTCCAGAACTTTCTGCCACAGAAATGTGAGGAACATGTGGTTTTTTAGCCAAATTTTGAGGTTTGGAAAGGATTCTGGGTAACAGAACCTGGTCCGAGCCACACAAGTCACCCCATCTTGGATTCCCCTAGGTCTCTAGTTTTCAGAAATGCACAGGTTTGGTAGGTCTCCCTAGGTGGCGGCTGAGCTACAGGCCAAAATCTACAGGTAGGCACTTTGCAAAAAACACCTCTGTTTTCCTTCAAAAATTTGGCTGTGTCCACGTTGCGCTTTGGGGCGTTTCCTGTCGCGGGCGCTAGGCCTACCCACACAAGTGAGGTATCATTTTTATCGGGAGACGTGGGGGAACGCTGGGTGGAAGGAAATTTGTGGCTCCTCTCAGATTCCAGAACTTTCTGCCACAGAAATGTGAGGAACATGTGTTTTTTTAGCCAAATTTTGAGGTTTGCAAAGGATTCTGGGTAACAGAACCTGGTCCGAGCCACACAAGTCACCCCATCTTGGATTCCCCTAGGTCTCTAGTTTTCAGAAATGCACAGGTTTGGTAGGTTTCCCTAGGTGGCGGCTGAGCTACAGGCCAAAATCTACAGGTAGGCACTTTGCAAAAAACACCTCTGTTTTCCTTCAAAAATGTGGCTGTGTCCACGTTGCGCTTTGGGGCGTTTCCTGTCGCGGGCGCTAGGCCTACCCACACAAGTGAGGTATCATTTTTATTGGGAGACGTGGGGGAATGCTGGGTGGAAGGAAATTTGTGGCTCCTCTCAGATTCCAGAACTTTCTGCCACAGAAATGTGAGGAACATGTGTTTTTTTAGCCAAATTTTGAGGTTTGCAAAGGATTCTGGGTAACAGAACCTGGTCCGAGCCACACAAGTCACCCCATCTTGGATTTCCCTAGGTCTCTAGTTTTCAGAAATGCACAGGTTTGGTAGGTTTCCCTAGGTGGCGGCTGAGCTACAGGCCAAAATCTACAGGTAGGCACTTTGCAAAAAACACCTCTGTTTTCCTTCAAAAATTTGGCTGTGTCCACGTTGCGCTTTGGGGCGTTTCCTGTCGCGGGCGCAAGGCCTACCCACACAAGTGAGGTATCATTTTTATCGGGAGACGTGGGGGAACGCTGGGTGGAAGGAAATTTGTGGCTCCTCTCAGATTCCAGAACTTTCTGCCACAGAAATGTGAGGAACATGTGTTTTTTTAGCCAAATTTTGAGGTTTGCAAAGGATTCTGGGTAACAGAACCTGGTCCGAGCCACACAAGTCACCCCATCTTGAATTCCCCTAGGTCTCTAGTTTTCAGAAATGCACAGGTTTGGTAGGTTTCCCTAGGTGGCGGCTGAGCTACAGGCCAAAATCTACCGGTAGGCACTTTGCAAAAAACACCTCTGTTTTCCTTCAAAAATTTGGCTGTGTCCACGTTGCGCTTTGGGGCGTTTCCTGTCGCGGGCGCTAGGCCTACCCACACAAGTGAGGTATCATTTTTATCGGGAGACGTGGGGGAACGCTGGGTGGAAGGAAATTTGTGGCTCCTCTCAGATTCCAGAACTTTCTGCCACAGAAATGTGAGGAACATGTGTTTTTTTAGCCAAATTTTGAGGTTTGCAAAGGATTCTGGGTAACAGAACCTGGTCCGAGCCACACAAGTCACCCCATCTTGGATTCCCCTAGGTCTCTAGTTTTCAGAAATGCACAGGTTTGGTAGGTTTCCCTAGGTGGCGGCTGAGCTACAGGCCAAAATCTACAGGTAGGCACTTTGCAAAAAACACCTCTGTTTTCCTTCAAAAATTTGGCTGTGTCCACGTTGCGCTTTGGGGCGGTTCCTGTCGCGGGCGCTAGGCCTACCCACACAAGTGAGGTATCATTTTTATCGGGAGACGTTGGGGAACGCTGGGTGGAAGGAAATTTGTGGCTCCTCTCAGATTCCAGAACTTTCTGCCACAGAAATGTGAGGAACATGTGGTTTTTTAGCCAAATTTTGAGGTTTGCAAAGGATTCTGGGTAACAGAACCTGGTCCGAGCCACACAAGTCACCCCATCTTGGATTCCCCTAGGTCTCTAGTTTTCAGAAATGCACAGGTTTGGTAGGTTTCCCTAGGTGGCGGCTGAGCTACAGGCCAAAATCTACAGGTAGGCACTTTGCAAAAAACACCTCTGTTTTCCTTCAAAAATTTGGCTGTGTCCACGTTGCGCTTTGGGGCGTTTCCTGTCGCGGGCGCTAGGCCTACCCACACAAGTGAGGTATCATTTTTATCAGGAGACGTGGGGGAACGCTGGGTGAAAGGAAATTTGTGGCTCCTCTCAGATTCCAGAACTTTCTGCCACAGAAATGTGAGGAACATGTGTTTTTTTAGCCAAATTTTGAGGTTTGCAAAGGATTCTGGGTAACAGAACCTGGTCCGAGCCACACAAGTCACCCCATCTTGGATTCCCCTAGGTCTCTAGTTTTCAGAAATGCACAGGTTTGGTAGGTCTCCCTAGGTGGCGGCTGAGCTACAGGCCAAAATCTACAGGTAGGCACTTTGCAAAAAACACCTCTGTTTTCCTTCAAAAATTTGGCTGTGTCCACGTTGCGCTTTGGGGCGTTTCCTGTCGCGGGCGCTAGGCCTACCCACACAAGTGAGGTATCATTTTTATCGGGAGACGTGGGGGAACGCTGGGTGGAAGGAAATTTGTGGCTCCTCTCAGATTCCAGAACTTTCTGCCACAGAAATGTGAGGAACATGTGGTTTTTTAGCCAAATTTTGAGGTTTGCAAAGGATTCTGGGTAACAGAACCTGGTCCGAGCCACACAAGTCACCCCATCTTGGATTCCCCTAGGTCTCTAGTTTTCAGAAATGCACAGGTTTGGTAGGTCTCCCTAGGTGGCGGCTGAGCTACAGGCCAAAATCTACAGGTAGGCACTTTGCAAAAAACACCTCTGTTTTCCTTCAAAAATTTGGCTGTGTCCACGTTGCGCTTTGGGGCGTTTCCTGTCGCGGGCGCTAGGCCTACCCACACAAGTGAGGTATCATTTTTATCGGGAGACGTGGGGGAACGCTGGGTGGAAGGAAATTTGTGGCTCCTCTCAGATTCCAGAACTTTCTGCCACAGAAATTTGAGGAACATGTGTTTTTTTAGCCAAATTTTGAGGTTTGCAAAGGATTCTGGGTAACAGAACCTGGTCCGAGCCACACAAGTCACCCCATCTTGGATTCCCCTAGGTCTCTAGTTTTCAGAAATGCACAGGTTTGGTAGGTTTCCCTAGGTGGCGGCTGAGCTACAGGCCAAAATCTACAGGTAGGCACTTTGCAAAAAACACCTCTGTTTTCCTTCAAAAATTTGGCTGTGTCCACGTTGCGCTTTGGGGCGTTTCCTGTCGCGGGCGCAAGGCCTACCCACACAAGTGAGGTATCATTTTTATCGGGAGACGTGGGGGAACGCTGGGTGGAAGGAAGTTTGTGGCTCCTCTCAGATTCCAGAACTTTCTGCCACAGAAATGTGAGGAACATGTGTTTTTTTAGCCAAATTTTGAGGTTTGCAAAGGATTCTGGGTAACAGAACCTGGTCCGAGCCACACAAGTCACCCCATCTTGGATTCCCCTAGGTCTCTAGTTTTCAGAAATGCACAGGTTTGGTAGGTTTCCCTAGGTGGCGGCTGAGCTACAGGCCAAAATCTACAGGTAGGCACTTTGCAAAAAACACCTCTGTTTTCCTTCAAAAATTTGGCTGTGTCCACGTTGCGCTTTGGGGCGTTTCCTGTCGCGGGCGCTAGGCCTACCCACACAAGTGAGGTATCATTTTTATCGGGAGACGTGGGGGAACGCTGGGTGAAAGGAAATTTGTGGCTCCTCTCAGATTCCAGAACTTTCTGCCACAGAAATGTGAGGAACATGTGTTTTTTTAGCCAAATTTTGAGGTTTGCAAAGGATTCTGGGTAACAGAACCTGGTCCGAGCCACACAAGTCACCCCATCTTGGATTCCCCTAGGTCTCTAGTTTTCAGAAATGCACAGGTTTGGTAGGTCTCCCTAGGTGGCGGCTGAGCTACAGGCCAAAATCTACAGGTAGGCACTTTGCAAAAAACACCTCTGTTTTCCTTCAAAAATTTGGCTGTGTCCACGTTGCGCTTTGGGGCGTTTCCTGTCGCGGGCGCTAGGCCTACCCACACAAGTGAGGTATCATTTTTATCGGGAGACGTGGGGGAACGCTGGGTGGAAGGAAATTTATGGCTCCTCTCAGATTCCAGAACTTTCTGCCACAGAAATGTGAGGAACATGTGGTTTTTTTGCCAAATTTTGAGGTTTGCAAAGGATTCTGGGTAACAGAACCTGGTCCGAGCCACACAAGTCACCCCATCTTGGATTCCCCTAGGTCTCTAGTTTTCAGAAATGCACAGGTTTGGTAGGTCTCCCTAGGTGGCGGCTGAGCTACAGGCCAAAATCTACAGGTAGGCACTTTGCAAAAAACACCTCTGTTTTCCTTAAAAAATTTGGCTGTGTCCACGTTGCGCTTTGGGGCGTTTCCTGTCGCGGGCGCTAGGCCTACCCACACAAGTGAGGTATCATTTTTATCGGGAGACGTGGGGGAACGCTGGGTGGAAGGAAATTTGTGGCTCCTCTCAGATTCCAGAACTTTCTGCCACAGAAATGTGAGGAACATGTGTTTTTTTAGCCAAATTTTGAGGTTTGCAAAGGATTCTGGGTAACAGAACCTGGTCCGAGCCACACAAGTCACCCCATCTTGGATTCCCCTAGGTCTCTAGTTTTCAGAAATGCACAGGTTTGGTAGGTCTCCCTAGGTGGCGGCTGAGCTACAGGCCAAAATCTACAGGTAGGCACTTTGCAAAAAACACCTCTGTTTTCCTTCAAAAATTTGGCTGTGTCCACGTTGCGCTTTGGGGCGTTTCCTGTCGCGGGCGCTAGGCCTACCCACACAAGTGAGGTATCATTTTTATCGGGAGACGTGGGGGAACGCTGGGTGGAAGGAAATTTGTGGCTCCTCTCAGATTCCAGAACTTTCTGCCACAGAAATGTGAGGAACATGTGTTTTTTTAGCCAAATTTTGAGGTTTGCAAAGGATTCTGGGTAACAGAACCTGGTCCGAGCCACACAAATCACCCCATCTTGGATTCCCCTAGGTCTCTAGTTTTCAGAAATGCACAGGTTTGGTAGGTTTCCCTAGGTGGCGGCTGAGCTACAGGCCAAAATCTACAGGTAGGCACTTTGCAAAAAACACCTCTGTTTTCCTTCAAAAATTTGGCTGTGTCCACGTTGCGCTTTGGGGCGGTTCCTGTCGCGGGCGCTAGGCCTACCCACACAAGTGAGGTATCATTTTTATCGGGAGACGTTGGGGAACGCTGGGTGGAAGGAAATTTGTGGCTCCTCTCAGATTCCAGAACTTTCTGCCACAGAAATGTGAGGAACATGTGTTTTTTTAGCCAAATTTTGAGGTTTGCAAAGGATTCTGGGTAACAGAACCTGGTCCGAGCCACACAAGTCACCCCATCTTGGATTCCCCTAGGTCTCTAGTTTTCAGAAATGCACAGGTTTGGTAGGTTTCCCTAGGTGGCGGCTGAGCTACAGGCCAAAATCTATAGGTAGGCACTTTGCAAAAAACACCTCTGTTTTCCTTCAAAAATTTGGCTGTGTCCACGTTGCGCTTTGGGGCGTTTCCTGTCGCGGGCGCTTGGCCTACCCACACAAGTGAGGTATCATTTTTATTGGGAGACGTGGGGGAATGCTGGGTGGAAGGAAATTTGTGGCTCCTCTCAGATTCCAGAACTTTCTGCCACAGAAATTTGAGGAACATGTGTTTTTTTAGCCAAATTTTGAGGTTTGCAAAGGATTCTGGGTAACAGAACCTGGTCCGAGCCACACAAGTCACCCCATCTTGGATTCCCCTAGGTCTCTAGTTTTCAGAAATGCACAGGTTTGGTAGGTTTCCCTAGGTGGCGGCTGAGCTACAGGCCAAAATCTACAGGTAGGCACTTTGCAAAAAACACCTCTGTTTTCCTTCAAAAATTTGGCTGTGTCCACGTTGCGCTTTGGGGCGTTTCCTGTCGCGGGCGCAAGGCCTACCCACACAAGTGAGGTATCATTTTTATCGGGAGACGTGGGGGAACGCTGGGTGGAAGGAAGTTTGTGGCTCCTCTCAGATTCCAGAACTTTCTGCCACAGAAATGTGAGGAACATGTGTTTTTTTAGCCAAATTTTGAGGTTTGCAAAGGATTCTGGGTAACAGAACCTGGTCCGAGCCACACAAGTCACCCCATCTTGGATTCCCCTAGGTCTCTAGTTTTCAGAAATGCACAGGTTTGGTAGGTTTCCCTAGGTGGCGGCTGAGCTACAGGCCAAAATCTACAGGTAGGCACTTTGCAAAAAACACCTCTGTTTTCCTTCAAAAATTTGGCTGTGTCCACGTTGCGCTTTGGGGCGTTTCCTGTCGCGGGCGCTAGGCCTACCCACACAAGTGAGGTATCATTTTTATCGGGAGACGTGGGGGAACGCTGGGTGAAAGGAAATTTGTGGCTCCTCTCAGATTCCAGAACTTTCTGCCACAGAAATGTGAGGAACATGTGTTTTTTTAGCCAAATTTTGAGGTTTGCAAAGGATTCTGGGTAACAGAACCTGGTCCGAGCCACACAAGTCACCCCATCTTGGATTCCCCTAGGTCTCTAGTTTTCAGAAATGCACAGGTTTGGTAGGTCTCCCTAGGTGGCGGCTGAGCTACAGGCCAAAATCTACAGGTAGGCACTTTGCAAAAAACACCTCTGTTTTCCTTCAAAAATTTGGCTGTGTCCACGTTGCGCTTTGGGGCGTTTCCTGTCGCGGGCGCTAGGCCTACCCACACAAGTGAGGTATCATTTTTATCGGGAGACGTGGGGGAACGCTGGGTGGAAGGAAATTTGTGGCTCCTCTCAGATTCCAGAACTTTCTGCCACAGAAATGTGAGGAACATGTGGTTTTTTAGCCAAATTTTGAGGTTTGCAAAGGATTCTGGGTAACAGAACCTGGTCCGAGCCACACAAGTCACCCCATCTTGGATTCCCCTAGGTCTCTAGTTTTCAGAAATGCACAGGTTTGGTAGGTCTCCCTAGGTGGCGGCTGAGCTACAGGCCAAAATCTACAGGTAGGCACTTTGCAAAAAACACCTCTGTTTTCCTTCAAAAATTTGGCTGTGTCCACGTTGCGCTTTGGGGCGTTTCCTGTCGCGGGCGCTAGGCCTACCCACACAAGTGAGGTATCATTTTTATCGGGAGACGTGGGGGAACGCTGGGTGGAAGGAAATTTGTGGCTCCTCTCAGATTCCAGAACTTTCTGCCACAGAAATGTGAGGAACATGTGTTTTTTTAGCCAAATTTTGAGGTTTGCAAAGGATTTTGGGTAACAGAACCTGGTCCGAGCCACACAAATCACCCCATCTTGGATTCCCCTAGGTCTCTAGTTTTCAGAAATGCACAGGTTTGGTAGGTTTCCCTAGGTGGCGGCTGAGCTACAGGCCAAAATCTACAGGTAGGCACTTTGCAAAAAACACCTCTGTTTTCCTTCAAAAATTTGTCTGTGTCCACGTTGCGCTTTGGGGCGTTTCCTGTCGCGGGCGCAAGGCCTACCCACACAAGTGAGGTATCATTTTTATCGGGAGACATGGGGGAACGCTGGGTGGAAGGAAATTTGTGGCTCCTCTCAGATTCCAGAACTTTCTGCCACAGAAATGTGAGGAACATGTGTTTTTTTAGCCAAATTTTGAGGTTTGCAAAGGATTCTGGGTAACAGAACCTGGTCCGAGCCACACAAATCACCCCATCTTGGATTCCCCTAGGTCTCTAGTTTTCAGAAATGCACAGGTTTGGTAGGTTTCCCTAGGTGGCGGCTGAGCTACAGGCCAAAATCTACAGGTAGGCACTTTGCAAAAAACACCTCTGTTTTCCTTCAAAAATTTGGCTGTGTCCACGTTGCGCTTTGGGGCGTTTCCTGTCGCGGGCGCAAGGCCTACCCACACAAGTGAGGTATCATTTTTATCGGGAGACATGGGGGAACGCTGGGTGGAAGGAAATTTGTGGCTCCTCTCAGATTCCAGAACTTTCTGCCACAGAAATGTGAGGAACATGTGTTTTTTTAGCCAAATTTTGAGGTTTGCAAAGGATTCTGGGTAACAGAACCTGGTCCGAGCCACACAAGTCACCCCATCTTGGATTCCCCTAGGTCTCTAGTTTTCAGAAATGCACAGGTTTGGTAGGTTTCCCTAGGTGGCGGCTGAGCTACAGGCCAAAATCTACAGGTAGGCACTTTGCAAAAAACACCTCTGTTTTCCTTCAAAAATGTGGCTGTGTCCACGTTGCGCTTTGGGGCGTTTCCTGTCGCGGGCGCTAGGCCTACCCACACAAGTGAGGTATCATTTTTATTGGGAGACGTGGGGGAATGCTGGGTGGAAGGAAATTTGTGGCTCCTCTCAGATTCCAGAACTTTCTGCCACAGAAATGTGAGGAACATGTGTTTTTTTAGCCAAATTTGGAGGTTTGCAAAGGATTCTGGGTAACAGAACCTGGTCCGAGCCACACAAGTCACCCCATCTTGGATTCCCCTAGGTCTCTAGTTTTCAGAAATGCACAGGTTTGGTAGGTTTCCCTAGGTGGCGGCTGAGCTACAGGCCAAAATCTACAGGTAGGCACTTTGCAAAAAACACCTCTGTTTTCCTTCAAAATTTTGGCTGTGTCCACGTTGCGCTTTGGGGCGTTTCCTGTCGCGGGCGCAAGGCCTACCCACACAAGTGAGGTATCATTTTTATCGGGAGACGTGGGGGAACGCTGGGTGGAAGGAAATTTGTGGCTCCTCTCAGATTCCAGAACTTTCTGCCACAGAAATGTGAGGAACATGTGTTTTTTTAGCCAAATTTTGAGGTTTGCAAAGGATTCTGGGTAACAGAACCTGGTCCGAGCCACACAAGTCACCCCATCTTGGATTCCACTAGGTCTCTAGTTTTCAGAAATACACAGGTTTGGTAGGTTTCCCTAGGTGGCGGCTGAGCTACAGGCCAAAATCTACAGGTAGGCACTTTGCAAAAAACACCTCTGTTTTCCTTCAAAAATTTGGCTGTGTCCACGTTGCGCTTTGGGGCGTTTCCTGTCGCAGGCGCTAGGCCTACCCACACAAGTGAGGTATCATTTTTATCGGGAGACGTGGGGGAACGCTGGGTGGAAGGAAATTTGTGGCTCCTCTCAGATTCCAGAACTTTCTGCCACAGAAATGTGAGGAACATGTGTTTTTATAGCCAAATTTTGAGGTTTGCAAAGGATTCTGGGTAACAGAACCTGGTCCGAGCCACACAAGTCACCCCATCTTGGATTCCACTAGGTCTCTAGTTTTCAGAAATACACAGGTTTGGTAGGTTTCCCTAGGTGGCGGCTGAGCTACAGGCCAAAATCTACAGGTAGGCACTTTGCAAAAAACACCTCTGTTTTCCTTCAAAAATTTGGCTGTGTCCACGTTGCGCTTTGGGGCGTTTCCTGTCGCGGGCGCTAGGCCTACCCACACAAGTGAGGTATCATTTTTATCGGGAGACGTGGGGGAACGCTGGGTGGAAGGAAATTTGTGGCTCCTCTCAGATTCCAGAACTTTCTGCCACAGAAATGTGAGGAACATGTGTTTTTTTAGCCAAATTTTGAGGTTTGCAAAGGATTCTGGGTAACAGAACCTGGTCCGAGCCACACAAGTCACCCCATCTTGGATTCCCCTAGGTCTCTAGTTTTGAGAAATGCACAGGTTTGGTAGGTTTCCCTAGGTGGCGGCTGAGCTACAGGCCAAAATCTACAGGTAGGCACTTTGCAAAAAACACCTCTGTTTTCCTTCAAAAATTTGGCTGTGTCCACGTTGCGCTTTGGGGCGTTTCCTGTCGCGGGCGCTAGGCCTACCCACACAAGTGAGGTATCATTTTTATTGGGAGACGTGGGGGAATGCTGGGTGGAAGGAAATTTGTGGCTCTTCTCAGATTCCAGAACTTTCTGCCACAGAAATGTGAGGAAGATGTGTTTTTTTCGCCAAATTTGGAGGTTTGCAAAGGATTCTGGGTAACAGAACCTGGTCCGAGCCACACAAGTCACCCCATCTTGGATTCCCCTAGGTCTCTAGTTTTCAGAAATGCACAGGTTTGGTAGGTTTCCCTAGGTGGCGGCTGAGCTACAGGCCAAAATCTACAGGTAGGCACTTTGCAAAAAACACCTCTGTTTTCCTTCAAAAATTTGGCTGTGTCCACGTTGCGCTTTGGGGCGTTTCCTGTCGCGGGCGCAAGGCCTACCCACACAAGTGAGGTATCATTTTCATCGGGAGACATGGGGGAACGCTGGGTGGAAGGAAATTTGTGGCTCCTCTCAGATTCCAGAACTTTCTGCCACAGAAATGTGAGGAACATGTGTTTTTTTAGCCAAATTTTGAGGTTTGCAAAGGATTCTGGGTAACAGAACCTGGTCCGAGCCGCACAAGTCACCCCATCTTGGATTCCCCTAGGTCTCTAGTTTTCAGAAATGCACAGGTTTGGTAGGTTTCCCTAGGTGGCGGCTGAGCTACAGGCCAAAATCTACAGGTAGGCACTTTGCAAAAAACACCTCTGTTTTCCTTCAAAAATGTGGCTGTGTCCACGTTGCGCTTTGGGGCGTTTCCTGTCGCGGGCGCTAGGCCTACCCACACAAGTGAGGTATCATTTTTATCGGGAGACGTGGGGGAACGCTGGGTGGAAGGAAATTTGTGGCTCCTCTCAGATTCCAGAACTTTCTGCCACAGAAATGTGAGGAACATGTGGTTTTTTAGCCAAATTTTGAAGTTTGCAAAGGATTCTGGGTAACAGAACCTGGTCCGAGCCACACAAGTCACCCCATCTTGGATTGCCCTAGGTCTCTAGTTTTCAGAAATGCACAGGTTTGGTAGGTCTCCCTAGGTGGCGGCTGAGCTACAGGCCAAAATCTACAGGTAGGCACTTTGCAAAAAACACCTCTGTTTTCCTTCAAAAATTTGGCTGTGTCCACGTTGCGCTTTGGGGCGTTTCCTGTCGCGGGCGCTAGGCCTACCCACACAAGTGAGGTATCATTTTTATTGGGAGACGTGGGGGAATGCTGGGTGGAAGGAAATTTGTGGCTCCTCTCAGATTCCAGAACTTTCTGCCACAGAAATTTGAGGAACATGTGTTTTTTTAGCCAAATTTTGAGGTTTGCAAAGGATTCTGGGTAACAGAACCTGGTCCGAGCCACACAAGTCACCCCATCTTGGATTCCCCTAGGTCTCTAGTTTTCAGAAATGCACAGGTTTGGTAGGTTTCCCTAGGTGGCGGCTGAGCTACAGGCCAAAATCTACAGGTAGGCACTTTGCAAAAAACACCTCTGTTTTCCTTCAAAAATTTGGCTGTGTCCACGTTGCGCTTTGGGGCGTTTCCTGTCGCGGGCGCAAGGCCTACCCACACAAGTGAGGTATCATTTTTATCGGGAGACGTGGGGGAACGCTGGGTGGAAGGAAGTTTGTGGCTCCTCTCAGATTCCAGAACTTTCTGCCACAGAAATGTGAGGAACATGTGTTTTTTTAGCCAAATTTTGAGGTTTGCAAAGGATTCTGGGTAACAGAACCTGGTCCGAGCCACACAAGTCACCCCATCTTGGATTCCCCTAGGTCTCTAGTTTTCAGAAATGCACAGGTTTGGTAGGTTTCCCTAGGTGGCGGCTGAGCTACAGGCCAAAATCTACAGGTAGGCACTTTGCAAAAAACACCTCTGTTTTCCTTCAAAAATTTGGCTGTGTCCACGTTGCGCTTTGGGGCGTTTCCTGTCGCGGGCGCTAGGCCTACCCACACAAGTGAGGTATCATTTTTATCGGGAGACGTGGGGGAACGCTGGGTGAAAGGAAATTTGTGGCTCCTCTCAGATTCCAGAACTTTCTGCCACAGAAATGTGAGGAACATGTGTTTTTTTAGCCAAATTTTGAGGTTTGCAAAGGATTCTGGGTAACAGAACCTGGTCCGAGCCACACAAGTCACCCCATCTTGGATTCCCCTAGGTCTCTAGTTTTCAGAAATGCACAGGTTTGGTAGGTCTCCCTAGGTGGCGGCTGAGCTACAGGCCAAAATCTACAGGTAGGCACTTTGCAAAAAACACCTCTGTTTTCCTTCAAAAATTTGGCTGTGTCCACGTTGCGCTTTGGGGCGTTTCCTGTCGCGGGCGCTAGGCCTACCCACACAAGTGAGGTATCATTTTTATCGGGAGACGTGGGGGAACGCTGGGTGGAAGGAAATTTGTGGCTCCTCTCAGATTCCAGAACTTTCTGCCACAGAAATGTGAGGAACATGTGGTTTTTTAGCCAAATTTTGAGGTTTGCAAAGGATTCTGGGTAACAGAACCTGGTCCGAGCCACACAAGTCACCCCATCTTGGATTCCCCTAGGTCTCTAGTTTTCAGAAATGCACAGGTTTGGTAGGTCTCCCTAGGTGGCGGCTGAGCTACAGGCCAAAATCTACAGGTAGGCACTTTGCAAAAAACACCTCTGTTTTCCTTCAAAAATTTGGCTGTGTCCACGTTGCGCTTTGGGGCGTTTCCTGTCGCGGGCGCTAGGCCTACCCACACAAGTGAGGTATCATTTTTATCGGGAGACGTGGGGGAACGCTGGGTGGAAGGAAATTTGTGGCTCCTCTCAGATTCCAGAACTTTCTGCCACAGAAATGTGAGGAACATGTGTTTTTTTAGCCAAATTTTGAGGTTTGCAAAGGATTCTGGGTAACAGAACCTGGTCCGAGCCACACAAATCACCCCATCTTGGATTCCCCTAGGTCTCTAGTTTTCAGAAATGCACAGGTTTGGTAGGTTTCCCTAGGTGGCGGCTGAGCTACAGGCCAAAATCTACAGGTAGGCACTTTGCAAAAAACACCTCTGTTTTCCTTCAAAAATTTGGCTGTGTCCACGTTGCGCTTTGGGGCGTTTCCTGTCGCGGGCGCAAGGCCTACCCACACAAGTGAGGTATCATTTTTATCGGGAGACATGGGGGAACGCTGGGTGGAAGGAAATTTGTGGCTCCTCTCAGATTCCAGAACTTTCTGCCACAGAAATGTGAGGAACATGTGTTTTTTTAGCCAAATTTTGAGGTTTGCAAAGGATTCTGGGTAACAGAACCTGGTCCGAGCCACACAAATCACCCCATCTTGGATTCCCCTAGGTCTCTAGTTTTCAGAAATGCACAGGTTTGGTAGGTTTCCCTAGGTGGCGGCTGAGCTACAGGCCAAAATCTACAGGTAGGCACTTTGCAAAAAACACCTCTGTTTTCCTTCAAAAATTTGGCTGTGTCCACGTTGCGCTTTGGGGCGTTTCCTGTCGCGGGCGCAAGGCCTACCCACACAAGTGAGGTATCATTTTTATCGGGAGACATGGGGGAACGCTGGGTGGAAGGAAATTTGTGGCTCCTCTCAGATTCCAGAACTTTCTGCCACAGAAATGTGAGGAACATGTGTTTTTTTAGCCAAATTTTGAGGTTTGCAAAGGATTCTGGGTAACAGAACCTGGTCCGAGCCACACAAGTCACCCCATCTTGGATTCCCCTAGGTCTCTAGTTTTCAGAAATGCACAGGTTTGGTAGGTTTCCCTAGGTGGCGGCTGAGCTACAGGCCAAAATCTACAGGTAGGCACTTTGCAAAAAACACCTCTGTTTTCCTTCAAAAATGTGGCTGTGTCCACGTTGCGCTTTGGGGCGTTTCCTGTCGCGGGCGCTAGGCCTACCCACACAAGTGAGGTATCATTTTTATTGGGAGACGTGGGGGAATGCTGGGTGGAAGGAAATTTGTGGCTCCTCTCAGATTCCAGAACTTTCTGCCACAGAAATGTGAGGAACATGTGTTTTTTTAGCCAAATTTGGAGGTTTGCAAAGGATTCTGGGTAACAGAACCTGGTCCGAGCCACACAAGTCACCCCATCTTGGATTCCCCTAGGTCTCTAGTTTTCAGAAATGCACAGGTTTGGTAGGTTTCCCTAGGTGGCGGCTGAGCTACAGGCCAAAATCTACAGGTAGGCACTTTGCAAAAAACACCTCTGTTTTCCTTCAAAATTTTGGCTGTGTCCACGTTGCGCTTTGGGGCGTTTCCTGTCGCGGGCGCAAGGCCTACCCACACAAGTGAGGTATCATTTTTATCGGGAGACGTGGGGGAACGCTGGGTGGAAGGAAATTTGTGGCTCCTCTCAGATTCCAGAACTTTCTGCCACAGAAATGTGAGGAACATGTGTTTTTTTAGCCAAATTTTGAGGTTTGCAAAGGATTCTGGGTAACAGAACCTGGTCCGAGCCACACAAGTCACCCCATCTTGGATTCCACTAGGTCTCTAGTTTTCAGAAATACACAGGTTTGGTAGGTTTCCCTAGGTGGCGGCTGAGCTACAGGCCAAAATCTACAGGTAGGCACTTTGCAAAAAACACCTCTGTTTTCCTTCAAAAATTTGGCTGTGTCCACGTTGCGCTTTGGGGCGTTTCCTGTCGCGGGCGCTAGGCCTACCCACACAAGTGAGGTATCATTTTTATCGGGAGACGTGGGGGAACGCTGGGTGGAAGGAAATTTGTGGCTCCTCTCAGATTCCAGAACTTTCTGCCACAGAAATGTGAGGAACATGTGTTTTTATAGCCAAATTTTGAGGTTTGCAAAGGATTCTGGGTAACAGAACCTGGTCCGAGCCACACAAGTCACCCCATCTTGGATTCCACTAGGTCTCTAGTTTTCAGAAATACACAGGTTTGGTAGGTTTCCCTAGGTGGCGGCTGAGCTACAGGCCAAAATCTACAGGTAGGCACTTTGCAAAAAACACCTCTGTTTTCCTTCAAAAATTTGGCTGTGTCCACGTTGCGCTTTGGGGCGTTTCCTGTCGCGGGCGCTAGGCCTACCCACACAAGTGAGGTATCATTTTTATCGGGAGACGTGGGGGAACGCTGGGTGGAAGGAAATTTGTGGCTCCTCTCAGATTCCAGAACTTTCTGCCACAGAAATGTGAGGAACATGTGTTTTTTTAGCCAAATTTTGAGGTTTGCAAAGGATTCTGGGTAACAGAACCTGGTCCGAGCCACACAAGTCACCCCATCTTGGATTCCCCTAGGTCTCTAGTTTTGAGAAATGCACAGGTTTGGTAGGTTTCCCTAGGTGGCGGCTGAGCTACAGGCCAAAATCTACAGGTAGGCACTTTGCAAAAAACACCTCTGTTTTCCTTCAAAAATTTGGCTGTGTCCACGTTGCGCTTTGGGGCGTTTCCTGTCGCGGGCGCTAGGCCTACCCACACAAGTGAGGTATCATTTTTATTGGGAGACGTGGGGGAATGCTGGGTGGAAGGAAATTTGTGGCTCTTCTCAGATTCCAGAACTTTCTGCCACAGAAATGTGAGGAAGATGTGTTTTTTTCGCCAAATTTGGAGGTTTGCAAAGGATTCTGGGTAACAGAACCTGGTCCGAGCCACACAAGTCACCCCATCTTGGATTCCCCTAGGTCTCTAGTTTTCAGAAATGCACAGGTTTGGTAGGTTTCCCTAGGTGGCGGCTGAGCTACAGGCCAAAATCTACAGGTAGGCACTTTGCAAAAAACACCTCTGTTTTCCTTCAAAAATTTGGCTGTGTCCACGTTGCGCTTTGGGGCGTTTCCTGTCGCGGGCGCAAGGCCTACCCACACAAGTGAGGTATCATTTTCATCGGGAGACATGGGGGAACGCTGGGTGGAAGGAAATTTGTGGCTCCTCTCAGATTCCAGAACTTTCTGCCACAGAAATGTGAGGAACATGTGTTTTTTTAGCCAAATTTTGAGGTTTGCAAAGGATTCTGGGTAACAGAACCTGGTCCGAGCCGCACAAGTCACCCCATCTTGGATTCCCCTAGGTCTCTAGTTTTCAGAAATGCACAGGTTTGGTAGGTTTCCCTAGGTGGCGGCTGAGCTACAGGCCAAAATCTACAGGTAGGCACTTTGCAAAAAACACCTCTGTTTTCCTTCAAAAATGTGGCTGTGTCCACGTTGCGCTTTGGGGCGTTTCCTGTCGCGGGCGCTAGGCCTACCCACACAAGTGAGGTATCATTTTTATCGGGAGACGTGGGGGAACGCTGGGTGGAAGGAAATTTGTGGCTCCTCTCAGATTCCAGAACTTTCTGCCACAGAAATGTGAGGAACATGTGGTTTTTTAGCCAAATTTTGAAGTTTGCAAAGGATTCTGGGTAACAGAACCTGGTCCGAGCCACACAAGTCACCCCATCTTGGATTGCCCTAGGTCTCTAGTTTTCAGAAATGCACAGGTTTGGTAGGTCTCCCTAGGTGGCGGCTGAGCTACAGGCCAAAATCTACAGGTAGGCACTTTGCAAAAAACACCTCTGTTTTCCTTCAAAAATTTGGCTGTGTCCACGTTGCGCTTTGGGGCGTTTCCTGTCGCGGGCGCTAGGCCTACCCACACAAGTGAGGTATCATTTTTATTGGGAGACGTGGGGGAATGCTGGGTGGAAGGAAATTTGTGGCTCCTCTCAGATTCCAGAACTTTCTGCCACAGAAATGTGAGGAACATGTGTTTTTTTCGCCAAATTTTGAGGTTTGCAAAGGATTCTGGGTAACAGAACCTGGTCCGAGCCACACAAGTCACCCCATCTTGGATTCCCCTAGGTCTCTAGTTTTCAGAAATGCACAGGTTTGGTAGGTCTCCCTAGGTGGCGGCTGAGCTACAGGCCAAAATCTACAGGTAGGCACTTTGCAAAAAACACCTCTGTTTTCCTTCAAAAATTTGGCTGTGTCCACGTTGCGCTTTGGGGCGTTTCCTGTTGCGGGCGCAAGGCCTACCCACACAAGTGAGGTATCATTTTTATCGGGAGACGTGGGGGAACGCTGGGTGGAAGGAAATTTGTGGCTCCTCTCAGATTCCAGAACTTTCTGCCACAGAAATGTGAGGAACATGTGTTTTTTTAGCCAAATTTTGAGGTTTGCAAAGGATTCTGGGTAACAGAACCTGGTCCGAGCCACACAAGTCACCACATCTTGGATTCCCCTAGGTCTCTAGTTTTCAGAAATGCACAGGTTTGGTAGGTTTCCCTAGGTGGCGGCTGAGCTACAGGCCAAAATCTACAGGTAGGCACTTTGCAAAAAACACCTCTGTTTTCCTTCAAAAATTTGGCTGTGTCCACGTTGCGCTTTGGGGCGTTTCCTGTCGCGGGCGCTAGGCCTACCCACAAAAGTGAGGTATCATTTTTATCGGGAGACGTGGGGGAACGCTGGGTGAAAGGAAATTTGTGGCTCCTCTCAGATTCCAGAACTTTCTGCCACAGAAATGTGAGGAACATGTGTTTTTTTAGCCAAATTTTGAGGTTTGCAAAGGATTCTGGGTAACAGAACCTGGTCCGAGCCACACAAGTCACCCCATCTTGGATTCCCCTAGGTCTCTAGTTTTCAGAAATGCACAGGTTTGGTAGGTCTCCCTAGGTGGCGGCTGAGCTACAGGCCAAAATCTACAGGTAGGCACTTTGCAAAAAACACCTCTGTTTTCCTTCAAAAATTTGGCTGTGTCCACGTTGCGCTTTGGGGCGTTTCCTGTCGCGGGCGCTAGGCCTACCCACACAAGTGAGGTATCATTTTTATCGGGAGACGTGGGGGAACGCTGGGTGGAAGGAAATTTGTGGCTCCTCTCAGATTCCAGAACTTTCTGCCACAGAAATGTGAGGAACATGTGTTTTTTTAGCCAAATTTTGAGGTTTGCAAAGGATTCTGGGTAACAGAACCTGGTCCGAGCCACACAAGTCACCCCATCTTGGATTCCCCTAGGTCTCTAGTTTTCAGAAATGCACAGGTTTGGTAGGTTTCCCTAGGTGGCGGCTGAGCTACAGGCCAAAATCTACAGGTAGGCACTTTGCAAAAAACACCTCTGTTTTCCTTCAAAAATGTGGCTGTGTCCACGTTGCGCTTTGGGGCGTTTCCTGTCGCGGGCGCTAGGCCTACCCACACAAGTGAGGTATCATTTTTATCGGGAGACGTGGGGGAACGCTGGGTGGAAGGAAATTTGTGGCTCCTCTCAGATTCCAGAACTTTCTGCCACAGAAATGTGAGGAACATGTGGTTTTTTAGCCAAATTTTGAGGTTTGCAAAGGATTCTGGGTAACAGAACCTGGTCCGAGCCACACAAGTCACCCCATCTTGGATTCCCCTAGGTCTCTAGTTTTCAGAAATGCACAGGTTTGGTAGGTCTCCCTAGGTGGCGGCTGAGCTACAGGCCAAAATCTACAGGTAGGCACTTTGCAAAAAACACCTCTGTTTTCCTTCAAAAATTTGGCTGTGTCCACGTTGCGCTTTGGGGCGTTTCCTGTCGCGGGCGCTAGGCCTACCCACACAAGTGAGGTATCATTTTTATCGGGAGACGTGGGGGAACGCTGGGTGGAAGGAAATTTGTGGCTCCTCTCAGATTCCAGAACTTTCTGCCACAGAAATGTGAGGAACATGTGTTTTTTTAGCCAAATTTTGAGGTTTGCAAAGGATTCTGGGTAACAGAACCTGGTCCGAGCCACACAAGTCACCCCATCTTGGATTCCCCTAGGTCTCTAGTTTTCAGAAATGCACAGGTTTGGTAGGTTTCCCTAGGTGGCGGCTGAGCTACAGGCCAAAATCTACAGGTAGGCACTTTGCAAAAAACACCTCTGTTTTCCTTCAAAAATGTGGCTGTGTCCACGTTGCGCTTTGGGGCGTTTCCTGTCGCGGGCGCTAGGCCTACCCACACAAGTGAGGTATCATTTTTATTGGGAGACGTGGGGGAATGCTGGGTGGAAGGAAATTTGTGGCTCCTCTCAGATTCCAGAACTTTCTGCCACAGAAATGTGAGGAACATGTGTTTTTTTAGCCAAATGTTGAGGTTTGCAAAGGATTCTGGGTAACAGAACCTGGTCCGAGCCACACAAGTCACCCCATCTTGGATTCCCCTAGGTCTCTAGTTTTCAGAAATGCACAGGTTTGGTAGGTTTCCCTAGGTGGCGGCTGAGCTACAGGCCAAAATCTACAGGTAGGCACTTTGCAAAAAACACCTCTGTTTTCCTTCAAAAATTTGGCTGTGTCCACGTTGCGCTTTGGGGCGTTTCCTGTCGCGGGCGCAAGGCCTACCCACACAAGTGAGGTATCATTTTTATCGGGAGACATGGGGGAACGCTGGGTGGAAGGAAATTTGTGGCTCCTCTCAGATTCCAGAACTTTCTGCCACAGAAATGTGAGGAACATGTGTTTTTTTAGCCAAATTTTGAGGTTTGCAAAGGATTCTGGGTAACAGAACCTGGTCCGAGCCACACAAGTCACCCCATCTTGGATTCCCCTAGGTCTCTAGTTTTCAGAAATGCACAGGTTTGGTAGGTTTCCCTAGGTGGCGGCTGAGCTACAGGCCAAAATCTACCGGTAGGCACTTTGCAAAAAACACCTCTGTTTTCCTTCAAAAATTTGGCTGTGTCCACGTTGCGCTTTGGGGCGTTTCCTGTCGCGGGCGCTAGGCCTACCCACACAAGTGAGGTATCATTTTTATCGGGAGACGTGGGGGAACGCTGGGTGGAAGGAAATTTGTGGCTCCTCTCAGATTCCAGAACTTTCTGCCACAGAAATGTGAGGAACATGTGTTTTTTTAGCCAAATTTTGAGGTTTGCAAAGGATTCTGGGTAACAGAACCTGGTCCGAGCCACACAAGTCACCCCATCTTGGATTCCCCTAGGTCTCTAGTTTTCAGAAATGCACAGGTTTGGTAGGTCTCCCTAGGTGGCGGCTGAGCTACAGGCCAAAATCTACAGGTAGGCACTTTGCAAAAAACACCTCTGTTTTCCTTCAAAAATTTGGCTGTGTCCACGTTGCGCTTTGGGGCGTTTCCTGTCGCGGGCGCTAGGCCTACCCACACAAGTGAGGTATCATTTTTATCGGGAGACGTGGGGGAACGCTGGGTGGAAGGAAATTTGTGGCTCCTCTCAGATTCCAGAACTTTCTGCCACAGAAATGTGAGGAACATGTGTTTTTTTAGCCAAATTTTGAGGTTTGCAAAGGATTCTGGGTAACAGAACCTGGTCCGAGCCACACAAATCACCCCATCTTGGATTCCCCTAGGTCTCTAGTTTTCAGAAATGCACAGGTTTGGTAGGTTTCCCTAGGTGGCGGCTGAGCTACAGGCCAAAATCTACAGGTAGGCACTTTGCAAAAAACACCTCTGTTTTCCTTCAAAAATTTGGCTGTGTCCACGTTGCGCTTTGGGGCGGTTCCTGTCGCGGGCGCTAGGCCTACCCACACAAGTGAGGTATCATTTTTATCGGGAGACGTTGGGGAACGCTGGGTGGAAGGAAATTTGTGGCTCCTCTCAGATTCCAGAACTTTCTGCCACAGAAATGTGAGGAACATGTGTTTTTTTAGCCAAATTTTGAGGTTTGCAAAGGATTCTGGGTAACAGAACCTGGTCCGAGCCACACAAGTCACCCCATCTTGGATTCCCCTAGGTCTCTAGTTTTCAGAAATGCACAGGTTTGGTAGGTTTCCCTAGGTGGCGGCTGAGCTACAGGCCAAAATCTACAGGTAGGCACTTTGCAAAAAACACCTCTGTTTTCCTTCAAAAATTTGGCTGTGTCCACGTTGCGCTTTGGGGCGTTTCCTTTCGCGGGCGCTAGGCCTACCCACACAAGTGAGGTATCATTTTTATTGGGAGACGTGGGGGAATGCTGGGTGGAAGGAAATTTGTGGCTCCTCTCAGATTCCAGAACTTTCTGCCACAGAAATTTGAGGAACATGTGTTTTTTTAGCCAAATTTTGAGGTTTGCAAAGGATTCTGGGTAACAGAACCTGGTCCGAGCCACACAAGTCACCCCATCTTGGATTCCCCTAGGTCTCTAGTTTTCAGAAATGCACAGGTTTGGTAGGTTTCCCTAGGTGGCGGCTGAGCTACAGGCCAAAATCTACAGGTAGGCACTTTGCAAAAAACACCTCTGTTTTCCTTCAAAAATTTGGCTGTGTCCACGTTGCGCTTTGGGGCGTTTCCTTTCGCGGGCGCTAGGCCTACCCACACAAGTGAGGTATCATTTTTATTGGGAGACGTGGGGGAATGCTGGGTGGAAGGAAATTTGTGGCTCCTCTCAGATTCCAGAACTTTCTGCCACAGAAATTTGAGGAACATGTGTTTTTTTAGCCAAATTTTGAGGTTTGCAAAGGATTCTGGGTAACAGAACCTGGTCCGAGCCACACAAGTCACCCCATCTTGGATTCCCCTAGGTCTCTAGTTTTCAGAAATGCACAGGTTTGGTAGGTTTCCCTAGGTGGCGGCTGAGCTACAGGCCAAAATCTACAGGTAGGCACTTTGCAAAAAACACCTCTGTTTTCCTTCAAAAATTTGGCTGTGTCCACGTTGCGCTTTGGGGCGTTTCCTGTCGCGGGCGCAAGGCCTACCCACACAAGTGAGGTATCATTTTTATCGGGAGACGTGGGGGAACGCTGGGTGGAAGGAAGTTTGTGGCTCCTCTCAGATTCCAGAACTTTCTGCCACAGAAATGTGAGGAACATGTGTTTTTTTAGCCAAATTTTGAGGTTTGCAAAGGATTCTGGGTAACAGAACCTGGTCCGAGCCACACAAGTCACCCCATCTTGGATTCCCCTAGGTCTCTAGTTTTCAGAAATGCACAGGTTTGGTAGGTTTCCCTAGGTGGCGGCTGAGCTACAGGCCAAAATCTACAGGTAGGCACTTTGCAAAAAACACCTCTGTTTTCCTTCAAAAATTTGGCTGTGTCCACGTTGCGCTTTGGGGCGTTTCCTGTCGCGGGCGCTAGGCCTACCCACACAAGTGAGGTATCATTTTTATCGGGAGACGTGGGGGAACGCTGGGTGAAAGGAAATTTGTGGCTCCTCTCAGATTCCAGAACTTTCTGCCACAGAAATGTGAGGAACATGTGTTTTTTTAGCCAAATTTTGAGGTTTGCAAAGGATTCTGGGTAACAGAACCTGGTCCGAGCCACACAAGTCACCCCATCTTGGATTCCCCTAGGTCTCTAGTTTTCAGAAATGCACAGGTTTGGTAGGTCTCCCTAGGTGGCGGCTGAGCTACAGGCCAAAATCTACAGGTAGGCACTTTGCAAAAAACACCTCTGTTTTCCTTCAAAAATTTGGCTGTGTCCACGTTGCGCTTTGGGGCGTTTCCTGTCGCGGGCGCTAGGCCTACCCACACAAGTGAGGTATCATTTTTATCGGGAGACGTGGGGGAACGCTGGGTGGAAGGAAATTTGTGGCTCCTCTCAGATTCCAGAACTTTCTGCCACAGAAATGTGAGGAACATGTGGTTTTTTAGCCAAATTTTGAGGTTTGCAAAGGATTCTGGGTAACAGAACCTGGTCCGAGCCACACAAGTCACCCCATCTTGGATTCCCCTAGGTCTCTAGTTTTCAGAAATGCACAGGTTTGGTAGGTCTCCCTAGGTGGCGGCTGAGCTACAGGCCAAAATCTACAGGTAGGCACTTTGCAAAAAACACCTCTGTTTTCCTTCAAAAATTTGGCTGTGTCCACGTTGCGCTTTGGGGCGTTTCCTGTTGCGGGCGCAAGGCCTACCCACACAAGTGAGGTATCATTTTTATCGGGAGACGTGGGGGAACGCTGGGTGGAAGGAAATTTGTGGCTCCTCTCAGATTCCAGAACTTTCTGCCACAGAAATGTGAGGAACATGTGTTTTTTTAGCCAAATTTTGAGGTTTGCAAAGGATTCTGGGTAACAGAACCTGGTCCGAGCCACACAAGTCACCACATCTTGGATTCCCCTAGGTCTCTAGTTTTCAGAAATGCACAGGTTTGGTAGGTTTCCCTAGGTGGCGGCTGAGCTACAGGCCAAAATCTACAGGTAGGCACTTTGCAAAAAACACCTCTGTTTTCCTTCAAAAATTTGGCTGTGTCCACGTTGCGCTTTGGGGCGTTTCCTGTCGCGGGCGCTAGGCCTACCCACAAAAGTGAGGTATCATTTTTATCGGGAGACGTGGGGGAACGCTGGGTGAAAGGAAATTTGTGGCTCCTCTCAGATTCCAGAACTTTCTGCCACAGAAATGTGAGGAACATGTGTTTTTTTAGCCAAATTTTGAGGTTTGCAAAGGATTCTGGGTAACAGAACCTGGTCCGAGCCACACAAGTCACCCCATCTTGGATTCCCCTAGGTCTCTAGTTTTCAGAAATGCACAGGTTTGGTAGGTCTCCCTAGGTGGCGGCTGAGCTACAGGCCAAAATCTACAGGTAGGCACTTTGCAAAAAACACCTCTGTTTTCCTTCAAAAATTTGGCTGTGTCCACGTTGCGCTTTGGGGCGTTTCCTGTCGCGGGCGCTAGGCCTACCCACACAAGTGAGGTATCATTTTTATCGGGAGACGTGGGGGAACGCTGGGTGGAAGGAAATTTGTGGCTCCTCTCAGATTCCAGAACTTTCTGCCACAGAAATGTGAGGAACATGTGTTTTTTTAGCCAAATTTTGAGGTTTGCAAAGGATTCTGGGTAACAGAACCTGGTCCGAGCCACACAAGTCACCCCATCTTGGATTCCCCTAGGTCTCTAGTTTTCAGAAATGCACAGGTTTGGTAGGTTTCCCTAGGTGGCGGCTGAGCTACAGGCCAAAATCTACAGGTAGGCACTTTGCAAAAAACACCTCTGTTTTCCTTCAAAAATGTGGCTGTGTCCACGTTGCGCTTTGGGGCGTTTCCTGTCGCGGGCGCTAGGCCTACCCACACAAGTGAGGTATCATTTTTATCGGGAGACGTGGGGGAACGCTGGGTGGAAGGAAATTTGTGGCTCCTCTCAGATTCCAGAACTTTCTGCCACAGAAATGTGAGGAACATGTGGTTTTTTAGCCAAATTTTGAGGTTTGCAAAGGATTCTGGGTAACAGAACCTGGTCCGAGCCACACAAGTCACCCCATCTTGGATTCCCCTAGGTCTCTAGTTTTCAGAAATGCACAGGTTTGGTAGGTCTCCCTAGGTGGCGGCTGAGCTACAGGCCAAAATCTACAGGTAGGCACTTTGCAAAAAACACCTCTGTTTTCCTTCAAAAATTTGGCTGTGTCCACGTTGCGCTTTGGGGCGTTTCCTGTCGCGGGCGCTAGGCCTACCCACACAAGTGAGGTATCATTTTTATCGGGAGACGTGGGGGAACGCTGGGTGGAAGGAAATTTGTGGCTCCTCTCAGATTCCAGAACTTTCTGCCACAGAAATGTGAGGAACATGTGTTTTTTTAGCCAAATTTTGAGGTTTGCAAAGGATTCTGGGTAACAGAACCTGGTCCGAGCCACACAAGTCACCCCATCTTGGATTCCCCTAGGTCTCTAGTTTTCAGAAATGCACAGGTTTGGTAGGTTTCCCTAGGTGGCGGCTGAGCTACAGGCCAAAATCTACAGGTAGGCACTTTGCAAAAAACACCTCTGTTTTCCTTCAAAAATGTGGCTGTGTCCACGTTGCGCTTTGGGGCGTTTCCTGTCGCGGGCGCTAGGCCTACCCACACAAGTGAGGTATCATTTTTATTGGGAGACGTGGGGGAATGCTGGGTGGAAGGAAATTTGTGGCTCCTCTCAGATTCCAGAACTTTCTGCCACAGAAATGTGAGGAACATGTGTTTTTTTAGCCAAATGTTGAGGTTTGCAAAGGATTCTGGGTAACAGAACCTGGTCCGAGCCACACAAGTCACCCCATCTTGGATTCCCCTAGGTCTCTAGTTTTCAGAAATGCACAGGTTTGGTAGGTTTCCCTAGGTGGCGGCTGAGCTACAGGCCAAAATCTACAGGTAGGCACTTTGCAAAAAACACCTCTGTTTTCCTTCAAAAATTTGGCTGTGTCCACGTTGCGCTTTGGGGCGTTTCCTGTCGCGGGCGCAAGGCCTACCCACACAAGTGAGGTATCATTTTTATCGGGAGACATGGGGGAACGCTGGGTGGAAGGAAATTTGTGGCTCCTCTCAGATTCCAGAACTTTCTGCCACAGAAATGTGAGGAACATGTGTTTTTTTAGCCAAATTTTGAGGTTTGCAAAGGATTCTGGGTAACAGAACCTGGTCCGAGCCACACAAGTCACCCCATCTTGGATTCCCCTAGGTCTCTAGTTTTCAGAAATGCACAGGTTTGGTAGGTTTCCCTAGGTGGCGGCTGAGCTACAGGCCAAAATCTACCGGTAGGCACTTTGCAAAAAACACCTCTGTTTTCCTTCAAAAATTTGGCTGTGTCCACGTTGCGCTTTGGGGCGTTTCCTGTCGCGGGCGCTAGGCCTACCCACACAAGTGAGGTATCATTTTTATCGGGAGACGTGGGGGAACGCTGGGTGGAAGGAAATTTGTGGCTCCTCTCAGATTCCAGAACTTTCTGCCACAGAAATGTGAGGAACATGTGTTTTTTTAGCCAAATTTTGAGGTTTGCAAAGGATTCTGGGTAACAGAACCTGGTCCGAGCCACACAAGTCACCCCATCTTGGATTCCCCTAGGTCTCTAGTTTTCAGAAATGCACAGGTTTGGTAGGTCTCCCTAGGTGGCGGCTGAGCTACAGGCCAAAATCTACAGGTAGGCACTTTGCAAAAAACACCTCTGTTTTCCTTCAAAAATTTGGCTGTGTCCACGTTGCGCTTTGGGGCGTTTCCTGTCGCGGGCGCTAGGCCTACCCACACAAGTGAGGTATCATTTTTATCGGGAGACGTGGGGGAACGCTGGGTGGAAGGAAATTTGTGGCTCCTCTCAGATTCCAGAACTTTCTGCCACAGAAATGTGAGGAACATGTGTTTTTTTAGCCAAATTTTGAGGTTTGCAAAGGATTCTGGGTAACAGAACCTGGTCCGAGCCACACAAATCACCCCATCTTGGATTCCCCTAGGTCTCTAGTTTTCAGAAATGCACAGGTTTGGTAGGTTTCCCTAGGTGGCGGCTGAGCTACAGGCCAAAATCTACAGGTAGGCACTTTGCAAAAAACACCTCTGTTTTCCTTCAAAAATTTGGCTGTGTCCACGTTGCGCTTTGGGGCGGTTCCTGTCGCGGGCGCTAGGCCTACCCACACAAGTGAGGTATCATTTTTATCGGGAGACGTTGGGGAACGCTGGGTGGAAGGAAATTTGTGGCTCCTCTCAGATTCCAGAACTTTCTGCCACAGAAATGTGAGGAACATGTGTTTTTTTAGCCAAATTTTGAGGTTTGCAAAGGATTCTGGGTAACAGAACCTGGTCCGAGCCACACAAGTCACCCCATCTTGGATTCCCCTAGGTCTCTAGTTTTCAGAAATGCACAGGTTTGGTAGGTTTCCCTAGGTGGCGGCTGAGCTACAGGCCAAAATCTACAGGTAGGCACTTTGCAAAAAACACCTCTGTTTTCCTTCAAAAATTTGGCTGTGTCCACGTTGCGCTTTGGGGCGTTTCCTTTCGCGGGCGCTAGGCCTACCCACACAAGTGAGGTATCATTTTTATTGGGAGACGTGGGGGAATGCTGGGTGGAAGGAAATTTGTGGCTCCTCTCAGATTCCAGAACTTTCTGCCACAGAAATTTGAGGAACATGTGTTTTTTTAGCCAAATTTTGAGGTTTGCAAAGGATTCTGGGTAACAGAACCTGGTCCGAGCCACACAAGTCACCCCATCTTGGATTCCCCTAGGTCTCTAGTTTTGAGAAATGCACAGGTTTGGTAGGTTTCCCTAGGTGGCGGCTGAGCTACAGGCCAAAATCTACAGGTAGGCACTTTGCAAAAAACACCTCTGTTTTCCTTCAAAAATTTGGCTGTGTCCACGTTGCGCTTTGGGGCGTTTCCTTTCGCGGGCGCTAGGCCTACCCACACAAGTGAGGTATCATTTTTATTGGGAGACGTGGGGGAATGCTGGGTGGAAGGAAATTTGTGGCTCCTCTCAGATTCCAGAACTTTCTGCCACAGAAATTTGAGGAACATGTGTTTTTTTAGCCAAATTTTGAGGTTTGCAAAGGATTCTGGGTAACAGAACCTGGTCCGAGCCACACAAGTCACCCCATCTTGGATTCCCCTAGGTCTCTAGTTTTCAGAAATGCACAGGTTTGGTAGGTTTCCCTAGGTGGCGGCTGAGCTACAGGCCAAAATCTACAGGTAGGCACTTTGCAAAAAACACCTCTGTTTTCCTTCAAAAATTTGGCTGTGTCCACGTTGCGCTTTGGGGCGTTTCCTGTCGCGGGCGCAAGGCCTACCCACACAAGTGAGGTATCATTTTTATCGGGAGACGTGGGGGAACGCTGGGTGGAAGGAAGTTTGTGGCTCCTCTCAGATTCCAGAACTTTCTGCCACAGAAATGTGAGGAACATGTGTTTTTTTAGCCAAATTTTGAGGTTTGCAAAGGATTCTGGGTAACAGAACCTGGTCCGAGCCACACAAGTCACCCCATCTTGGATTCCCCTAGGTCTCTAGTTTTCAGAAATGCACAGGTTTGGTAGGTTTCCCTAGGTGGCGGCTGAGCTACAGGCCAAAATCTACAGGTAGGCACTTTGCAAAAAACACCTCTGTTTTCCTTCAAAAATTTGGCTGTGTCCACGTTGCGCTTTGGGGCGTTTCCTGTCGCGGGCGCTAGGCCTACCCACACAAGTGAGGTATCATTTTTATCGGGAGACGTGGGGGAACGCTGGGTGAAAGGAAATTTGTGGCTCCTCTCAGATTCCAGAACTTTCTGCCACAGAAATGTGAGGAACATGTGTTTTTTTAGCCAAATTTTGAGGTTTGCAAAGGATTCTGGGTAACAGAACCTGGTCCGAGCCACACAAGTCACCCCATCTTGGATTCCCCTAGGTCTCTAGTTTTCAGAAATGCACAGGTTTGGTAGGTCTCCCTAGGTGGCGGCTGAGCTACAGGCCAAAATCTACAGGTAGGCACTTTGCAAAAAACACCTCTGTTTTCCTTCAAAAATTTGGCTGTGTCCACGTTGCGCTTTGGGGCGTTTCCTGTCGCGGGCGCTAGGCCTACCCACACAAGTGAGGTATCATTTTTATCGGGAGACGTGGGGGAACGCTGGGTGGAAGGAAATTTGTGGCTCCTCTCAGATTCCAGAACTTTCTGCCACAGAAATGTGAGGAACATGTGGTTTTTTAGCCAAATTTTGAGGTTTGCAAAGGATTCTGGGTAACAGAACCTGGTCCGAGCCACACAAGTCACCCCATCTTGGATTCCCCTAGGTCTCTAGTTTTCAGAAATGCACAGGTTTGGTAGGTCTCCCTAGGTGGCGGCTGAGCTACAGGCCAAAATCTACAGGTAGGCACTTTGCAAAAAACACCTCTGTTTTCCTTCAAAAATTTGGCTGTGTCCACGTTGCGCTTTGGGGCGTTTCCTGTCGCGGGCGCTAGGCCTACCCACACAAGTGAGGTATCATTTTTATCGGGAGACGTGGGGGAACGCTGGGTGGAAGGAAATTTGTGGCTCCTCTCAGATTCCAGAACTTTCTGCCACAGAAATGTGAGGAACATGTGTTTTTTTAGCCAAATTTTGAGGTTTGCAAAGGATTCTGGGTAACAGAACCTGGTCCGAGCCACACAAGTCACCCCATCTTGGATTCCCCTAGGTCTCTAGTTTTCAGAAATGCACAGGTTTGGTAGGTCTCCCTAGGTGGCGGCTGAGCTACAGGCCAAAATCTACAGGTAGGCACTTTGCAAAAAACACCTCTGTTTTCCTTCAAAAATTTGGCTGTGTCCACGTTGCGCTTTGGGGCGTTTCCTGTCGCGGGCGCTAGGCCTACCCACACAAGTGAGGTATCATTTTTATCGGGAGACGTGGGGGAACGCTGGGTGGAAGGAAATTTGTGGCTCCTCTCAGATTCCAGAACTTTCTGCCACAGAAATGTGAGGAACATGTGTTTTTTTAGCCAAATTTTGAGGTTTGCAAAGGATTCTGGGTAACAGAACCTGGTCCGAGCCACACAAATCACCCCATCTTGGATTCCCCTAGGTCTCTAGTTTTCAGAAATGCACAGGTTTGGTAGGTTTCCCTAGGTGGCGGCTGAGCTACAGGCCAAAATCTACAGGTAGGCACTTTGCAAAAAACACCTCTGTTTTCCTTCAAAAATTTGGCTGTGTCCACGTTGCGCTTTGGGGCGGTTCCTGTCGCGGGCGCTAGGCCTACCCACACAAGTGAGGTATCATTTTTATCGGGAGACGTTGGGGAACGCTGGGTGGAAGGAAATTTGTGGCTCCTCTCAGATTCCAGAACTTTCTGCCACAGAAATGTGAGGAACATGTGTTTTTTTAGCCAAATTTTGAGGTTTGCAAAGGATTCTGGGTAACAGAACCTGGTCCGAGCCACACAAGTCACCCCATCTTGGATTCCCCTAGGTCTCTAGTTTTCAGAAATGCACAGGTTTGGTAGGTTTCCCTAGGTGGCGGCTGAGCTACAGGCCAAAATCTACAGGTAGGCACTTTGCAAAAAACACCTCTGTTTTCCTTCAAAAATTTGGCTGTGTCCACGTTGCGCTTTGGGGCGTTTCCTGTCGCGGGCGCTTGGCCTACCCACACAAGTGAGGTATCATTTTTATTGGGAGACGTGGGGGAATGCTGGGTGGAAGGAAATTTGTGGCTCCTCTCAGATTCCAGAACTTTCTGCCACAGAAATTTGAGGAACATGTGTTTTTTTAGCCAAATTTTGAGGTTTGCAAAGGATTCTGGGTAACAGAACCTGGTCCGAGCCACACAAGTCACCCCATCTTGGATTCCCCTAGGTCTCTAGTTTTCAGAAATGCACAGGTTTGGTAGGTTTCCCTAGGTGGCGGCTGAGCTACAGGCCAAAATCTACAGGTAGGCACTTTGCAAAAAACACCTCTGTTTTCCTTCAAAAATTTGGCTGTGTCCACGTTGCGCTTTGGGGCGGTTCCTGTCGCGGGCGCTAGGCCTACCCACACAAGTGAGGTATCATTTTTATCGGGAGACGTTGGGGAACGCTGGGTGGAAGGAAATTTGTGGCTCCTCTCAGATTCCAGAACTTTCTGCCACAGAAATGTGAGGAACATGTGTTTTTTTAGCCAAATTTTGAGGTTTGCAAAGGATTCTGGGTAACAGAACCTGGTCCGAGCCACACAAGTCACCCCATCTTGGATTCCCCTAGGTCTCTAGTTTTCAGAAATGCACAGGTTTGGTAGGTTTCCCTAGGTGGCGGCTGAGCTACAGGCCAAAATCTACAGGTAGGCACTTTGCAAAAAACACCTCTGTTTTCCTTCAAAAATTTGGCTGTGTCCACGTTGCGCTTTGGGGCGTTTCCTGTCGCGGGCGCTTGGCCTACCCACACAAGTGAGGTATCATTTTTATTGGGAGACGTGGGGGAATGCTGGGTGGAAGGAAATTTGTGGCTCCTCTCAGATTCCAGAACTTTCTGCCACAGAAATTTGAGGAACATGTGTTTTTTTAGCCAAATTTTGAGGTTTGCAAAGGATTCTGGGTAACAGAACCTGGTCCGAGCCACACAAGTCACCCCATCTTGGATTCCCCTAGGTCTCTAGTTTTCAGAAATGCACAGGTTTGGTAGGTTTCCCTAGGTGGCGGCTGAGCTACAGGCCAAAATCTACAGGTAGGCACTTTGCAAAAAACACCTCTGTTTTCCTTCAAAAATTTGGCTGTGTCCACGTTGCGCTTTGGGGCGTTTCCTGTCGCGGGCGCAAGGCCTACCCACACAAGTGAGGTATCATTTTTATCGGGAGACGTGGGGGAACGCTGGGTGGAAGGAAGTTTGTGGCTCCTCTCAGATTCCAGAACTTTCTGCCACAGAAATGTGAGGAACATGTGTTTTTTTAGCCAAATTTTGAGGTTTGCAAAGGATTCTGGGTAACAGAACCTGGTCCGAGCCACACAAGTCACCCCATCTTGGATTCCCCTAGGTCTCTAGTTTTCAGAAATGCACAGGTTTGGTAGGTTTCCCTAGGTGGCGGCTGAGCTACAGGCCAAAATCTACAGGTAGGCACTTTGCAAAAAACACCTCTGTTTTCCTTCAAAAATTTGGCTGTGTCCACGTTGCGCTTTGGGGCGTTTCCTGTCGCGGGCGCTAGGCCTACCCACACAAGTGAGGTATCATTTTTATCGGGAGACGTGGGGGAACGCTGGGTGAAAGGAAATTTGTGGCTCCTCTCAGATTCCAGAACTTTCTGCCACAGAAATGTGAGGAACATGTGTTTTTTTAGCCAAATTTTGAGGTTTGCAAAGGATTCTGGGTAACAGAACCTGGTCCGAGCCACACAAGTCACCCCATCTTGGATTCCCCTAGGTCTCTAGTTTTCAGAAATGCACAGGTTTGGTAGGTCTCCCTAGGTGGCGGCTGAGCTACAGGCCAAAATCTACAGGTAGGCACTTTGCAAAAAACACCTCTGTTTTCCTTCAAAAATTTGGCTGTGTCCACGTTGCGCTTTGGGGCGTTTCCTGTCGCGGGCGCTAGGCCTACCCACACAAGTGAGGTATCATTTTTATCGGGAGACGTGGGGGAACGCTGGGTGGAAGGAAATTTGTGGCTCCTCTCAGATTCCAGAACTTTCTGCCACAGAAATGTGAGGAACATGTGGTTTTTTAGCCAAATTTTGAGGTTTGCAAAGGATTCTGGATAACAGAACCTGGTCCGAGCCACACAAGTCACCCCATCTTGGATTCCCCTAGGTCTCTAGTTTTCAGAAATGCACAGGTTTGGTAGGTCTCCCTAGGTGGCGGCTGAGCTACAGGCCAAAATCTACAGGTAGGCACTTTGCCAAAAACACCTCTGTTTTCCTTCAAAAATTTGGCTGTGTCCACGTTGCGCTTTGGGGCGTTTCCTGTCGCGGGCGCTAGGCCTACCCACACAAGTGAGGTATCATTTTTATCGGGAGACGTGGGGGAACGCTGGGTGGAAGGAAATTTGTGGCTCCTCTCAGATTCCAGAACTTTCTGCCACAGAAATGTGAGGAACATGTGTTTTTTTAGCCAAATTTTGAGGTTTGCAAAGGATTCTGGGTAACAGAACCTGGTCCGAGCCACACAAGTCACCCCATCTTGGATTCCCCTAGGTCTCTAGTTTTCAGAAATGCACAGGTTTGGTAGGTTTCCCTAGGTGGCGGCTGAGCTACAGGCCAAAATCTACAGGTAGGCACTTTGCAAAAAACACCTCTGTTTTCCTTCAAAAATTTGGCTGTGTCCACGTTGCGCTTTGGGGCGTTTCCTGTCGCGGGCGCAAGGCCTACCCACACAAGTGAGGTATCATTTTTATTGGGAGACGTGGGGGAATGCTGGGTGGAAGGAAATTTGTGGCTCCTCTCAGATTCCAGAACTTTCTGCCACAGAAATTTGAGGAACATGTGTTTTTTTAGCCAAATTTTGAGGTTTGCAAAGGATTCTGGGTAACAGAACCTGGTCCGAGCCACACAAGTCACCCCATCTTGGATTCCCCTAGGTCTCTAGTTTTCAGAAATGCACAGGTTTGGTAGGTTTCCCTAGGTGGCGGCTGAGCTACAGGCCAAAATCTACAGGTAGGCACTTTGCAAAAAACACCTCTGTTTTCCTTCAAAAATTTGGCTGTGTCCACGTTGCGCTTTGGGGGCGTTTCCTGTCGCGGGCGCAAGGCCTACCCACACAAGTGAGGTATCATTTTTATCGGGAGACGTGGGGGAACGCTGGGTGGAAGGAAGTTTGTGGCTCCTCTCAGATTCCAGAACTTTCTGCCACAGAAATGTGAGGAACATGTGTTTTTTTAGCCAAATTTTGAGGTTTGCAAAGGATTCTGGGTAACAGAACCTGGTCCGAGCCACACAAGTCACCCCATCTTGGATTCCCCTAGGTCTCTAGTTTTCAGAAATGCACAGGTTTGGTAGGTTTCCCTAGGTGGCGGCTGAGCTACAGGCCAAAATCTACAGGTAGGCACTTTGCAAAAAACACCTCTGTTTTCCTTCAAAAATTTGGCTGTGTCCACGTTGCGCTTTGGGGCGTTTCCTGTCGCGGGCGCTAGGCCTACCCACACAAGTGAGGTATCATTTTTATCGGGAGACGTGGGGGAACGCTGGGTGAAAGGAAATTTGTGGCTCCTCTCAGATTCCAGAACTTTCTGCCACAGAAATGTGAGGAACATGTGTTTTTTTAGCCAAATTTTGAGGTTTGCAAAGGATTCTGGGTAACAGAACCTGGTCCGAGCCACACAAGTCACCCCATCTTGGATTCCCCTAGGTCTCTAGTTTTCAGAAATGCACAGGTTTGGTAGGTCTCCCTAGGTGGCGGCTGAGCTACAGGCCAAAATCTACAGGTAGGCACTTTGCAAAAAACACCTCTGTTTTCCTTCAAAAATTTGGCTGTGTCCACGTTGCGCTTTGGGGCGTTTCCTGTCGCGGGCGCTAGGCCTACCCACACAAGTGAGGTATCATTTTTATCGGGAGACGTGGGAGAACGCTGGGTGGAAGGAAATTTGTGGCTCCTCTCAGATTCCAGAACTTTCTGCCACAGAAATGTGAGGAACATGTGGTTTTTTAGCCAAATTTTGAGGTTTGCAAAGGATTCTGGATAACAGAACCTGGTCCGAGCCACACAAGTCACCCCATCTTGGATTCCCCTAGGTCTCTAGTTTTCAGAAATGCACAGGTTTGGTAGGTCTCCCTAGGTGGCGGCTGAGCTACAGGCCAAAATCTACAGGTAGGCACTTTGCCAAAAACACCTCTGTTTTCCTTCAAAAATTTGGCTGTGTCCACGTTGCGCTTTGGGGCGTTTCCTGTCGCGGGCGCTAGGCCTACCCACACAAGTGAGGTATCATTTTTATCGGGAGACGTGGGGGAACGCTGGGTGGAAGGAAATTTGTGGCTCCTCTCAGATTCCAGAACTTTCTGCCACAGAAATGTGAGGAACATGTGTTTTTTTAGCCAAATTTTGAGGTTTGCAAAGGATTCTGGGTAACAGAACCTGGTCCGAGCCACACAAGTCACCCCATCTTGGATTCCCCTAGGTCTCTAGTTTTCAGAAATGCACAGGTTTGGTAGGTTTCCCTAGGTGGCGGCTGAGCTACAGGCCAAAATCTACAGGTAGGCACTTTGCAAAAAACACCTCTGTTTTCCTTCAAAAATGTGGCTGTGTCCACGTTGCGCTTTGGGGCGTTTCCTGTCGCGGGCGCAAGGCCTACCCACACAAGTGAGGTATCATTTTTATCGGGAGACGTGGGGGAACGCTGGGTGGAAGGAAATTTGTGGCTCCTCTCAGATTCCAGAACTTTCTGCCACAGAAATGTGAGGAACATGTGTTTTTTTAGCCAAATTTTGAGGTTTGCAAAGGATTCTGGGTAACAGAACCTGGTCCGAGCCACACAAGTCACCCCATCTTGGATTCCCCTAGGTCTCTAATTTTCAGAAATGCACAGGTTTGGTAGGTTTCCCTAGGTGGCGGCTGAGCTACAGGCCAAAATCTACAGGTAGGCACTTTGCAAAAAACACCTCTGTTTTCCTTCAAAAATTTGGCTGTGTCCACGTTGCGCTTTGGGGCGTTTCCTGTCGCGGGCGCTAGGCCTACCCACACAAGTGAGGTATCATTTTTATCGGGAGACGTGGGGGAACGCTGGGTGGAAGGAAATTTGTGGCTCCTCTCAGATTCCAGAACTTTCTGCCACAGAAATGTGAGGAACATGTGTTTTTTTAGCCAAATTTTGAGGTTTGCAAAGGATTCTGGGTAACAGAACCTGGTCCGAGCCACACAAATCACCCCATCTTGGATTCCCCTAGGTCTCTAGTTTTCAGAAATGCACAGGTTTGGTAGGTTTCCCTAGGTGGCGGCTGAGCTACAGGCCAAAATCTACAGGTAGGCACTTTGCAAAAAACACCTCTGTTTTCCTTCAAAAATTTGGCTGTGTCCACGTTGCGCTTTGGGGCGTTTCCTGTCGCGGGCGCAAGGCCTACCCACACAAGTGAGGTATCATTTTTATCGGGAGACATGGGGGAACGCTGGGTGGAAGGAAATTTGTGGCTCCTCTCAGATTCCAGAACTTTCTGCCACAGAAATGTGAGGAACATGTGTTTTTTTAGCCAAATTTTGAGGTTTGCAAAGGATTCTGGGTAACAGAACCTGGTCCGAGCCACACAAATCACCCCATCTTGGATTCCCCTAGGTCTCTAGTTTTCAGAAATGCACAGGTTTGGTAGGTTTCCCTAGGTGGCGGCTGAGCTACAGGCCAAAATCTACAGGTAGGCACTTTGCAAAAAACACCTCTGTTTTCCTTCAAAAATTTGGCTGTGTCCACGTTGCGCTTTGGGGCGTTTCCTGTCGCGGGCGCAATGCCTACCCACACAAGTGAGGTATCATTTTTATCGGGAGACATGGGGGAACGCTGGGTGGAAGGAAATTTGTGGCTCCTCTCAGATTCCAGAACTTTCTGCCACAGAAATGTGAGGAACATGTGTTTTTTTAGCCAAATTTTGAGGTTTGCAAAGGATTCTGGGTAACAGAACCTGGTCTGAGCCACACAAGTCACCCCATCTTGGATTCCCCTAGGTCTCTAGTTTTCAGAAATGCACAGGTTTGGTAGGTTTCCCTAGGTGGCGGCTGAGCTACAGGCCAAAATCTACAGGTAGGCACTTTGCAAAAAACACCTCTGTTTTCCTTCAAAAATGTGGCTGTGTCCACGTTGCGCTTTGGGGCGTTTCCTGTCGCGGGCGCTAGGCCTACCCACACAAGTGAGGTATCATTTTTATTGGGAGACGTGGGGGAATGCTGGGTGGAGGGAAATTTGTGGCTCCTCTCAGATTCCAGAACTTTCTGCCACAGAAATGTGAGGAACATGTGTTTTTTTAGCCAAATTTGGAGGTTTGCAAAGGATTCTGGGTAACAGAACCTGGTCCGAGCCACACAAGTCACCCCATCTTGGATTCCCCTAGGTCTCTAGTTTTCAGAAATGCACAGGTTTGGTAGGTTTCCCTAGGTGGCGGCTGAGCTACAGGCCAAAATCTACAGGTAGGCACTTTGCAAAAAACACCTCTGTTTTCCTTCAAAATTTTGGCTGTGTCCACGTTGCGCTTTGGGGCGTTTCCTGTCGCGGGCGCTAGGCCTACCCACACAAGT
This sequence comes from Pleurodeles waltl, assembly GCF_031143425.1. Lineage (NCBI taxonomy): Eukaryota > Metazoa > Chordata > Amphibia > Caudata > Salamandridae > Pleurodeles > Pleurodeles waltl. The sequence continues at coordinate 738,900,055 of NC_090447.1, read as the reverse complement.
GAGGTATCATTTTTATCGGGAGACGTGGGGGAACGCTGGGTGAAAGGAAATTTGTGGCTCCTCTCAGATTCCAGAACTTTCTGCCACAGAAATGTGAGGAACATGTGTTTTTTTAGCCAAATTTTGAGGTTTGCAAAGGATTCTGGGTAACAGAACCTGGTCCGAGCCACACAAGTCACCCCATCTTGGATTCCCCTAGGTCTCTAGTTTTCAGAAATGCACAGGTTTGGTAGGTCTCCCTAGGTGGCGGCTGAGCTACAGGCCAAAATCTACAGGTAGGCACTTTGCAAAAAACACCTCTGTTTTCCTTCAAAAATTTGGCTGTGTCCACGTTGCGCTTTGGGGCGTTTCCTGTCGCGGGCGCTAGGCCTACCCACACAAGTGAGGTATCATTTTTATCGGGAGACGTGGGGGAACGCTGGGTGGAAGGAAATTTGTGGCTCCTCTCAGATTCCAGAACTTTCTGCCACAGAAATGTGAGGAACATGTGTTTTTTTAGCCAAATTTTGAGGTTTGCAAAGGATTCTGGGTAACAGAACCTGGTCCGAGCCACACAAGTCACCCCATCTTGGATTCCCCTAGGTCTCTAGTTTTCAGAAATGCACAGGTTTGGTAGGTCTCCCTAGGTGGCGGCTGAGCTACAGGCCAAAATCTACAGGTAGGCACTTTGCAAAAAACACCTCTGTTTTCCTTCAAAAATTTGGCTGTGTCCACGTTGCGCTTTGGGGCGTTTCCTGTCGCGGGCGCTAGGCCTACCCACACAAGTGAGGTATCATTTTTATCGGGAGACGTGGGGGAACGCTGGGTGGAAGGAAATTTGTGGCTCCTCTCAGATTCCAGAACTTTCTGCCACAGAAATGTGAGGAACATGTGGTTTTTTAGCCAAATTTTGAGGTTTGCAAAGGATTCTGGGTAACAGAACCTGGTCCGAGCCACACAAGTCACCCCATCTTGGATTCCCCTAGGTCTCTAGTTTTCAGAAATGCACAGGTTTGGTAGGTCTCCCTAGGTGGCGGCTGAGCTACAGGCCAAAATCTACAGGTAGGCACTTTGCCAAAAACACCTCTGTTTTCCTTCAAAAATTTGGCTGTGTCCACGTTGCGCTTTGGGGCGTTTCCTGTCGCGGGCGCTAGGCCTACCCACACAAGTGAGGTATCATTTTTATCGGGAGACGTGGGGGAACGCTGGGTGGAAGGAAATTTGTGGCTCCTCTCAGATTCCAGAACTTTCTGCCACAGAAATGTGAGGAACATGTGTTTTTTTAGCCAAATTTTGAGGTTTGCAAAGGATTCTGGGTAACAGAACCTGGTCCGAGCCACACAAGTCACCCCATCTTGGATTCCCCTAGGTCTCTAGTTTTCAGAAATGCACAGGTTTGGTAGGTTTCCCTAGGTGGCGGCTGAGCTACAGGCCAAAATCTACAGGTAGGCACTTTGCAAAAAACACCTCTGTTTTCCTTCAAAAATGTGGCTGTGTCCACGTTGCGCTTTGGGGCGTTTCCTGTCGCGGGCGCAAGGCCTACCCACACAAGTGAGGTATCATTTTTATCGGGAGACGTGGGGGAACGCTGGGTGGAAGGAAATTTGTGGCTCCTCTCAGATTCCAGAACTTTCTGCCACAGAAATGTGAGGAACATGTGTTTTTTTAGCCAAATTTTGAGGTTTGCAAAGGATTCTGGGTAACAGAACCTGGTCCGAGCCACACAAGTCACCCCATCTTGGATTCCCCTAGGTCTCTAGTTTTCAGAAATGCACAGGTTTGGTAGGTTTCCCTAGGTGGCGGCTGAGCTACAAGCCAAAATCTACAGGTAGGCACTTTGCAAAAAACACCTCTGTTTTCCTTCAAAAATTTGGCTGTGTCCACGTTGCGCTTTGGGGCGTTTCCTGTCGCGGGCGCTAGGCCTACCCACACAAGTGAGGTATCATTTTTATCGGGAGACGTGGGGGAACGCTGGGTGGAAGGAAATTTGTGGCTCCTCTCAGATTCCAGAACTTTCTGCCACAGAAATGTGAGGAACATGTGTTTTTTTAGCCAAATTTTGAGGTTTGCAAAGGATTCTGGGTAACAGAACCTGGTCCGAGCCACACAAATCACCCCATCTTGGATTCCCCTAGGTCTCTAGTTTTCAGAAATGCACAGGTTTGGTAGGTTTCCCTATGTGGCGGCTGAGCTACAGGCCAAAATCTACAGGTAGGCACTTTGCAAAAAACACCTCTGTTTTCCTTCAAAAATTTGGCTGTGTCCACGTTGCGCTTTGGGGCGTTTCCTGTCGCGGGCGCAAGGCCTACCCACACAAGTGAGGTATCATTTTTATCGGGAGACATGGGGGAACGCTGGGTGGAAGGAAATTTGTGGCTCCTCTCAGATTCCAGAACTTTCTGCCACAGAAATGTGAGGAACATGTGTTTTTTTAGCCAAATTTTGAGGTTTGCAAAGGATTCTGGGTAACAGAACCTGGTCCGAGCCACACAAATCACCCCATCTTGGATTCCCCTAGGTCTCTAGTTTTCAGAAATGCACAGGTTTGGTAGGTTTCCCTAGGTGGCGGCTGAGCTACAGGCCAAAATCTACAGGTAGGCACTTTGCAAAAAACACCTCTGTTTTCCTTCAAAAATTTGGCTGTGTCCACGTTGCGCTTTGGGGCGTTTCCTGTCGCGGGCGCAAGGCCTACCCACACAAGTGAGGTATCATTTTTATCGGGAGACATGGGGGAACGCTGGGTGGAAGGAAATTTGTGGCTCCTCTCAGATTCCAGAACTTTCTGCCACAGAAATGTGAGGAACATGTGTTTTTTTAGCCAAATTTTGAGGTTTGCAAAGGATTCTGGGTAACAGAACCTGGTCCGAGCCACACAAGTCACCCCATCTTGGATTCCCCTAGGTCTCTAGTTTTCAGAAATGCACAGGTTTGGTAGGTTTCCCTAGGTGGCGGCTGAGCTACAGGCCAAAATCTACAGGTAGGCACTTTGCAAAAAACACCTCTGTTTTCCTTCAAAAATGTGGCTGTGTCCACGTTGCGCTTTGGGGCGTTTCCTGTCGCGGGCGCTAGGCCTACCCACACAAGTGAGGTATCATTTTTATTGGGAGACGTGGGGGAATGCTGGGTGGAAGGAAATTTGTGGCTCCTCTCAGATTCCAGAACTTTCTGCCACAGAAATGTGAGGAACATGTGTATTTTTAGCCAAATTTGGAGGTTTGCAAAGGATTCTGGGTAACAGAACCTGGTCCGAGCCACACAAGTCACCCCATCTTGGATTCCCCTAGGTCTCTAGTTTTCAGAAATGCACAGGTTTGGTAGGTTTCCCTAGGTGGCGGCTGAGCTACAGGCCAAAATCTACAGGTAGGCACTTTGCAAAAAACACCTCTGTTTTCCTTCAAAATTTTGGCTGTGTCCACGTTGCGCTTTGGGGCGTTTCCTGTCGCGGGCGCAAGGCCTACCCACACAAGTGAGGTATCATTTTTATCGGGAGACGTGGGGGAACGCTGGGTGGAAGGAAATTTGTGGCTCCTCTCAGATTCCAGAACTTTCTGCCACAGAAATGTGAGGAACATGTGTTTTTTTAGCCAAATTTTGAGGTTTGCAAAGGATTCTGGGTAACAGAACCTGGTCCGAGCCACACAAGTCACCCCATCTTGGATTCCACTAGGTCTCTAGTTTTCAGAAATACACAGGTTTGGTAGGTTTCCCTAGGTGGCGGCTGAGCTACAGGCCAAAATCTACAGGTAGGCACTTTGCAAAAAACACCTCTGTTTTCCTTCAAAAATTTGGCTGTGTCCACGTTGCGCTTTGGGGCGTTTCCTGTCGCGGGCGCTAGGCCTACCCACACAAGTGAGGTATCATTTTTATCGGGAGACGTGGGGGAACGCTGGGTGGAAGGAAATTTGTGGCTCCTCTCAGATTCCAGAACTTTCTGCCACAGAAATGTGAGGAACATGTGTTTTTTTAGCCAAATTTTGAGGTTTGCAAAGGATTCTGGGTAACAGAACCTGGTCCGAGCCACACAAGTCACCCCATCTTGGATTCCACTAGGTCTCTAGTTTTCAGAAATACACAGGTTTGGTAGGTTTCCCTAGGTGGCGGCTGAGCTACAGGCCAAAATCTACAGGTAGGCACTTTGCAAAAAACACCTCTGTTTTCCTTCAAAAATGTGGCTGTGTCCACGTTGCGCTTTGGGGCGTTTCCTGTCGCGGGCGCTAGGCCTACCCACACAAGTGAGGTATCATTTTTATCGGGAGACGTGGGGGAACGCTGGGTGGAAGGAAATTTGTGGCTCCTCTCAGATTCCAGAACTTTCTGCCACAGAAATGTGAGGAACATGTGTTTTTTTAGCCAAATTTTGAGGTTTGCAAAGGATTCTGGGTAACAGAACCTGGTCCGAGCCACACAAGTCACCCCATCTTGGATTCCCCTAGGTCTCTAGTTTTGAGAAATGCACAGGTTTGGTAGGTTTCCCTAGGTGGCGGCTGAGCTACAGGCCAAAATCTACAGGTAGGCACTTTGCAAAAAACACCTCTGTTTTCCTTCAAAAATTTGGCTGTGTCCACGTTGCGCTTTGGGGCGTTTCCTGTCGCGGGCGCTAGGCCTACCCACACAAGTGAGGTATCATTTTTATTGGGAGACGTGGGGGAATGCTGGGTGGAAGGAAATTTGTGGCTCCTCTCAGATTCCAGAACTTTCTGCCACAGAAATGTGAGGAAGATGTGTTTTTTTCGCCAAATTTGGAGGTTTGCAAAGGATTCTGGGTAACAGAACCTGGTCCGAGCCACACAAGTCACCCCATCTTGGATTCCCCTAGGTCTCTAGTTTTCAGAAATGCACAGGTTTGGTAGGTTTCCCTAGGTGGCGGCTGAGCTACAGGCCAAAATCTACAGGTAGGCACTTTGCAAAAAACACCTCTGTTTTCCTTCAAAAATTTGGCTGTGTCCACGTTGCGCTTTGGGGCGTTTCCTGTCGCGGGCGCAAGGCCTACCCACACAAGTGAGGTATCATTTTCATCGGGAGACATGGGGGAACGCTGGGTGGAAGGAAATTTGTGGCTCCTCTCAGATTCCAGAACTTTCTGCCACAGAAATGTGAGGAACATGTGTTTTTTTAGCCAAATTTTGAGGTTTGCAAAGGATTCTGGGTAACAGAACCTGGTCCGAGCCACACAAGTCACCCCATCTTGGATTCCCCTAGGTCTCTAGTTTTCAGAAATGCACAGGTTTGGTAGGTTTCCCTAGGTGGCGGCTGAGCTACAGGCCAAAATCTACAGGTAGGCACTTTGCAAAAAACACCTCTGTTTTCCTTCAAAAATGTGGCTGTGTCCACGTTGCGCTTTGGGGCGTTTCCTGTCGCGGGCGCTAGGCCTACCCACACAAGTGAGGTATCATTTTTATCGGGAGACGTGGGGGAACGCTGGGTGGAAGGAAATTTGTGGCTCCTCTCAGATTCCAGAACTTTCTGCCACAGAAATGTGAGGAACATGTGGTTTTTTAGCCAAATTTTGAAGTTTGCAAAGGATTCTGGGTAACAGAACCTGGTCCGAGCCACACAAGTCACCCCATCTTGGATTGCCCTAGGTCTCTAGTTTTCAGAAATGCACAGGTTTGGTAGGTCTCCCTAGGTGGCGGCTGAGCTACAGGCCAAAATCTACAGGTAGGCACTTTGCAAAAAACACCTCTGTTTTCCTTCAAAAATTTGGCTGTGTCCACGTTGCGCTTTGGGGCGTTTCCTGTCGCGGGCGCTAGGCCTACCCACACAAGTGAGGTATCATTTTTATTGGGAGACGTGGGGGAATGCTGGGTGGAAGGAAATTTGTGGCTCCTCTCAGATTCCAGAACTTTCTGCCACAGAAATGTGAGGAACATGTGTTTTTTTCGCCAAATTTTGAGGTTTGCAAAGGATTCTGGGTAACAGAACCTGGTCCGAGCCACACAAGTCACCCCATCTTGGATTCCCCTAGGTCTCTAGTTTTCAGAAATGCACAGGTTTGGTAGGTCTCCCTAGGTGGCGGCTGAGCTACAGGCCAAAATCTACAGGTAGGCACTTTGCAAAAAACACCTCTGTTTTCCTTCAAAAATTTGGCTGTGTCCACGTTGCGCTTTGGGGCGTTTCCTGTCGCGGGCGCTAGGCCTACCCACACAAGTGAGGTATCATTTTTATCGGGAGACGTGGGGGAACGCTGGGTGGAAGGAAATTTGTGGCTCCTCTCAGATTCCAGAACTTTCTGCCACAGAAATGTGAGGAACATGTGTTTTCTTAGCCAAATTTTGAGGTTTGCAAAGGATTCTGGGTAACAGAACCTGGTCCGAGCCACACAAGTCACCCCATCTTGGATTCCCCTAGGTCTCTAGTTTTCAGAAATGCACAGGTTTGGTAGGTCTCCCTAGGTGGCGGCTGAGCTACAGGCCAAAATCTACAGGTAGGCACTTTGCAAAAAACACCTCTGTTTTCCTTCAAAAATTTGGCTGTGTCCATGTTGCGCTTTGGGGCGTTTCCTGTCGCGGGCGCTAGGCCTACCCACACAAGTGAGATATCATTTTTATCGGGAGACGTGGGGGAACGCTGGGTGGAAGGAAATTTGTGGCTCCTCTCAGATTCCAGAACTTTCTGCCACAGAAATGTGAGGAACATGTGTTTTTTTAGCCAAATTTTGAGGTTTGCAAAGGATTCTGGGTAACAGAACCTGGTCCGAGCCACACAAGTCACCCCATCTTGGATTCCCCTAGGTCTCTAGTTTTCAGAAATGCACAGGTTTGGTAGGTTTCCCTAGGTGGCGGCTGAGCTACAGGCCAAAATCTACAGGTAGGCACTTTGCAAAAAACACCTCTGTTTTCCTTCAAAAATGTGGCTGTGTCCACGTTGCGCTTTGGGGCGTTTCCTGTCGCGGGCGCTAGGCCTACCCACACAAGTGAGGTATCATTTTTATCGGGAGACGTGGGGGAACGCTGGGTGGAAGGAAATTTGTGGCTCCTCTCAGATTCCAGAACTTTCTGCCACAGAAATGTGAGGAACATGTGGTTTTTTAGCCAAATTTTGAAGTTTGCAAAGGATTCTGGGTAACAGAACTGGTCCGAGCCACACAAGTCACCCCATCTTGGATTGCCCTAGGTCTCTAGTTTTCAGAAATGCACAGGTTTGGTAGGTCTCCCTAGGTGGCGGCTGAGCTACAGGCCAAAATCTACAGGTAGGCACTTTGCAAAAAACACCTCTGTTTTCCTTCAAAAATTTGGCTGTGTCCACGTTGCGCTTTGGGGCGTTTCCTGTCGCGGGCGCTAGGCCTACCCACACAAGTGAGGTATCATTTTTATTGGGAGACGTGGGGGAATGCTGGGTGGAAGGAAATTTGTGGCTCCTCTCAGATTCCAGAACTTTCTGCCACAGAAATGTGAGGAACATGTGTTTTTTTCGCCAAATTTTGAGGTTTGCAAAGGATTCTGGGTAACAGAACCTGGTCCGAGCCACACAAGTCACCCCATCTTGGATTCCCCTAGGTCTCTAGTTTTCAGAAATGCACAGGTTTGGTAGGTCTCCCTAGGTGGCGGCTGAGCTACAGGCCAAAATCTACAGGTAGGCACTTTGCAAAAAACACCTCTGTTTTCCTTCAAAAATTTGGCTGTGTCCACGTTGCGCTTTGGGGCGTTTCCTGTCGCGGGCGCTAGGCCTACCCACACAAGTGAGGTATCATTTTTATCGGGAGACGTGGGGGAACGCTGGGTGGAAGGAAATTTGTGGCTCCTCTCAGATTCCAGAACTTTCTGCCACAGAAATGTGAGGAACATGTGTTTTTTTAGCCAAATTTTGAGGTTTGCAAAGGATTCTGGGTAACAGAACCTGGTCCGAGCCACACAAGTCACCCCATCTTGGATTCCCCTAGGTCTCTAGTTTTCAGAAATGCACAGGTTTGGTAGGTCTCCCTAGGTGGCGGCTGAGCTACAGGCCAAAATCTACAGGTAGGCACTTTGCAAAAAACACCTCTGTTTTCCTTCAAAAATTTGGCTGTGTCCATGTTGCGCTTTGGGGCGTTTCCTGTCGCGGGCGCTAGGCCTACCCACACAAGTGAGGTATCATTTTTATCGGGAGACGTGGGGGAACGCTGGGTGGAAGGAAATTTGTGGCTCCTCTCAGATTCCAGAACTTTCTGCCACAGAAATGTGAGGAACATGTGTTTTTTTAGCCAAATTGTGAGGTTTGCAAAGGATTCTGGGTAACAGAACCTGGTCCGAACCACACAAGTCACCCCATCTTGGATTCCCCTAGGTCTCTAGTTTTCAGAAATGCACAGGTTTGGTAGGTTTCCCTAGGTGGCGGCTGAGCTACAGGCCAAAATCTACAGGTAGGCACTTTGCAAAAAACACCTCTGTTTTCCTTCAAAAATGTGGCTGTGTCCACGTTGCGCTTTGGGGCGTTTCCTGTCGCGGGCGCTAGGCCTACCCACACAAGTGAGGTATCATTTTTATTGGGAGACGTGGGGGAATGCTGGGTGGAAGGAAATTTGTGGCTCCTCTCAGATTCCAGATCTTTCTGCCACAGAAATGTGAGGAACATGTGTTTTTTTAGCCAAATTTTGAGGTTTGCAAAGGATTCTGGGTAACAGAACCTGGTCCGAGCCACACAAATCACCCCATCTTGGATTCCCCTAGGTCTCTAGTTTTCAGAAATGCACAGGTTTGGTAGGTTTCCCTAGGTGGCGGCTGAGCTACAGGCCAAAATCTACAGGTAGGCACTTTGCAAAAAACACCTCTGTTTTCCTTAAAAAATGTGGCTGTGTCCACGTTGCGCTTTGGGGCGGTTCCTGTCGCGGGCGCTAGGCCTACCCACACAAGTGAGGTATCATTTTTATCGGGAGACGTTGGGGAACGCTGGGTGGAAGGAAATTTGTGGCTCCTCTCAGATTCCAGAACTTTCTGCCACAGAAATGTGAGGAACATGTGTTTTTTTAGCCAAATTTTGAGGTTTGCAAAGGATTCTGGGTAACAGAACCTGGTCCGAGCCACACAAGTCACCCCATCTTGGATTCCCCTAGGTCTCTAGTTTTCAGAAATGCACAGGTTTGGTAGGTTTCCCTAGGTGGCGGCTGAGCTACAGGCCAAAATCTACAGGTAGGCACTTTGCAAAAAACACCTCTGTTTTCCTTCAAAAATTTGGCTGTGTCCACGTTGCGCTTTGGGGCGTTTCCTGTCGCGGGCGCTAGGCCTACCCACACAAGTGAGGTATCATTTTTATTGGGAGACGTGGGGGAATGCTGGGTGGAAGGAAATTTGTGGCTCCTCTCAGATTCCAGAACTTTCTGCCACAGAAATTTGAGGAACATGTGTTTTTTTAGCCAAATTTTGAGGTTTGCAAAGGATTCTGGGTAACAGAACCTGGTCCGAGCCACACAAGTCACCCCATCTTGGATTCCCCTAGGTCTCTAGTTTTCAGAAATGCACAGGTTTGGTAGGTTTCCCTAGGTGGCGTCTGAGCTACAGGCCAAAATCTACAGGTAGGCACTTTGCAAAAAACACCTCTGTTTTCCTTCAAAAATTTGGCTGTGTCCACGTTGCGCTTTGGGGCGTTTCCTGTCGCGGGCGCAAGGCCTACCCACACAAGTGAGGTATCATTTTTATCGGGAGACGTGGGGGAACGCTGGGTGGAAGGAAATTTGTGGCTCCTCTCAGATTCCAGAACTTTCTGCCACAGAAATGTGAGGAACATGTGTTTTTTTAGCCAAATTTTGAGGTTTGCAAAGGATTCTGGGTAACAGAACCTGGTCCGAGCCACACAAGTCACCCCATCTTGGATTCCCCTAGGTCTCTAGTTTTCAGAAATGCACAGGTTTGGTAGGTTTCCCTAGGTGGCGGCTGAGCTACAGGCCAAAATCTACAGGTAGGCACTTTGCAAAAAACACCTCTGTTTTCCTTCAAAAATTTGGCTGTGTCCACGTTGCGCTTTGGGGCGTTTCCTGTCGCGGGCGCTAGGCCTACCCACACAAGTGAGGTATCATTTTTATCGGGAGACGTGGGGGAACGCTGGGTGAAAGGAAATTTGTGGCTCCTCTCAGATTCCAGAACTTTCTGCCACAGAAATGTGAGGAACATGTGTTTTTTTAGCCAAATTTTGAGGTTTGCAAAGGATTCTGGGTAACAGAACCTGGTCCGAGCCACACAAGTCACCCCATCTTGGATTCCCCTAGGTCTCTAGTTTTCAGAAATGCACAGGTTTGGTAGGTCTCCCTAGGTGGCGGCTGAGCTACAGGCCAAAATCTACAGGTAGGCACTTTGCAAAAAACACCTCTGTTTTCCTTCAAAAATTTGGCTGTGTCCACGTTGCGCTTTGGGGCGTTTCCTGTCGCGGGCGCTAGGCCTACCCACACAAGTGAGGTATCATTTTTATCGGGAGACGTGGGGGAACGCTGGGTGGAAGGAAATTTGTGGCTCCTCTCAGATTCCAGAACTTTCTGCCACAGAAATGTGAGGAACATGTGTTTTTTTAGCCAAATTTTGAGGTTTGCAAAGGATTCTGGGTAACAGAACCTGGTCCGAGCCACACAAGTCACCCCATCTTTGATTCCCCTAGGTCTCTAGTTTTCAGAAATGCACAGGTTTGGTAGGTTTCCCTAGGTGGCGGCTGAGCTACAGGCCAAAATCTACAGGTAGGCACTTTGCAAAAAACACCTCTGTTTTCCTTAAAAAATGTGGCTGTTTCCACGTTGCGCTTTGGGGCGTTTCCTGTCGCGGGCGCTAGGCCTACCCACACAAGTGAGGTATCATTTTTATCGGGAGACGTGGGGGAACGCTGGGTGGAAGGAAATTTGTGGCTCCTCTCAGATTCCAGAACTTTCTGCCACAGAAATGTGAGGAACATGTGTTTTTTTAGCCAAATTTTGAGGTTTGCAAAGGATTCTGGGTAACAGAACCTGGTCCGAGCCACACAAGTCACCCCATCTTTGATTCCCCTAGGTCTCTAGTTTTCAGAAATGCACAGGTTTGGTAGGTTTCCCTAGGTGGCGGCTGAGCTACAGGCCAAAATCTACAGGTAGGCACTTTGCAAAAAACACCTCTGTTTTCCTTCAAAAATGTGGCTGTTTCCACGTTGCGCTTTGGGGCGTTTCCTGTCGCGGGCGCTAGGCCTACCCACACAAGTGAGGTATCATTTTTATCGGGAGACGTGGGGGAACGCTGGGTGGAAGGAAATTTGTGGCTCCTCTCAGATTCCAGAACTTTCTGCCACAGAAATGTGAGGAACATGTGGTTTTTTAGCCAAATTTTGAAGTTTGCAAAGGATTCTGGGTAACAGAACCTGGTCCGAGCCACACAAGTCACCCCATCTTGGATTCCCCTAGGTCTCTAGTTTTCAGAAATGCACAGGTTTGGTAGGTTTCCCTAGGTGGCGGCTGAGCTACAGGCCAAAATCTACAGGTAGGCACTTTGCAAAAAACACCTCTGTTTTCCTTCAAAAATTTGGCTGTGTCCACGTTGCGCTTTGGGGCGTTTCCTGTCGCGGGCGCAAGGCCTACCCACACAAGTGAGGTATCATTTTTATCGGGAGACGTGGGGGAACGCTGGGTGGAAGGAAATTTGTGGCTCCTCTCAGATTCCAGAACTTTCTGCCACAGAAATGTGAGGAACATGTGTTTTTTTAGCCAAATTTTGAGGTTTGCAAAGGATTCTGGGTAACAGAACCTGGTCCGAGCCACACAAGTCACCCCATCTTGGATTCCCCTAGGTCTCTAGTTTTCAGAAATGCACAGGTTTGGTAGGTTTCCCTAGGTGGCGGCTGAGCTACAGGCCAAAATCTACAGGTAGGCACTTTGCAAAAAACACCTCTGTTTTCCTTCAAAAATTTGGCTGTGTCCACGTTGCGCTTTGGGGCGTTTCCTGTCGCGGGCGCTAGGCCTACCCACACAAGTGAGGTATCATTTTTATCGGGAGACGTGGGGGAACGCTGGGTGAAAGGAAATTTGTGGCTCCTCTCAGATTCCAGAACTTTCTGCCACAGAAATGTGAGGAACATGTGTTTTTTTTGCCAAATTTTGAGGTTTGCAAAGGATTCTGGGTAACAGAACCTGGTCCGAGCCACACAAGTCACCCCATCTTGGATTCCCCTAGGTCTCTAGTTTTCAGAAATGCACAGGTTTGGTAGGTCTCCCTAGGTGGCGGCTGAGCTACAGGCCAAAATCTACAGGTAGGCACTTTGCAAAAAACACCTCTGTTTTCCTTCAAAAATTTGGTTGTGTCCACGTTGCGCTTTGGGGCGTTTCCTGTCGCGGGCGCTAGGCCTACCCACACAAGTGAGGTATCATTTTTATCGGGAGACGTGGGGGAACGCTGGGTGGAAGGAAATTTGTGGCTCCTCTCAGATTCCAGAACTTTCTGCCACAGAAATGTGAGGAACATGTGTTTTTTTTAGCCAAATTGTGAGGTTTGCAAAGGATTCTGGGTAACAGAACCTGGTCCGAGCCACACAAGTCACCCCATCTTGGATTCCCCTAGGTCTCTAGTTTTCAGAAATGCACAGGTTTGGTAGGTTTCCCTAGGTGGCGGCTGAGCTACAGGCCAAAATCTACAGGTAGGCACTTTGCAAAGAACACCTCTGTTTTCCTTCAAAAATGTGGCTGTGTCCACGTTGCGCTTTGGGGCGTTTCCTGTCGCGGGCGCTAGGCCTACCCACACAAGTGAGGTATCATTTTTATCGGGAGACGTGGGGGAACGCTGGGTGGAAGGAAGTTTGTGGCTCCTCTCAGATTCCAGAACTTTCTGCCACAGAAATGTGAGGAACATGTGTTTTTTTAGCCAAATTTTGAGGTTTGCAAAGGATTCTGGGTAACAGAACCTGGTCCGAGCCACACAAGTCACCCCATCTTGGATTCCCCTAGGTCTCTAGTTTTCAGAAATGCACAGGTTTGGTAGGTTTCCCTAGGTGGCGGCTGAGCTACAGGCCAAAATCTACAGGTAGGCACTTTGCAAAAAACACCTCTGTTTTCCTTCAAAAATTTGGCTGTGTCCACGTTGCGCTTTGGGGCGTTTCCTGTCGCGGGCGCTAGGCCTACCCACACAAGTGAGGTATCATTTTTATCGGGAGACGTGGGGGAACGCTGGGTGGAAGGAAATTTGTGGCTCCTCTCAGATTCCAGAACTTTCTGCCACAGAAATGTGAGGAACATGTGGTTTTTTAGCCAAATTTTGAGGTTTGCAAAGGATTCTGGGTAACAGAACCTGGTCCGAGCCACACAAGTCACCCCATCTTGGATTCCCCTAGGTCTCTAGTTTTCAGAAATGCACAGGTTTGGTAGGTCTCCCTAGGTGGCGGCTGAGCTACAGGCCAAAATCTACAGGTAGGCACTTTGCAAAAAACACCTCTGTTTTCCTTCAAAAATTTGGCTGTGTCCACGTTGCGCTTTGGGGCGTTTCCTGTCGCGGGCGCTAGGCCTACCCACACAAGTGAGGTATCATTTTTATCGGGAGACGTGGGGGAACGCTGGGTGGAAGGAAATTTGTGGCTCCTCTCAGATTCCAGAACTTTCTGCCACAGAAATGTGAGGAACATGTGTTTTTTTAGCCAAATTTTGAGGTTTGCAAAGGATTCTGGGTAACAGAACCTGGTCCGAGCCACACAAGTCACCCCATCTTGGATTCCCCTAGGTCTCTAGTTTTCAGAAATGCACAGGTTTGGTAGGTCTCCCTAGGTGGCGGCTGAGCTACAGGCCAAAATCTACAGGTAGGCACTTTGCAAAAAACACCTCTGTTTTCCTTCAAAAATTTGGCTGTGTCCACGTTGCGCTTTGGGGCGTTTCCTGTCGCGGGCGCTAGGCCTACCCACACAAGCGAGGTATCATTTTTATCGGGAGACGTGGGGGAACGCTGGGTGGAAGGAAATTTGTGGCTCCTCTCAGATTCCAGAACTTTCTGCCACAGAAATGTGAGGAACATGTGTTTTTTTAGCCAAATTTTGAGGTTTGCAAAGGATTCTGGGTAACAGAACCTGGTCCGAGCCACACAAATCACCCCATCTTGGATTCCCCTAGGTCTCTAGTTTTCAGAAATGCACAGGTTTGGTAGGTTTCCCTAGGTGGCGGCTGAGCTACAGGCCAAAATCTACAGGTAGGCACTTTGCAAAAAACACCTCTGTTTTCCTTCAAAAATTTGGCTGTGTCCACGTTGCGCTTTCGGGGCGGTTCCTGTCGCGGGCGCTAGGCCTACCCACACAAGTGAGGTATCATTTTTATCGGGAGACGTTGGGGAACGCTGGGTGGAAGGAAATTTGTGGCTCCTCTCAGATTCCAGAACTTTCTGCCACAGAAATGTGAGGAACATGTGGTTTTTTAGCCAAATTTTGAGGTTTGCAAAGGATTCTGGGTAACAGAACCTGGTCCGAGCCACACAAGTCACCCCATCTTGGATTCCCCTAGGTCTCTAGTTTTCAGAAATGCACAGGTTTGGTAGGTTTCCCTAGGTGGCGGCTGAGCTACAGGCCAAAATCTACAGGTAGGCACTTTGCAAAAAACACCTCTGTTTTCCTTCAAAAATTTGGCTGTGTCCACGTTGCGCTTTGGGGCGTTTCCTGTCGCGGGCGCTAGGCCTACCCACACAAGTGAGGTATCATTTTTATCGGGAGACGTGGGGGAACGCTGGGTGGAAGGAAATTTGTGGCTCCTCTCAGATTCCAGAACTTTCTGCCACAGAAATGTGAGGAACATGTGTTTTTTTAGCCAAATTTTGAGGTTTGCAAAGGATTCTGGGTAACAGAACCTGGTCCGAGCCACACAAGTCACCCCATCTTGGATTCCCCTAGGTCTCTAGTTTTCAGAAATGCACAGGTTTGGTAGGTCTCCCTAGGTGGCGGCTGAGCTACAGGCCAAAATCTACAGGTAGGCACTTTGCAAAAAACACCTCTGTTTTCCTTCAAAAATTTGGCTGTGTCCACGTTGCGCTTTGGGGCGTTTCCTGTCGCGGGCGCTAGGCCTACCCACACAAGTGAGGTATCATTTTTATCGGGAGACGTGGGGGAACGCTGGGTGGAAGGAAATTTGTGGCTCCTCTCAGATTCCAGAACTTTCTGCCACAGAAATGTGAGGAACATGTGTTTTTTTAGCCAAATTTTGAGGTTTGCAAAGGATTCTGGGTAACAGAACCTGGTCCGAGCCACACAAATCACCCCATCTTGGATTCCCCTAGGTCTCTAGTTTTCAGAAATGCACAGGTTTGGTAGGTTTCCCTAGGTGGCGGCTGAGCTACAGGCCAAAATCTACAGGTAGGCACTTTGCAAAAAACACCTCTGTTTTCCTTCAAAAATTTGGCTGTGTCCACGTTGCGCTTTGGGGCGGTTCCTGTCGTGGGCGCTAGGCCTACCCACACAAGTGAGGTATCATTTTTATCGGGAGACGTTGGGGAACGCTGGGTGGAAGGAAATTTGTGGCTCCTCTCAGATTCCAGAACTTTCTGCCACAGAAATGTGAGGAACATGTGGTTTTTTAGCCAAATTTTGAGGGTTGCAAAGGATTCTGGGTAACAGAACCTGGTCCGAGCCACACAAGTCACCCCATCTTGGATTCCCCTAGGTCTCTAGTTTTCAGAAATGCACAGGTTTGGTAGGTTTCCCTAGGTGGCGGCTGAGCTACAGGCCAAAATCTACAGGTAGGCACTTTGCAAAAAACACCTCTGTTTTCCTTCAAAAATTTGGCTGTGTCCACGTTGCGCTTTGGGGCGTTTCCTGTCGCGGGCGCTAGGCCTACCCACACAAGTGAGGTATCATTTTTATTGGGAGACGTGGGGGAATGCTGGGTGGAAGGAAATTTGTGGCTCCTCTCAGATTCCAGAACTTTCTGCCACAGAAATTTGAGGAACATGTGTTTTTTTAGCCAAATTTTGAGGTTTGCAAAGGATTCTGGGTAACAGAACCTGGTCCGAGCCACACAAGTCACCCCATCTTGGATTCCCCTAGGTCTCTAGTTTTCAGAAATGCACAGGTTTGGTAGGTTTCCCTAGGTGGCGGCTGAGCTACAGGCCAAAATCTACAGGTAGGCACTTTGCAAAAAACACCTCTGTTTTCCTTCAAAAATTTGGCTGTGTCCACGTTGCGCTTTGGGGCGTTTCCTGTCGCGGGCGCAAGGCCTACCCACACAAGTGAGGTATCATTTTTATCGGGAGACGTGGGGGAACGCTGGGTGGAAGGAAGTTTGTGGCTCCTCTCAGATTCCAGAACTTTCTGCCACAGAAATGTGAGGAACATGTGTTTTTTTAGCCAAATTTTGAGGTTTGCAAAGGATTCTGGGTAACAGAACCTGGTCCGAGCCACACAAGTCACCCCATCTTGGATTCCCCTAGGTCTCTAGTTTTCAGAAATGCACAGGTTTGGTAGGTTTCCCTAGGTGGCGGCTGAGCTACAGGCCAAAATCTACAGGTAGGCACTTTGCAAAAAACACCTCTGTTTTCCTTCAAAAATTTGGCTGTGTCCACGTTGCGCTTTGGGGCGTTTCCTGTCGCGGGCGCTAGGCCTACCCACACAAGTGAGGTATCATTTTTATCGGGAGACGTGGGGGAACGCTGGGTGAAAGGAAATTTGTGGCTCCTCTCAGATTCCAGAACTTTCTGCCACAGAAATGTGAGGAACATGTGTTTTTTTAGCCAAATTTTGAGGTTTGCAAAGGATTCTGGGTAACAGAACCTGGTCCGAGCCACACAAGTCACCCCATCTTGGATTCCCCTAGGTCTCTAGTTTTCAGAAATGCACAGGTTTGGTAGGTCTCCCTAGGTGGCGGCTGAGCTACAGGCCAAAATCTACAGGTAGGCACTTTGCAAAGAACACCTCTGTTTTCCTTCAAAAATTTGGCTGTGTCCACGTTGCGCTTTGGGGCGTTTCCTGTCGCGGGCGCTAGGCCTACCCACACAAGTGAGGTATCATTTTTATCGGGAGACGTGGGGGAACGCTGGGTGGAAGGAAATTTGTGGCTCCTCTCAGATTCCAGAACTTTCTGCCACAGAAATGTGAGGAACATGTGGTTTTTTAGCCAAATTTTGAGGTTTGCAAAGGATTCTGGGTAACAGAACCTGGTCCGAGCCACACAAGTCACCCCATCTTGGATTCCCCTAGGTCTCTAGTTTTCAGAAATGCACAGGTTTGGTAGGTCTCCCTAGGTGGCGGCTGAGCTACAGGCCAAAATCTACAGGTAGGCACTTTGCAAAAAACACCTCTGTTTTCCTTCAAAAATTTGGCTGTGTCCACGTTGCGCTTTGGGGCGTTTCCTGTCGCGGGCGCTAGGCCTACCCACACAAGTGAGGTATCATTTTTATCGGGAGACGTGGGGGAACGCTGGGTGGAAGGAAATTTGTGGCTCCTCTCAGATTCCAGAACTTTCTGCCACAGAAATGTGAGGAACATGTGTTTTTTTAGCCAAATTTTGAGGTTTGCAAAGGATTCTGGGTAACAGAACCTGGTCCGAGCCACACAAGTCACCCCATCTTGGATTCCCCTAGGTCTCTAGTTTTCAGAAATGCACAGGTTTGGTAGGTTTCCCTAGGTGGCGGCTGAGCTACAGGCCAAAATCTACAGGTAGGCACTTTGCAAAAAACACCTCTGTTTTCCTTCAAAAATGTGGCTGTGTCCACGTTGCGCTTTGGGGCGTTTCCTGTCGCGGGCGCAAGGCCTACCCACACAAGTGAGGTATCATTTTTATCGGGAGACATGGGGGAACGCTGGGTGGAAGGAAATTTGTGGCTCCTCTCAGATTCCAGAACTTTCTGCCACAGAAATGTGAGGAACATGTGTTTTTTTAGCCAAATTTTGAGGTTTGCAAAGGATTCTGGGTAACAGAACCTGGTCCGAGCCACACAAGTCACCCCATCTTGGATTCCCCTAGGTCTCTAGTTTTCAGAAATGCACAGGTTTGGTAGGTTTCCCTAGGTGGCGGCTGAGCTACAGGCCAAAATCTACAGGTAGGCACTTTGCAAAAAACACCTCTGTTTTCCTTCAAAAATTTGGCTGTGTCCACGTTGCGCTTTGGGGCGTTTCCTGTCGCGGGCGCTAGGCCTACCCACACAAGTGAGGTATCATTTTTATCGGGAGACGTGGGGGAACGCTGGGTGGAAGGAAATTTGTGGCTCCTCTCAGATTCCAGAACTTTCTGCCACAGAAATGTGAGGAACATGTGTTTTTTTAGCCAAATTTTGAGGTTTGCAAAGGATTCTGGGTAACAGAACCTGGTCCGAGCCACACAAATCACCCCATCTTGGATTCCCCTAGGTCTCTAGTTTTCAGAAATGCACAGGTTTGGTAGGTTTCCCTAGGTGGCGGCTGAGCTACAGGCCAAAATCTACAGGTAGGCACTTTGCAAAAAACACCTCTGTTTTCCTTCAAAAATTTGGCTGTGTCCACGTTGCGCTTTGGGGCGTTTCCTGTCGCGGGCGCAAGGCCTACCCACACAAGTGAGGTATCATTTTTATCGGGAGACATGGGGGAACGCTGGGTGGAAGGAAATTTGTGGCTCCTCTCAGATTCCAGAACTTTCTGCCACAGAAATGTGAGGAACATGTGTTTTTTTAGCCAAATTTTGAGGTTTGCAAAGGATTCTGGGTAACAGAACCTGGTCCGAGCCACACAAGTCACCCCATCTTGGATTCCCCTAGGTCTCTAGTTTTCAGAAATGCACAGGTTTGGTAGGTTTCCCTAGGTGGCGGCTGAGCTACAGGCCAAAATCTACAGGTAGGCACTTTGCAAAAAACACCTCTGTTTTCCTTCAAAAATGTGGCTGTGTCCACGTTGCGCTTTGGGGCGTTTCCTGTCGCGGGCGCTAGGCCTACCCACACAAGTGAGGTATCATTTTTATTGGGAGACGTGGGGGAATGCTGGGTGGAAGGAAATTTGTGGCTCCTCTCAGATTCCAGAACTTTCTGCCACAGAAATGTGAGGAACATGTGTTTTTTTAGCCAAATTTTGAGGTTTGCAAAGGATTCTGGGTAACAGAACCTGGTCCGAGCCACACAAGTCACCCCATCTTGGATTCCCCTAGGTCTCTAGTTTTCAGAAATGCACAGGTTTGGTAGGTTTCCCTAGGTGGCGGCTGAGCTACAGGCCAAAATCTACAGGTAGGCACTTTGCAAAAAACACCTCTGTTTTCCTTCAAAAATTTGTCTGTGTCCACGTTGCGCTTTGGGGCGTTTCCTGTCGCGGGCGCAAGGCCTACCCACACAAGTGAGGTATCATTTTTATCGGGAGACGTGGGGGAACGCTGGGTGGAAGGAAATTTGTGGCTCCTCTCAGATTCCAGAACTTTCTGCCACAGAAATGTGAGGAACATGTGTTTTTTTAGCCAAATTTTGAGGTTTGCAAAGGATTCTGGGTAACAGAACCTGGTCCGAGCCACACAAGTCACCCCATCTTGGATTCCCCTAGGTCTCTAGTTTTCAGAAATACACAGGTTTGGTAGGTTTCCCTAGGTGGCGGCTGAGCTACAGGCCAAAATCTACAGGTAGGCACTTTGCAAAAAACACCTCTGTTTTCCTTCAAAAATTTGGCTGTGTCCACGTTGCGCTTTGGGGCGTTTCCTGTCGCGGGCGCTAGGCCTACCCACACAAGTGAGGTATCATTTTTATCGGGAGACGTGGGGGAACGCTGGGTGGAAGGAAATTTGTGGCTCCTCTCAGATTCCAGAACTTTCTGCCACAGAAATGTGAGGAACATGTGTTTTTTTAGCCAAATTTTGAGGTTTGCAAAGGATTCTGGGTAACAGAACCTGGTCCGAGCCACACAAGTCACCCCATCTTGGATTCCCCTAGGTCTCTAGTTTTGAGAAATGCACAGGTTTGGTAGGTTTCCCTAGGTGGCGGCTGAGCTACAGGCCAAAATCTACAGGTAGGCACTTTGCAAAAAACACCTCTGTTTTCCTTCAAAAATTTGGCTGTGTCCACGTTGCGCTTTGGGGCGTTTCCTGTCGCGGGCGCTAGGCCTACCCACACAAGTGAGGTATCATTTTTATTGGGAGACGTGGGGGAATGCTGGGTGGAAGGAAATTTGTGGCTCCTCTCAGATTCCAGAACTTTCTGCCACAGAAATGTGAGGAACATGTGTTTTTTTCGCCAAATTTGGAGGTTTGCAAAGGATTCTGGGTAACAGAACCTGGTCCGAGCCACACAAGTCACCCCATCTTGGATTCCCCTAGGTCTCTAGTTTTCAGAAATGCACAGGTTTGGTAGGTTTCCCTAGGTGGCGGTTGAGCTACAGGCCAAAATCTACAGGTAGGCACTTTGCAAAAAACACCTCTGTTTTCCTTCAAAAATTTGGCTGTGTCCACGTTGCGCTTTGGGGCGTTTCCTGTCGCGGGCGCTAGGCCTACCCACACAAGTGAGGTATCATTTTTATCGGGAGACGTGGGGGAACGCTGGGTGGAAGGAAATTTGTGGCTCCTCTCAGATTCCAGAACTTTCTGCCACAGAAATGTGAGGAACATGTGTTTTTTTAGCCAAATTTTGAGGTTTGCAAAGGATTCTGGGTAACAGAACCTGGTCCGAGCCACACAAGTCACCCCATCTTGGATTCCCCTAGGTCTCTAGTTTTCAGAAATGCACAGGTTTGGTAGGTCTCCCTAGGTGGCGGCTGAGCTACAGGCCAAAATCTACAGGTAGGCACTTTGCAAAAAAACACCTCTGTTTTCCTTCAAAAATTTGGCTGTGTCCATGTTGCGCTTTGGGGCGTTTCCTGTCGCGGGCGCTAGGCCTACCCACACAAGTGAGGTATCATTTTTATCGGGAGACGTGGGGGAACGCTGGGTGGAAGGAAATTTCTGGCTCCTCTCAGATTCCAGAACTTTCTGCCACAGAAATGTGAGGAACATGTGTTTTTTTAGCCAAATTTTGAGGTTTGCAAAGGATTCTGGGTAACAGAACCTGGTCCGAGCCACACAAGTCACCCCATCTTGGATTCCCCTAGGTCTCTAGTTTTCAGAAATGCACAGGTTTGGTAGGTTTCCCTAGGTGGCGGCTGAGCTACAGGCCAAAATCTACAGGTAGGCACTTTGCAAAAAACACCTCTGTTTTCCTTCAAAAATGTGGCTGTGTCCACGTTGCGCTTTGGGGCGTTTCCTGTCGCGGGCGCTAGGCCTACCCACACAAGTGAGGTATCATTTTTATCGGGAGACGTGGGGGAACGCTGGGTGGAAGGAAATTTGTGGCTCCTCTCAGATTCCAGAACTTTCTGCCACAGAAATGTGAGGAACATGTGTTTTTTTCGCCAAATTTTGAGGTTTGCAAAGGATTCTGGGTAACAGAACCTGGTCCGAGCCACACAAGTCACCCCATCTTGGATTCCCCTAGGTCTCTAGTTTTCAGAAATGCACAGGTTTGGTAGGTCTCCCTAGGTGGCGGCTGAGCTACAGGCCAAAATCTACAGGTAGGCACTTTGCAAAAAACACCTCTGTTTTCCTTCAAAAATTTGGCTGTGTCCACGTTGCGCTTTGGGGCGTTTCCTGTCGCGGGCGCTAGGCCTACCCACACAAGTGAGGTATCATTTTTATCGGGAGACGTGGGGGAACGCTGGGTGGAAGGAAATTTGTGGCTCCTCTCAGATTCCAGAACTTTCTGCCACAGAAATGTGAGGAACATGTGTTTTTTTAGCCAAATTTTGAGGTTTGCAAAGGATTCTGGGTAACAGAACCTGGTCCGAGCCACACAAGTCACCCCATCTTGGATTCCCCTAGGTCTCTAGTTTTCAGAAATGCACAGGTTTGGTAGGTCTCCCTAGGTGGCGGCTGAGCTACAGGCCAAAATCTACAGGTAGGCACTTTGCAAAAAACACCTCTGTTTTCCTTCAAAAATTTGGCTGTGTCCATGTTGCGCTTTGGGGCGTTTCCTGTCGCGGGCGCTAGGCCTACCCACACAAGTGAGGTATCATTTTTATCGGGAGACGTGGGGGAACGCTGGGTGGAAGGAAATTTGTGGCTCCTCTCAGATTCCAGAACTTTCTGCCACAGAAATGTGAGGAACATGTGTTTTTTTAGCCAAATTGTGAGGTTTGCAAAGGATTCTGGGTAACAGAACCTGGTCCGAACCACACAAGTCACCCCATCTTGGATTCCCCTAGGTCTCTAGTTTTCAGAAATGCACAGGTTTGGTAGGTTTCCCTAGGTGGCGGCTGAGCTACAGGCCAAAATCTACAGGTAGGCACTTTGCAAAAAACACCTCTGTTTTCCTTCAAAAATGTGGCTGTGTCCACGTTGCGCTTTGGGGCGTTTCCTGTCGCGGGCGCTAGGCCTACCCACACAAGTGAGGTATCATTTTTATTGGGAGACGTGGGGGAATGCTGGGTGGAAGGAAATTTGTGGCTCCTCTCAGATTCCAGATCTTTCTGCCACAGAAATGTGAGGAACATGTGTTTTTTTAGCCAAATTTTGAGGTTTGCAAAGGATTCTGGGTAACAGAACCTGGTCCGAGCCACACAAGTCACCCCATCTTGGATTCCCCTAGGTCTCTAGTTTTCAGAAATGCACAGGTTTGGTAGGTCTCCCTAGGTGGCGGCTGAGCTACAGGCCAAAATCTACAGGTAGGCACTTTGCAAAAAACACCTCTGTTTTCCTTCAAAAATTTGGCTGTGTCCACGTTGCGCTTTGGGGCGTTTCCTGTCGCGGGCGCTAGGCCTACCCACACAAGTGAGGTATCATTTTTATCGGGAGACGTGGGGGAACGCTGGGTGGAAGGAAATTTGTGGCTCCTCTCAGATTCCAGAACTTTCTGCCACAGAAATGTGAGGAACATGTGTTTTTTTAGCCAAATTTTGAGGTTTGCAAAGGATTCTGGGTAACAGAACCTGGTCCGAGCCACACAAATCACCCCATCTTGGATTCCCCTAGGTCTCTAGTTTTCAGAAATGCACAGGTTTGGTAGGTTTCCCTAGGTGGCGGCTGAGCTACAGGCCAAAATCTACAGGTAGGCACTTTGCAAAAAACACCTCTGTTTTCCTTAAAAAATGTGGCTGTGTCCACGTTGCGCTTTGGGGCGGTTCCTGTCGCGGGCGCTAGGCCTACCCACACAAGTGAGGTATCATTTTTATCGGGAGACGTTGGGGAACGCTGGGTGGAAGGAAATTTGTGGCTCCTCTCAGATTCCAGAACTTTCTGCCACAGAAATGTGAGGAACATGTGGTTTTTTAGCCAAATTTTGAGGTTTGCAAAGGATTCTGGGTAACAGAACCTGGTCCGAGCCACACAAGTCACCCCATCTTGGATTCCCCTAGGTCTCTAGTTTTCAGAAATGCACAGGTTTGGTAGGTTTCCCTAGGTGGCGGCTGAGCTACAGGCCAAAATCTACATGTAGGCACTTTGCAAAAAACACCTCTGTTTTCCTTCAAAAATTTGGCTGTGTCCACGTTGCGCTTCGGGGCGTTTCCTGTCGCGGGCGCTAGGCCTACCCACACAAGTGAGGTATCATTTTTATTGGGAGACGTGGGGGAATGCTGGGTGGAAGGAAATTTGTGGCTCCTCTCAGATTCCAGAACTTTCTGCCACAGAAATTTGAGGAACATGTGTTTTTTTAGCCAAATTTTGAGGTTTGCAAAGGATTCTGGGTAACAGAACCTGGTCCGAGCCACACAAGTCACCCCATCTTGGATTCCCCTAGGTCTCTAGTTTTCAGAAATGCACAGGTTTGGTAGGTTTCCCTAGGTGGCGGCTGAGCTACAGGCCAAAATCTACAGGTAGGCACTTTGCAAAAAACACCTCTGTTTTCCTTCAAAAATTTGGCTGTGTCCACGTTGCGCTTTGGGGCGTTTCCTGTCGCGGGCGCAAGGCCTACCCACACAAGTGAGGTATCATTTTTATCGGGAGACGTGGGGGAACGCTGGGTGGAAGGAAATTTGTGGCTCCTCTCAGATTCCAGAACTTTCTGCCACAGAAATGTGAGGAACATGTGTTTTTTTAGCCAAATTGTGAGGTTTGCAAAGGATTCTGGGTAACAGAACCTGGTCCGAGCCACACAAGTCACCCCATCTTGGATTCCCCTAGGTCTCTAGTTTTCAGAAATGCACAGGTTTGGTAGGTTTCCCTAGGTGGCGGCTGAGCTACAGGCCAAAATCTACAGGTAGGCACTTTGCAAAAAACACCTCTGTTTTCCTTCAAAAATTTGGCTGTGTCCACGTTGCGCTTTGGGGCGTTTCCTGTCGCGGGCGCTAGGCCTACCCACACAAGTGAGGTATCATTTTTATCGGGAGACGTGGGGGAACGCTGGGTGAAAGGAAATTTGTGGCTCCTCTCAGATTCCAGAACTTTCTGCCACAGAAATGTGAGGAACATGTGTTTTTTTAGCCAAATTTTGAGGTTTGCAAAGGATTCTGGGTAACAGAACCTGGTCCGAGCCACACAAGTCACCCCATCTTGGATTCCCCTAGGTCTCTAGTTTTCAGAAATGCACAGGTTTGGTAGGTCTCCCTAGGTGGCGGCTGAGCTACAGGCCAAAATCTACAGGTAGGCACTTTGCAAAAAACACCTCTGTTTTCCTTCAAAAATTTGGCTGTGTCCACGTTGCGCTTTGGGGCGTTTCCTGTCGCGGGCGCTAGGCCTACCCACACAAGTGAGGTATCATTTTTATCGGGAGACGTGGGGGAACGCTGGGTGGAAGGAAATTTGTGGCTCCTCTCAGATTCCAGAACTTTCTGCCACAGAAATGTGAGGAACATGTGTTTTTTTAGCCAAATTTTGAGGTTTGCAAAGGATTCTGGGTAACAGAACCTGGTCCGAGCCACACAAGTCACCCCATCTTTGATTCCCCTAGGTCTCTAGTTTTCAGAAATGCACAGGTTTGGTAGGTTTCCCTAGGTGGCGGCTGAGCTACAGGCCAAAATCTACAGGTAGGCACTTTGCAAAAAACACCTCTGTTTTCCTTCAAAAATGTGGCTGTTTCCACGTTGCGCTTTGGGGCGTTTCTTGTCGCGGGCGCTAGGCCTACCCACACAAGTGAGGTATCATTTTTATCGGGAGACGTGGGGGAACGCTGGGTGGAAGGAAATTTGTGGCTCCTCTCAGATTCCAGAACTTTCTG
Organism: Pleurodeles waltl; assembly: GCF_031143425.1. Lineage (NCBI taxonomy): Eukaryota > Metazoa > Chordata > Amphibia > Caudata > Salamandridae > Pleurodeles > Pleurodeles waltl. Next base: position 738,875,075 of record NC_090447.1, on the reverse strand, counting down.
CCACAGAAATGTGAGGAACATGTGGTTTTTTAGCCAAATTTTGAAGTTTGCAAAGGATTCTGGGTAACAGAACCTGGTCCGAGCCACACAAGTCACCCCATCTTGGATTGCCCTAGGTCTCTAGTTTTCAGAAATGCACAGGTTTGGTAGGTCTCCCTAGGTGGCGGCTGAGCTACAGGCCAAAATCTACAGGTAGGCACTTTGCAAAAAACACCTCTGTTTTCCTTCAAAAATTTGGCTGGGTCCACGTTGCGCTTTGGGGCGTTTCCTGTCGCGGGCGCTAGGCCTACCCACACAAGTGAGGTATCATTTTTATTGGGAGACGTGGGGGAATGCTGGGTGGAAGGAAATTTGTGGCTCCTCTCAGATTCCAGAACTTTCTGCCACAGAAATGTGAGGAACATGTGTTTTTTTCGCCAAATTTTGAGGTTTGCAAAGGATTCTGGGTAACAGAACCTGGTCCGAGCCACACAAGTCACCCCATCTTGGATTCCCCTAGGTCTCTAGTTTTCAGAAATGCACAGGTTTGGTAGGTCTCCCTAGGTGGCGGCTGAGCTACAGGCCAAAATCTACAGGTAGGCACTTTGCAAAAAACACCTCTGTTTTCCTTCAAAAATTTGGCTGTGTCCACGTTGCGCTTTGGGGCGTTTCCTGTCGCGGGCGCTAGGCCTACCCACACAAGTGAGGTATCATTTTTATCGGGAGATGTGGGGGAACGCTGGGTGGAAGGAAATTTGTGGCTCCTCTCAGATTCCAGAACTTTCTGCCACAGAAATGTGAGGAACATGTGTTTTTTTAGCCAAATTTTGAGGTTTGCAAAGGATTCTGGGTAACAGAACCTGGTCCGAGCCACACAAGTCACCCCATCTTGGATTCCCCTAGGTCTCTAGTTTTCAGAAATGCACAGGTTTGGTAGGTCTCCCTAGGTGGCGGCTGAGCTACAGGCCAAAATCTACAGGTAGGCACTTTGCAAAAAACACCTCTGTTTTCCTTCAAAAATTTGGCTGTGTCCATCTTGCGCTTTGGGGCGTTTCCTGTCGCGGGCGCTAGGCCTACCCACACAAGTGAGGTATCATTTTTATCGGGAGACGTGGGGGAACGCTGGGTGGAAGGAAATTTGTGGCTCCTCTCAGATTCCAGAACTTTCTGCCACAGAAATGTGAGGAACATGTGTTTTTTTAGCCAAATTGTGAGGTTTGCAAAGGATTCTGGGTAACAGAACCTGGTCCGAGCCACGCAAATCACCCCATCTTGGATTCCCCTAGGTCTCTAGTTTTCAGAAATGCACAGGTTTGGTAGGTTTCCCTAGGTGGCGGCTGATCTACAGGCCAAAATCTACAGGTAGGCACTTTGCAAAAAACACCTCTGTTTTCCTTCAAAAATGTGGCTGTGTCCACGTTGCGCTTTGGGGCGTTTCCTGTCGCGGGCGCTAGGCCTACCCACACAAGTGAGGTATCATTTTTATTGGGAGACGTGGGGGAATGCTGGGTGGAAGGAAATTTGTGGCTCCTCTCAGATTCCAGATCTTTCTGCCACAGAAATGTGAGGAACATGTGTTTTTTTAGCCAAATTTTGAGGTTTGCAAAGGATTCTGGGTAACAGAACCTGGTCCGAGCCACACAAGTCACCCCATCTTGGATTCCCCTAGGTCTCTAGTTTTCAGAAATGCACAGGTTTGGTAGGTTTCCCTAGGTGGCGGCTGAGCTACAGGCCAAAATCTACAGGTAGGCACTTTGCAAAAAACACCTCTGTTTTCCTTCAAAAATTTGGCTGTGTCCACGTTGCGCTTTGGGGCGTTTCCTGTCGCGGGCGCAAGGCCTACCCACACAAGTGAGGTATCATTTTTATCGGGAGACGTGGGGGAACGCTGGGTGGAAGGAAATTTGTGGCTCCTCTCAGATTCCAGAACTTTCTGCCACAGAAATGTGAGGAACATGTGTTTTTTTAGCCAAATTTTGAGGTTTGCAAAGGATTCTGGGTAACAGAACCTGGTCCGAGCCACACAAGTCACCCCATCTTGGATTCCCCTAGGTCTCTAGTTTTCAGAAATGCACAGGTTTGGTAGGTTTCCCTAGGTGGCGGCTGAGCTACAGGCCAAAATCTACAGGTAGGCACTTTGCAAAAAACACCTCTGTTTTCCTTCAAAAATTTGGCTGTGTCCACGTTGCGCTTTGGGGCGTTTCCTGTCGCGGGCGCTAGGCCTACCCACACAAGTGAGGTATCATTTTTATCGGGAGACGTGGGGGAACGCTGGGTGGAAGGAAATTTGTGGCTCCTCTCAGATTCCAGAACTTTCTGCCACAGAAATGTGAGGAACATGTGTTTTTTTAGCCAAATTTTGAGGTTTGCAAAGGATTCTGGGTAACAGAACCTGGTCCGAGCCACACAAGTCACCCCATCTTGGATTCCCCTAGGTCTCTAGTTTTCAGAAATGCACAGGTTTGGTAGGTTTCCCTAGGTGGCGGCTGAGCTACAGGCCAAAATCTACAGGTAGGCACTTTGCAAAAAACACCTCTGTTTTCCTTAAAAAATGTGGCTGTGTCCACGTTGCGCTTTGGGGCGGTTCCTGTCGCGGGCGCTAGGCCTACCCACACAAGTGAGGTATCATTTTTATCGGGAGACGTTGGGGAACGCTGGGTGGAAGGAAATTTGTGGCTCCTCTCAGATTCCAGAACTTTCTGCCACAGAAATGTGAGGAACATGTGTTTTTTTAGCCAAATTTTGAGGTTTGCAAAGGATTCTGGGTAACAGAACCTGGTCCGAGCCACACAAGTCACCCCATCTTGGATTCCCCTAGGTCTCTAGTTTTCAGAAATGCACAGGTTTGGTAGGTTTCCCTAGGTGGCGGCTGAGCTACAGGCCAAAATCTACAGGTAGGCACTTTGCAAAAAACACCTCTGTTTTCCTTCAAAAATTTGGCTGTGTCCACGTTGCGCTTTGGGGCGTTTCCTGTCGCGGGCGCTAGGCCTACCCACACAAGTGAGGTATCATTTTTATTGGGAGACGTGGGGGAATGCTGGGTGGAAGGAAATTTGTGGCTCCTCTCAGATTCCAGAACTTTCTGCCACAGAAATGTGAGGAACATGTGTTTTTTTAGCCAAATTTTGAGGTTTGCAAAGGATTCTGGGTAACAGAACCTGGTCCGAGCCACACAAGTCACCCCATCTTGGATTCCCCTAGGTCTCTAGTTTTCAGAAATGCACAGGTTTGGTAGGTTTCCCTAGGTGGCGGCTGAGCTACAGGCCAAAATCTACAGGTAGGCACTTTGCAAAAAACACCTCTGTTTTCCTTCAAAAATTTGGCTGTGTCCACGTTGCGCTTTGGGGCGTTTCCTGTCGCGGGCGCAAGGCCTACCCACACAAGTGAGGTATCATTTTTATCGGGAGACGTGGGGGAAACGCTGGGTGGAAGGAAATTTGTGGCTCCTCTCAGATTCCAGAACTTTCTGCCACAGAAATGTGAGGAACATGTGTTTTTTTAGCCAAATTTTGAGGTTTGCAAAGGATTCTGGGTAACAGAACCTGGTCCGAGCCACACAAGTCACCCCATCTTGGATTCCCCTAGGTCTCTAGTTTTCAGAAATACACAGGTTTGGTAGGTTTCCCTAGGTGGCGGCTGAGCTACAGGCCAAAATCTACAGGTAGGCACTTTGCAAAAAACACCTCTGTTTTCCTTCAAAAATTTGGCTGTGTCCACGTTGCGCTTTGGGGCGTTTCCTGTCGCGGGCGCTAGGCCTACCCACACAAGTGAGGTATCATTTTTATCGGGAGACGTGGGGGAACGCTGGGTGGAAGGAAATTTGTGGCTCCTCTCAGATTCCAGAACTTTCTGCCACAGAAATGTGAGGAACATGTGTTTTTTTAGCCAAATTTTGAGGTTTGCAAAGGATTCTGGGTAACAGAACCTGGTCCGAGCCACACAAGTCACCCCATCTTGGATTCCCCTAGGTCTCTAGTTTTGAGAAATGCACAGGTTTGGTAGGTTTCCCTAGGTGGCGGCTGAGCTACAGGCCAAAATCTACAGGTAGGCACTTGGCAAAAAACACCTCTGTTTTCCTTCAAAAATTTGGCTGTGTCCACGTTGCGCTTTGGGGCGTTTCCTGTCGCGGGCGCTAGGCCTACCCACACAAGTGAGGTATCATTTTTATCGGGAGACGTGGGGGAACGCTGGGTGGAAGGAAATTTGTGGCTCCTCTCAGATTCCAGAACTTTCTGCCACAGAAATGTGAGGAACATGTGGTTTTTTAGCCAAATTTTGAGGTTTGCAAAGGATTCTGGGTAACAGAACCTGGTCCGAGCCACACAAGTCACCCCATCTTGGATTCCCCTAGGTCTCTAGTTTTCAGAAATGCACAGGTTTGGTAGGTCTCCCTAGGTGGCGGCTGAGCTACAGGCCAAAATCTACAGGTAGGCACTTTGCAAAAAACACCTCTGTTTTCCTTCAAAAATTTGGCTGTGTCCACGTTGCGCTTTGGGGCGTTTCCTGTCGCGGGCGCTAGGCCTACCCACACAAGTGAGGTATCATTTTTATCGGGAGACGTGGGGGAACGCTGGGTGGAAGGAAATTTGTGGCTCCTCTCAGATTCCAGAACTTTCTGCCACAGAAATGTGAGGAACATGTGTTTTTTTAGCCAAATTTTGAGGTTTGCAAAGGATTCTGGGTAACAGAACCTGGTCCGAGCCACACAAGTCACCCCATCTTGGATTCCCCTAGGTCTCTAGTTTTGAGAAATGCACAGGTTTGGTAGGTTTCCCTAGGTGGCGGCTGAGCTACAGGCCAAAATCTACAGGTAGGCACTTTGCAAAAAACACCTCTGTTTTCCTTCAAAAATTTGGCTGTGTCCACGTTGCGCTTTGGGGCGTTTCCTGTCGCGGGCGCTAGGCCTACCCACACAAGTGAGGTATCATTTTTATTGGGAGACGTGGGGGAATGCTGGGTGGAAGGAAATTTGTGGCTCCTCTCAGATTCCAGAACTTTCTGCCACAGAAATGTGAGGAACATGTGTTTTTTTAGCCAAATTTTGAGGTTTGCAAAGGATTCTGGGTAACAGAACCTGGTCCGAGCCACACAAGTCACCCCATCTTGGATTCCCCTAGGTCTCTAGTTTTCAGAAATGCACAGGTTTGGTAGGTTTCCCTAGGTGGCGGCTGAGCTACAGGCCAAAATCTACAGGTAGGCACTTTGCAAAAAACACCTCTGTTTTCCTTCAAAAATTTGGCTGTGTCCACGTTGCGCTTTGGGGCGTTTCCTGTCGCGGGCGCAAGGCCTACCCACACAAGTGAGGTATCATTTTCATCGGGAGACATGGGGGAACGCTGGGTGGAAGGAAATTTGTGGCTCCTCTCAGATTCCAGAACTTTCTGCCACAGAAATGTGAGGAACATGTGTTTTTTTAGCCAAATTTTGAGGTTTGCAAAGGATTCTGGGTAACAGAACCTGGTCCGAGCCACACAAGTCACCCCATCTTGGATTCCCCTAGGTCTCTAGTTTTCAGAAATGCACAGGTTTGGTAGGTTTCCCTAGGTGGCGGCTGAGCTACAGGCCAAAATCTACAGGTAGGCACTTTGCAAAAAACACCTCTGTTTTCCTTCAAAAATGTGGCTGTGTCCACGTTGCGCTTTGGGGCGTTTCCTGTCGCGGGCGCTAGGCCTACCCACACAAGTGAGGTATCATTTTTATCGGGAGACGTGGGGGAACGCTGGGTGGAAGGAAATTTGTGGCTCCTCTCAGATTCCAGAACTTTCTGCCACAGAAATGTGAGGAACATGTGTTTTTTTAGCCAAATTTTGAGGTTTGCAAAGGATTCTGGGTAACAGAACCTGGTCCGAGCCACACAAGTCACCCCATCTTGGATTCCCCTAGGTCTCTAGTTTTCAGAAATGCACAGGTTTGGTAGGTCTCCCTAGGTGGCGGCTGAGCTACAGGCCAAAATCTACAGGTAGGCACTTTGCAAAAAACACCTCTGTTTTCCTTCAAAAATTTGGCTGTGTCCACGTTGCGCTTTGGGGCGTTTCCTGTCGCGGGCGCTAGGCCTACCCACACAAGTGAGGTATCATTTTTATCGGGAGACGTGGGGGAATGCTGGGTGGAAGGAAATTTGTGGCTCCTCTCAGATTCCAGAACTTTCTGCCACAGAAATGTGAGGAACATGTGTTTTTTTAGCCAAATTTTGAGGTTTGCAAAGGATTCTGGGTAACAGAACCTGGTCCGAGCCACACAAGTCACCCCATCTTGGATTCCCCTAGGTCTCTAGTTTTGAGAAATGCACAGGTTTGGTAGGTTTCCCTAGGTGGCGGCTGAGCTACAGGCCAAAATCTACAGGTAGGCACTTTGCAAAAAACACCTCTGTTTTCCTTCAAAAATTTGGCTGTGTCCACGTTGCGCTTTGGGGCGTTTCCTGTCGCGGGCGCTAGGCCTACCCACACAAGTGAGGTATCATTTTTATTGGGAGACGTGGGGGAATGCTGGGTGGAAGGAAATTTGTGGCTCCTCTCAGATTCCAGAACTTTCTGCCACAGAAATGTGAGGAACATGTGTTTTTTTCGCCAAATTTTGAGGTTTGCAAAGGATTCTGGGTAACAGAACCTGGTCCGAGCCACACAAGTCACCCCATCTTGGATTCCCCTAGGTCTCTAGTTTTCAGAAATGCACAGGTTTGGTAGGTTTCCCTAGGTGGCGGCTGAGCTACAGGCCAAAATCTACAGGTAGGCACTTTGCAAAAAACACCTCTGTTTTCCTTCAAAAATTTGGCTGTGTCCACGTTGCGCTTTGGGGCGTTTCCTGTCGCGGGCGCAAGGCCTACCCACACAAGTGAGGTATCATTTTCATCGGGAGACATGGGGGAACGCTGGGTGGAAGGAAATTTGTGGCTCCTCTCAGATTCCAGAACTTTCTGCCACAGAAATGTGAGGAACATGTGTTTTTTTAGCCAAATTTTGAGGTTTGCAAAGGATTCTGGGTAACAGAACCTGGTCCGAGCCACACAAGTCACCCCATCTTGGATTCCCCTAGGTCTCTAGTTTTCAGAAATGCACAGGTTTGGTAGGTTTCCCTAGGTGGCGGCTGAGCTACAGGCCAAAATCTACAGGTAGGCACTTTGCAAAAAACACCTCTGTTTTCCTTCAAAAATGTGGCTGTGTCCACGTTGCGCTTTGGGGCGTTTCCTGTCGCGGGCGCTAGGCCTACCCACACAAGTGAGGTATCATTTTTATCGGGAGACGTGGGGGAACGCTGGGTGGAAGGAAATTTGTGGCTCCTCTCAGATTCCAGAACTTTCTGCCACAGAAATGTGAGGAACATGTGTTTTTTTAGCCAAATTTTGAGGTTTGCAAAGGATTCTGGGTAACAGAACCTGGTCCGAGCCACACAAGTCACCCCATCTTGGATTCCCCTAGGTCTCTAGTTTTCAGAAATGCACAGGTTTGGTAGGTCTCCCTAGGTGGCGGCTGAGCTACAGGCCAAAATCTACAGGTAGGCACTTTGCAAAAAACACCTCTGTTTTCCTTCAAAAATTTGGCTGTGTCCACGTTGCGCTTTGGGGCGTTTCCTGTCGCGGGCGCTAGGCCTACCCACACAAGTGAGGTATCATTTTTATCGGGAGACGTGGGGGAACGCTGGGTGGAAGGAAATTTGTGGCTCCTCTCAGATTCCAGAACTTTCTGCCACAGAAATGTGAGGAACATGTGTTTTTTTAGCCAAATTTTGAGGTTTGCAAAGGATTCTGGGTAACAGAACCTGGTCCGAGCCACACAAGTCACCCCATCTTGGATTCCCCTAGGTCTCTAGTTTTCAGAAATGCACAGGTTTGGTAGGTCTCCCTAGGTGGCGGCTGAGCTACAGGCCAAAATCTACAGGTAGGCACTTTGCAAAAAACACCTCTGTTTTCCTTCAAAAATTTGGCTGTGTCCATGTTGCGCTTTGGGGCGTTTCCTGTCGCGGGCGCTAGGCCTACCCACACAAGTGAGGTATCATTTTTATCGGGAGACGTGGGGGAACGCTGGGTGGAAGGAAATTTGTGGCTCCTCTCAGATTCCAGAACTTTCTGCCACAGAAATGTGAGGAACATGTGTTTTTTTAGCCAAATTGTGAGGTTTGCAAAGGATTCTGGGTAACAGAACCTGGTCCGAGCCACACAAGTCACCCCATCTTGGATTCCCCTAGGTCTCTAGTTTTCAGAAATGCACAGGTTTGGTAGGTTTCCCTAGGTGGCGGCTGAGCTACAGGCCAAAATCTACAGGTAGGCACTTTGCAAAAAACACCTCTGTTTTCCTTCAAAAATGTGGCTGTGTCCACGTTGCGCTTTGGGGCGTTTCCTGTCGCGGGCGCTAGGCCTACCCACACAAGTGAGGTATCATTTTTATTGGGAGACGTGGGGGAATGCTGGGTGGAAGGAAATTTGTGGCTCCTCTCAGATTCCAGATCTTTCTGCCACAGAAATGTGAGGAACATGTGTTTTTTTAGCCAAATTTTGAGGTTTGCAAAGGATTCTGGGTAACAGAACCTGGTCCGAGCCACACAAGTCACCCCATCTTGGATTCCCCTAGGTCTCTAGTTTTCAGAAATGCACAGGTTTGGTAGGTTTCCCTAGGTGGCGGCTGAGCTACAGGCCAAAATCTACAGGTAGGCACTTTGCAAAAAACACCTCTGTTTTCCTTCAAAAATTTGGCTGTGTCCACGTTGCGCTTTGGGGCGTTTCCTGTCACGGGCGCAAGGCCTACCCACACAAGTGAGGTATCATTTTTATCGGGAGACGTGGGGGAACGCTGGGTGGAAGGAAATTTGTGGCTCCTCTCAGATTCCAGAACTTTCTGCCACAGAAATGTGAGGAACATGTGTTTTTTTAGCCAAATTTTGAGGTTTGCAAAGGATTCTGGGTAACAGAACCTGGTCCGAGCCACACAAGTCACCCCATCTTGGATTCCCCTAGGTCTCTAGTTTTCAGAAATGCACAGGTTTGGTAGGTTTCCCTAGGTGGCGGCTGAGCTACAGGCCAAAATCTACAGGTAGGCACTTTGCAAAAAACACCTCTGTTTTCCTTCAAAAATTTGGCTGTGTCCACGTTGCGCTTTGGGGCGTTTCCTGTCGCGGGCGCTAGGCCTACCCACACAAGTGAGGTATCATTTTTATCGGGAGACGTGGGGGAACGCTGGGTGGAAGGAAATTTGTGGCTCCTCTCAGATTCCAGAACTTTCTGCCACAGAAATGTGAGGAACATGTGTTTTTTTAGCCAAATTTTGAGGTTTGCAAAGGATTCTGGGTAACAGAACCTGGTCCGAGCCACACAAGTCACCCCATCTTGGATTCCCCTAGGTCTCTAGTTTTCAGAAATGCACAGGTTTGGTAGGTCTCCCTAGGTGGCGGCTGAGCTACAGGCCAAAATCTACAGGTAGGCACTTTGCAAAAAACACCTCTGTTTTCCTTCAAAAATTTGGCTGTGTCCACGTTGCGCTTTGGGGCGTTTCCTGTCGCGGGCGCTAGGCCTACCCACACAAGTGAGGTATCATTTTTATCGGGAGACGTGGGGGAACGCTGGGTGGAAGGAAATTTGTGGCTCCTCTCAGATTCCAGAACTTTCTGCCACAGAAATGTGAGGAACATGTGTTTTTTTAGCCAAATTTTGAGGTTTGCAAAGGATTCTGGGTAACAGAACCTGGTCCGAGCCACACAAATCACCCCATCTTGGATTCCCCTAGGTCTCTAGTTTTCAGAAATGCACAGGTTTGGTAGGTTTCCCTAGGTGGCGGCTGAGCTACAGGCCAAAATCTACAGGTAGGCACTTTGCAAAAAACACCTCTGTTTTCCTTAAAAAATGTGGCTGTGTCCACGTTGCGCTTTGGGGCGGTTCCTGTCGCGGGCGCTAGGCCTACCCACACAAGTGAGGTATCATTTTTATCGGGAGATGTTGGGGAACGCTGGGTGGAAGGAAATTTGTGGCTCCTCTCAGATTCCAGAACTTTCTGCCACAGAAATGTGAGGAACATGTGGTTTTTTAGCCAAATTTTGAGGTTTGCAAAGGATTCTGGGTAACAGAACCTGGTCCGAGCCACACAAGTCACCCCATCTTGGATTCCCCTAGGTCTCTAGTTTTCAGAAATGCACAGGTTTGGTAGGTTTCCCTAGGTGGCGGCTGAGCTACAGGCCAAAATCTACAGGTAGGCACTTTGCGAAAAACACCTCTGTTTTCCTTCAAAAATTTGGCTGTGTCCACGTTGCGCTTTGGGGCGTTTCCTGTCGCGGGCGCTAGGCCTACCCACACAAGTGAGGTATCATTTTTATTGGGAGACGTGGGGGAATGCTGGGTGGAAGGAAATTTGTGGCTCCTCTCAGATTCCAGAACTTTCTGCCACAGAAATTTGAGGAACATGTGTTTTTTTAGCCAAATTTTGAGGTTTGCAAAGGATTCTGGGTAACAGAACCTGGTCCGAGCCACACAAGTCACCCCATCTTGGATTCCCCTAGGTCTCTAGTTTTCAGAAATGCACAGGTTTGGTAGGTTTCCCTAGGTGGCGGCTGAGCTACAGGCCAAAATCTACAGGTAGGCACTTTGCAAAAAACACCTCTGTTTTCCTTCAAAAATTTGGCTGTGTCCACGTTGCGCTTTGGGGCGTTTCCTGTCGCGGGCGCAAGGCCTACCCACACAAGTGAGGTATCATTTTTATCGGGAGACGTGGGGGAACGCTGGGTGGAAGGAAATTTGTGGCTCCTCTCAGATTCCAGAACTTTCTGCCACAGAAATGTGAGGAACATGTGTTTTTTTAGCCAAATTTTGATGTTTGCAAAGGATTCTGGGTAACAGAACCTGGTCCGAGCCACACAAGTCACCCCATCTTGGATTCCCCTAGGTCTCTAGTTTTCAGAAATACACAGGTTTGGTAGGTTTCCCTAGGTGGCGGCTGAGCTACAGGCCAAAATCTACAGGTAGGCACTTTGCAAAAAACACCTCTGTTTTCCTTCAAAAATTTGGCTGTGTCCACGTTGCGCTTTGGGGCGTTTCCTGTCGCGGGCGCTAGGCCTACCCACACAAGTGAGGTATCATTTTTATCGGGAGACGTGGGGGAACGCTGGGTGGAAGGAAATTTGTGGCTCCTCTCAGATTCCAGAACTTTCTGCCACAGAAATGTGAGGAACATGTGTTTTTTTAGCCAAATTTTGAGGTTTGCAAAGGATTCTGGGTAACAGAACCTGGTCCGAGCCACACAAGTCACCCCATCTTGGATTCCCCTAGGTCTCTAGTTTTGAGAAATGCACAGGTTTGGTAGGTTTCCCTAGGTGGCGGCTGAGCTACAGGCCAAAATCTACAGGTAGGCACTTTGCAAAAAACACCTCTGTTTTCCTTCAAAAATTTGGCTGTGTCCACGTTGCGCTTTGGGGCGTTTCCTGTCGCGGGCGCTAGGCCTACCCACACAAGTGAGGTATCATTTTTATTGGGAGACGTGGGGGAATGCTGGGTGAAAGGAAATTTGTGGCTCCTCTCAGATTCCAGAACTTTCTGCCACAGAAATGTGAGGAACATGTGTTTTTTTCGCCAAATTTGGAGGTTTGCAAAGGATTCTGGGTAACAGAACCTGGTCCGAGCCACACAAGTCACCCCATCTTGGATTCCCCTAGGTCTCTAGTTTTCAGAAATGCACAGGTTTGGTAGGTCTCCCTCGGTGGCGGCTGAGCTACAGGCCAAAATCTACAGGTAGGCACTTTGCAAAAAACACCTCTGTTTTCCTTCAAAAATTTGGCTGTGTCCACGTTGCGCTTTGGGGCGTTTCCTGTCGCGGGCGCTAGGCCTACCCACACAAGTGAGGTATCATTTTTATTGGGAGACGTGGGGGAATGCTGGGTGGAAGGAAATTTGTGGCTCCTCTCAGATTCCAGAACTTTCTGCCACAGAAATGTGAGGAACATGTGTTTTTTTCGCCAAATTTTGAGGTTTGCAAAGGATTCTGGGTAACAGAACCTGGTCCGAGCCACACAAGTCACCCCATCTTGGATTCCCCTAGGTCTCTAGTTTTCAGAAATGCACAGGTTTGGTAGGTCTCCCTAGGTGGCGGCTGAGCTACAGGCCAAAATCTACAGGTAGGCACTTTGCAAAAAACACCTCTGTTTTCCTTCAAAAATTTGGCTGTGTCCACGTTGCGCTTTGGGGCGTTTCCTGTCGCGGGCGCTAGGCCTACCCACACAAGTGAGGTATCATTTTTATCGGGAGACGTGGGGGAACGCTGGGTGGAAGGAAATTTGTGGCTCCTCTCAGATTCCAGAACTTTCTGCCACAGAAATGTGAGGAACATGTGTTTTTTTAGCCAAATTTTGAGGTTTGCAAAGGATTCTGGGTAACAGAACCTGGTCCGAGCCACACAAGTCACCCCATCTTGGATTCCCCTAGGTCTCTAGTTTTCAGAAATGCACAGGTTTGGTAGGTCTCCCTAGGTGGCGGCTGAGCTACAGGCCAAAATCTACAGGTAGGCACTTTGCAAAAAACACCTCTGTTTTCCTTCAAAAATTTGGCTGTGTCCATGTTGCGCTTTGGGGCGTTTCCTGTCGCGGGCGCTAGGCCTACCCACACAAGTGAGGTAGCATTTTTATCGGGAGACGTGGGGGAACACTGGGTGGAAGGAAATTTGTGGCTCCTCTCAGATTCCAGAACTTTCTGCCACAGAAATGTGAGGAACATGTGTTTTTTTAGCCAAATTGTGAGGTTTGCAAAGGATTCTGGGTAACAGAACCTGGTCCGAGCCACACAAGTCACCCCATCTTGGATTCCCCTAGGTCTCTAGTTTTCAGAAATGCACAGGTTTGGTAGGTTTCCCTAGGTGGCGGCTGAGCTACAGGCCAAAATCTACAGGTAGGCACTTTGCAAAAAACACCTCTGTTTTCCTTCAAAAATTTGGCTGTGTCCACGTTGCGCTTTGGGGCGTTTCCTGTCGCGGGCGCTAGGCCTACCCACACAAGTGAGGTATCATTTTTATCGGGAGACGTTGGGGAACGCTGGGTGGAAGGAAATTTGTGGCTCCTCTCAGATTCCAGAACTTTCTGCCACAGAAATGTGAGGAACATGTGGTTTTTTAGCCAAATTTTGAGGTTTGCAAAGGATTCTGGGTAACAGAACCTGGTCCGAGCCACACAAGTCACCCCATCTTGGATTCCCCTAGGTCTCTAGTTTTCAGAAATGCACAGGTTTGGTAGGTTTCCCTAGGTGGCGGCTGAGCTACAGGCCAAAATCTACAGGTAGGCACTTTGCAAAAAACACCTCTGTTTTCCTTCAAAAATTTGGCTGTGTCCACGTTGCGCTTTGGGGCGTTTCCTGTCGCGGGCGCTAGGCCTACCCACACAAGTGAGGTATCATTTTTATTGGGAGACGTGGGGGAATGCTGGGTGGAAGGAAATTTGTGGCTCCTCTCAGATTCCAGAACTTTCTGCCACAGAAATTTGAGGAACATGTGTTTTTTTAGCCAAATTTTGAGGTTTGCAAAGGATTCTGGGTAACAGAACCTGGTCCGAGCCACACAAGTCACCCCATCTTGGATTCCCCTAGGTCTCTAGTTTTCAGAAATGCACAGGTTTGGTAGGTTTCCCTAGGTGGCGGCTGAGCTACAGGCCAAAATCTACAGGTAGGCACTTTGCAAAAAACACCTCTGTTTTCCTTCAAAAATTTGGCTGTGTCCACGTTGCGCTTTGGGGCGTTTCCTGTCGCGGGCGCAAGGCCTACCCACACAAGTGAGGTATCATTTTTATCGGGAGACGTGGGGGAACGCTGGGTGGAAGGAAATTTGTGGCTCCTCTCAGATTCCAGAACTTTCTGCCACAGAAATGTGAGGAACATGTGTTTTTTTAGCCAAATTTTGAGGTTTGCAAAGGATTCTGGGTAACAGAACCTGGTCCGAGCCACACAAGTCACCCCATCTTGGATTCCCCTAGGTCTCTAGTTTTCAGAAATACACAGGTTTGGTAGGTTTCCCTAGGTGGCGGCTGAGCTACAGGCCAAAATCTACAGGTAGGCACTTTGCAAAAAACACCTCTGTTTTCCTTCAAAAATTTGGCTGTGTTCACGTTGCGCTTTGGGGCGTTTCCTGTCGCGGGCGCTAGGCCTACCCACACAAGTGAGGTATCATTTTTATCGGGAGACGTGGGGGAACGCTGGGTGGAAGGAAATTTGTGGCTCCTCTCAGATTCCAGAACTTTCTGCCACAGAAATGTGAGGAACATGTGTTTTTTTAGCCAAATTTTGAGGTTTGCAAAGGATTCTGGGTAACAGAACCTGGTCCGAGCCACACAAGTCACCCCATCTTGGATTCCCCTAGGTCTCTAGTTTTGAGAAATGCACAGGTTTGGTAGGTTTCCCTAGGTGGCGGCTGAGCTACAGGCCAAAATCTACAGGTAGGCACTTTGCAAAAAACACCTCTGTTTTCCTTCAAAAATTTGGCTGTGTCCACGTTGCGCTTTGGGGCGTTTCCTGTCGCGGGCGCTAGGCCTACCCACACAAGTGAGGTATCATTTTTATTGGGAGACGTGGGGGAATGCTGGGTGGAAGGAAATTTGTGGCTCCTCTCAGATTCCAGAACTTTCTGCCACAGAAATGTGAGGAACATGTGTTTTTTTCGCCAAATTTGGAGGTTTGCAAAGGATTCTGGGTAACAGAACCTGGTCCGAGCCACACAAGTCACCCCATCTTGGATTCCCCTAGGTCTCTAGTTTTCAGAAATGCACAGGTTTGGTAGGTTTCCCTAGGTGGCGGCTGAGCTACAGGCCAAAATCTACAGGTAGGCACTTTGCAAAAAACACCTCTGTTTTCCTTCAAAAATTTGGCTGTGTCCACGTTGCGCTTTGCGGCGTATCCTGTCGCGGGCGCAAGGCCTACCCACACAAGTGAGGTATCATTTTCATCGGGAGACATGGGGGAACGCTGGGTGGAAGGAAATTTGTGGCTCCTCTCAGATTCCAGAACTTTCTGCCACAGAAATGTGAGGAACATGTGTTTTTTTAGCCAAATTTTGAGGTTTGCAAAGGATTCTGGGTAACAGAACCTGGTCTGAGCCACACAAGTCACCCCATCTTGGATTCCCCTAGGTCTCTAGTTTTCAGAAATGCACAGGTTTGGTAGGTTTCCCTAGGTGGCGGCTGAGCTACAGGCCAAAATCTACAGGTAGGCACTTTGCAAAAAACACCTCTGTTTTCCTTCAAAAATTTGGCTGTGTCCACGTTGCGCTTTGGGGCGTTTCCTGTCGCGGGCGCTAGGCCTACCCACACAAGTGAGGTATCATTTTTATTGGGAGACGTGGGGGAATGCTGGGTGGAAGGAAATTTGTGGCTCCTCTCAGATTCCAGAACTTTCTGCCACAGAAATGTGAGGAACATGTGTTTTTTTCGCCAAATTTGGAGGTTTGCAAAGGATTCTGGGTAACAGAACCTGGTCCGAGCCACACAAGTCACCCCATCTTGGATTCCCCTAGGTCTCTAGTTTTCAGAAATGCACAGGTTTGGTAGGTTTCCCTAGGTGGCGGCTGAGCTACAGGCCAAAATCTACAGGTAGGCACTTTGCAAAAAACACCTCTGTTTTCCTTCAAAAATTTGGCTGTGTCCACGTTGCGCTTTGGGGCGTATCCTGTCGCGGGCGCAAGGCCTACCCACACAAGTGAGGTATCATTTTCATCGGGAGACATGGGGGAACGCTGGGTGGAAGGAAATTTGTGGCTCCTCTCAGATTCCAGAACTTTCTGCCACAGAAATGTGAGGAACATGTGTTTTTTTAGCCAAATTTTGAGGTTTGCAAAGGATTCTGGGTAACAGAACCTGGTCTGAGCCACACAAGTCACCCCATCTTGGATTCCCCTAGGTCTCTAGTTTTCAGAAATGCACAGGTTTGGTAGGTTTCCCTAGGTGGCGGCTGAGCTACAGGCCAAAATCTACAGGTAGGCACTTTGCAAAAAACACCTCTGTTTTCCTTCAAAAATGTGGCTGTGTCCACGTTGCGCTTTGGGGCGTTTCCTGTCGCGGGCGCTAGGCCTACCCACACAAGTGAGGTATCATTTTTATCGGGAGACGTGGGGGAACGCTGGGTGGAAGGAAATTTGTGGCTCCTCTCAGATTCCAGAACTTTCTGCCACAGAAATGTGAGGAACATGTGGTTTTTTAGCCAAATTTTGAAGTTTGCAAAGGATTCTGGGTAACAGAACCTGGTCCGAGCCACACAAGTCACCCCATCTTGGATTGCCCTAGGTCTCTAGTTTTCAGAAATGCACAGGTTTGGTAGGTCTCCCTAGGTGGCGGCTGAGCTACAGGCCAAAATCTACAGGTAGGCACTTTGCAAAAAACACCTCTGTTTTCCTTCAAAAATTTGGCTGTGTCCACGTTGCGCTTTGGGGCGTTTCCTGTCGCGGGCGCTAGGCCTACCCACACAAGTAGGGTATCATTTTCATTGGGAGACGTGGGGGAATGCTGGGTGGAAGGAAATTTGTGGCTCCTCTCAGATTCCAGAACTTTCTGCCACAGAAATATGAGGAACATGTGTTTTTTTCGCCAAATTTTGAGGTTTGCAAAGGATTCTGGGTAACAGAACCTGGTCCGAGCCACACAAGTCACCCCATCTTGGATTCCCCTAGGTCTCTAGTTTTCAGAAATGCACAGGTTTGGTAGGTCTCCCTAGGTGGCGGCTGAGCTACAGGCCAAAATCTACAGGTAGGCACTTTGCAAAAAACACCTCTGTTTTCCTTCAAAAATTTGGCTGTGTCCACGTTGCGCTTTGGGGCGTTTCCTGTCGCGGGCGCTAGGCCTACCCACACAAGTGAGGTATCATTTTTATCGGGAGACGTGGGGGAACGCTGGGTGGAAGGAAATTTGTGGCTCCTCTCAGATTCCAGAACTTTCTGCCACAGAAATGTGAGGAACATGTGTTTTTTTAGCCAAATTTTGAGGTTTGCAAAGGATTCTGGGTAACAGAACCTGGTCCGAGCCACACAAGTCACCCCATCTTGGATTCCCCTAGGTCTCTAGTTTTCAGAAATGCACAGGTTTGGTAGGTCTCCCTAGGTGGCGGCTGAGCTACAGGCCAAAATCTACAGGTAGGCACTTTGCAAAAAACACCTCTGTTTTCCTTCAAAAATTTGGCTGTGTCCATGTTGCGCTTTGGGGCGTTTCCTGTCGCGGGCGCTAGGCCTACCCACACAAGTGAGGTATCATTTTTATCGGGAGACGTGGGGGAACGCTGGGTGGAAGGAAATTTGTGGCTCCTCTCAGATTCCAGAACTTTCTGCCACAGAAATGTGAGGAACATGTGTTTTTTTAGCCAAATTGTGAGGTTTGCAAAGGATTCTGGGTAACAGAACCTGGTCCGAGCCACACAAGTCACCCCATCTTGGATTCCCCTAGGTCTCTAGTTTTCAGAAATGCACAGGTTTGGTAGGTTTCCCTAGGTGGCGGCTGAGCTACAGGCCAAAATCTACAGGTAGGCACTTTGCAAAAAACACCTCTGTTTTCCTTCAAAAATGTGGCTGTGTCCACGTTGCGCTTTGGGGCGTTTCCTGTCGCGGGCGCTAGGCCTACCCACACAAGTGAGGTATCATTTTTATTGGGAGACGTGGGGGAATGCTGGGTGGAAGGAAATTTGTGGCTCCTCTCAGATTCCAGATCTTTCTGCCACAGAAATGTGAGGAACATGTGTTTTTTTAGCCAAATTTTGAGGTTTGCAAAGGATTCTGGGTAACAGAACCTGGTCCGAGCCACACAAGTCACCCCATCTTGGATTCCCCTAGGTCTCTAGTTTTCAGAAATGCACAGGTTTGGTAGGTTTCCCTAGGTGGCGGCTGAGCTACAGGCCAAAATCTACAGGTAGGCACTTTGCAAAAAACACCTCTGTTTTCCTTCAAAAATTTGGCTGTGTCCACGTTGCGCTTTGGGGCGTTTCCTGTCGCGGGCGCAAGGCCTACCCACACAAGTGAGGTATCATTTTTATCGGGAGACGTGGGGGTACGCTGGGTGGAAGGAAATTTGTGGCTCCTCTCAGATTCCAGAACTTTCTGCCACAGAAATGTGAGGAACATGTGTTTTTTTAGCCAAATTTTGAGGTTTGCAAAGGATTCTGGGTAACAGAACCTGGTCCGAGCCACACAAGTCACCCCATCTTGGATTCCCCTAGGTCTCTAGTTTTCAGAAATGCACAGGTTTGGTAGGTTTCCCTAGGTGGCGGCTGAGCTACAGGCCAAAATCTACAGGTAGGCACTTTGCAAAAAACACCTCTGTTTTCCTTCAAAAATTTGGCTGTGTCCACGTTGCGCTTTGGGGCGGTTCCTGTCGCGGGCGCTAGGCCTACCCACACAAGTGAGGTATCATTTTTATCGGGAGACGTTGGGGAACGCTGGGTGGAAGGAAATTTGTGGCTCCTCTCAGATTCCAGAACTTTCTGCCACAGAAATGTGAGGAACATGTGTTTTTTTCGCCAAATTTGGAGGTTTGCAAAGGATTCTGGGTAACAGAACCTGGTCCGAGCCACACAAGTCACCCCATCTTGGATTCCCCTAGGTCTCTAGTTTTCAGAAATGCACAGGTTTGGTAGGTTTCCCTAGGTGGCGGCTGAGCTACAGGCCAAAATCTACAGGTAGGCACTTTGCAAAAAACACCTCTGTTTTCCTTCAAAAATTTGGCTGTGTCCACGTTGCGCTTTGGGGCGTATCCTGTCGCGGGCGCAAGGCCTACCCACACAAGTGAGGTATCATTTTCATCGGGAGACATGGGGGAACGCTGGGTGGAAGGAAATTTGTGGCTCCTCTCAGATTCCAGAACTTTCTGCCACAGAAATGTGAGGAACATGTGTTTTTTTAGCCAAATTTTGAGGTTTGCAAAGGATTCTGGGTAACAGAACCTGGTCTGAGCCACACAAGTCACCCCATCTTGGATTCCCCTAGGTCTCTAGTTTTCAGAAATGCACAGGTTTGGTAGGTTTCCCTAGGTGGCGGCTGAGCTACAGGCCAAAATCTACAGGTAGGCACTTTGCAAAAAACACCTCTGTTTTCCTTCAAAAATTTGGCTGTGTCCACGTTGCGCTTTGGGGCGTTTCCTGTCGCGGGCGCTAGGCCTACCCACACAAGTGAGGTATCATTTTTATTGGGAGACGTGGGGGAATGCTGGGTGGAAGGAAATTTGTGGCTCCTCTCAGATTCCAGAACTTTCTGCCACAGAAATGTGAGGAACATGTGTTTTTTTCGCCAAATTTGGAGGTTTGCAAAGGATTCTGGGTAACAGAACCTGGTCCGAGCCACACAAGTCACCCCATCTTGGATTCCCCTAGGTCTCTAGTTTTCAGAAATGCACAGGTTTGGTAGGTTTCCCTAGGTGGCGGCTGAGCTACAGGCCAAAATCTACAGGTAGGCACTTTGCAAAAAACACCTCTGTTTTCCTTCAAAAATTTGGCTGTGTCCACGTTGCGCTTTGGGGCGTATCCTGTCGCGGGCGCAAGGCCTACCCACACAAGTGAGGTATCATTTTCATCGGGAGACATGGGGGAACGCTGGGTGGAAGGAAATTTGTGGCTCCTCTCAGATTCCAGAACTTTCTGCCACAGAAATGTGAGGAACATGTGTTTTTTTAGCCAAATTTTGAGGTTTGCAAAGGATTCTGGGTAACAGAACCTGGTCTGAGCCACACAAGTCACCCCATCTTGGATTCCCCTAGGTCTCTAGTTTTCAGAAATGCACAGGTTTGGTAGGTTTCCCTAGGTGGCGGCTGAGCTACAGGCCAAAATCTACAGGTAGGCACTTTGCAAAAAACACCTCTGTTTTCCTTCAAAAATGTGGCTGTGTCCACGTTGCGCTTTGGGGCGTTTCCTGTCGCGGGCGCTAGGCCTACCCACACAAGTGAGGTATCATTTTTATCGGGAGACGTGGGGGAACGCTGGGTGGAAGGAAATTTGTGGCTCCTCTCAGATTCCAGAACTTTCTGCCACAGAAATGTGAGGAACATGTGGTTTTTTAGCCAAATTTTGAAGTTTGCAAAGGATTCTGGGTAACAGAACCTGGTCCGAGCCACACAAGTCACCCCATCTTGGATTGCCCTAGGTCTCTAGTTTTCAGAAATGCACAGGTTTGGTAGGTCTCCCTAGGTGGCGGCTGAGCTACAGGCCAAAATCTACAGGTAGGCACTTTGCAAAAAACACCTCTGTTTTCCTTCAAAAATTTGGCTGTGTCCACGTTGCGCTTTGGGGCGTTTCCTGTCGCGGGCGCTAGGCCTACCCACACAAGTGAGGTATCATTTTTATTGGGAGACGTGGGGGAATGCTGGGTGGAAGGAAATTTGTGGCTCCTCTCAGATTCCAGAACTTTCTGCCACAGAAATGTGAGGAACATGTGTTTTTTTCGCCAAATTTTGAGGTTTGCAAAGGATTCTGGGTAACAGAACCTGGTCCGAGCCACACAAGTCACCCCATCTTGGATTCCCCTAGGTCTCTAGTTTTCAGAAATGCACAGGTTTGGTAGGTCTCCCTAGGTGGCGGCTGAGCTACAGGCCAAAATCTACAGGTAGGCACTTTGCAAAAAACACCTCTGTTTTCCTTCAAAAATTTGGCTGTGTCCACGTTGCGCTTTGGGGCGTTTCCTGTCGCGGGCGCTAGGCCTACCCACACAAGTGAGGTATCATTTTTATCGGGAGACGTGGGGGAACGCTGGGTGGAAGGAAATTTGTGGCTCCTCTCAGATTCCAGAACTTTCTGCCACAGAAATGTGAGGAACATGTGTTTTTTTAGCCAAATTTTGAGGTTTGCAAAGGATTCTGGGTAACAGAACCTGGTCCGAGCCACACAAGTCACCCCATCTTGGATTCCCCTAGGTCTCTAGTTTTCAGAAATGCACAGGTTTGGTAGGTCTCCCTAGGTGGCGGCTGAGCTACAGGCCAAAATCTAC
Organism: Pleurodeles waltl; assembly: GCF_031143425.1. Lineage (NCBI taxonomy): Eukaryota > Metazoa > Chordata > Amphibia > Caudata > Salamandridae > Pleurodeles > Pleurodeles waltl. The sequence continues at coordinate 738,854,202 of NC_090447.1, read as the reverse complement.
AGGTAGGCACTTTGCAAAAAACACCTCTGTTTTCCTTCAAAAATTTGGCTGTGTCCATGTTGCGCTTTGGGGCGTTTCCTGTCGCGGGCGCTAGGCCTACCCACACAAGTGAGGTATCATTTTTATCGGGAGACGTGGGGGAACGCTGGGTGGAAGGAAATTTGTGGCTCCTCTCAGATTCCAGAACTTTCTGCCACAGAAATGTGAGGAACATGTGTTTTTTTAGCCAAATTGTGAGGTTTGCAAAGGATTCTGGGTAACAGAACCTGGTCCGAGCCACACAAGTCACCCCATCTTGGATTCCCCTAGGTCTCTAGTTTTCAGAAATGCACAGGTTTGGTAGGTTTCCCTAGGTGGCGGCTGAGCTACAGGCCAAAATCTACAGGTAGGCACTTTGCAAAAAACACCTCTGTTTTCCTTCAAAAATGTGGCTGTGTCCACGTTGCGCTTTGGGGCGTTTCCTGTCGCGGGCGCTAGGCCTACCCACACAAGTGAGGTATCATTTTTATTGGGAGACGTGGGGGAATGCTGGGTGGAAGGAAATTTGTGGCTCCTCTCAGATTCCAGATCTTTCTGCCACAGAAATGTGAGGAACATGTGTTTTTTTAGCCAAATTTTGAGGTTTGCAAAGGATTCTGGGTAACAGAACCTGGTCCGAGCCACACAAGTCACCCCATCTTGGATTCCCCTAGGTCTCTAGTTTTCAGAAATGCACAGGTTTGGTAGGTTTCCCTAGGTGGCGGCTGAGCTACAGGCCAAAATCTACAGGTAGGCACTTTGCAAAAAACACCTCTGTTTTCCTTCAAAAATTTGGCTGTGTCCACGTTGCGCTTTGGGGCGTTTCCTGTCGCGGGCGCAAGGCCTACCCACACAAGTGAGGTATCATTTTTATCGGGAGACGTGGGGGAACGCTGGGTGGAAGGAAATTTGTGGCTCCTCTCAGATTCCAGAACTTTCTGCCACAGAAATGTGAGGAACATGTGTTTTTTTAGCCAAATTTTGAGGTTTGCAAAGGATTCTGGGTAACAGAACCTGGTCCGAGCCACACAAGTCACCCCATCTTGGATTCCCCTAGGTCTCTAGTTTTCAGAAATGCACAGGTTTGGTAGGTTTCCCTAGGTGGCGGCTGAGCTACAGGCCAAAATCTACAGGTAGGCACTTTGCAAAAAACACCTCTGTTTTCCTTCAAAAATTTGGCTGTGTCCACGTTGCGCTTTGGGGCGGTTCCTGTCGCGGGCGCTAGGCCTACCCACACAAGTGAGGTATCATTTTTATCGGGAGACGTTGGGGAACGCTGGGTGGAAGGAAATTTGTGGCTCCTCTCAGATTCCAGAACTTTCTGCCACAGAAATGTGAGGAACATGTGGTTTTTTAGCCAAATTTTGAGGTTTGCAAAGGATTCTGGGTAACAGAACCTGGTCCGAGCCACACAAGTCACCCCATCTTGGATTCCCCTAGGTCTCTAGTTTTCAGAAATGCACAGGTTTGGTAGGTTTCCCTAGGTGGCGGCTGAGCTACAGGCCAAAATCTACAGGTAGGCACTTTGCAAAAAACACCTCTGTTTTCCTTCAAAAATTTGGCTGTGTCCACGTTGCGCTTTGGGGCGTTTCCTGTCGCGGGCGCTAGGCCTACCCACACAAGTGAGGTATCATTTTTATTGGGAGACGTGGGGGAATGCTGGGTGGAAGGAAATTTGTGGCTCCTCTCAGATTCCAGAACTTTCTGCCACAGAAATTTGAGGAACATGTGTTTTTTTAGCCAAATTTTGAGGTTTGCAAAGGATTCTGGGTAACAGAACCTGGTCCGAGCCACACAAGTCACCCCATCTTGGATTCCCCTAGGTCTCTAGTTTTCAGAAATGCACAGGTTTGGTAGGTTTCCCTAGGTGGCGGCTGAGCTACAGGCCAAAATCTACAGGTAGGCACTTTGCAAAAAACACCTCTGTTTTCCTTCAAAAATTTGGCTGTGTCCACGTTGCGCTTTGGGGCGTTTCCTGTCGCGGGCGCAAGGCCTACCCACACAAGTGAGGTATCATTTTTATCGGGAGACGTGGGGGAACGCTGGGTGGAAGGAAATTTGTGGCTCCTCTCAGATTCCAGAACTTTCTGCCACAGAAATGTGAGGAACATGTGTTTTTTTAGCCAAATTTTGAGGTTTGCAAAGGATTCTGGGTAACAGAACCTGGTCCGAGCCACACAAGTCACCCCATCTTGGATTCCCCTAGGTCTCTAGTTTTCAGAAATGCACAGGTTTGGTAGGTTTCCCTAGGTGGCGGCTGAGCTACAGGCCAAAATCTACAGGTAGGCACTTTGCAAAAAACACCTCTGTTTTCCTTCAAAAATGTGGCTGTGTCCACGTTGCGCTTTGGGGCGTTTCCTGTCGCGGGCGCTAGGCCTACCCACACAAGTGAGGTATCATTTTTATCGGGAGACGTGGGGGAACGCTGGGTGAAAGGAAATTTGTGGCTCCTCTCAGATTCCAGAACTTTCTGCCACAGAAATGTGAGGAACATGTGTTTTTTTCGCCAAATTTTGAGGTTTGCAAAGGATTCTGGGTAACAGAACCTGGTCCGAGCCACACAAGTCACCCCATCTTGGATTCCCCTAGGTCTCTAGTTTTCAGAAATGCACAGGTTTGGTAGGTCTCCCTAGGTGGCGGCTGAGCTACAGGCCAAAATCTACAGGTAGGCACTTTGCAAAAAACACCTCTGTTTTCCTTCAAAAATTTGGCTGTGTCCACGTTGCGCTTTGGGGCGTTTCCTGTCGCGGGCGCTAGGCCTACCCACACAAGTGAGGTATCATTTTTATCGGGAGACGTGGGGGAACGCTGGGTGGAAGGAAATTTGTGGCTCCTCTCAGATTCCAGAACTTTCTGCCACAGAAATGTGAGGAACATGTGTTTTTTTAGCCAAATTTTGAGGTTTGCAAAGGATTCTGGGTAACAGAACCTGGTCCGAGCCACACAAGTCACCCCATCTTGGATTCCCCTAGGTCTCTAGTTTTCAGAAATGCACAGGTTTGGTAGGTTTCCCTAGGTGGCGGCTGAGCTACAGGCCAAAATCTACAGGTAGGCACTTTGCAAAAAACACCTCTGTTTTCCTTCAAAAATTTGGCTGTGTCCACGTTGCGCTTTGGGGCGTTTCCTGTCGCGGGCGCTAGGCCTACCCACACAAGTGAGGAATCATTTTTATCGGGAGACGTGGGGGAACGCTGGGTGGAAGGAAATTTGTGGCTCCTCTCAGATTCCAGAACTTTCTGCCACAGAAATGTGAGGAACATGTGTTTTTTTAGCCAAATTTTGAGGTTTGCAAAGGATTCTGGGTAACAGAACCTGGTCCGAGCCACACAAGTCACCCCATCTTGGATTCCCCTAGGTCTCTAGTTTTCAGAAATGCACAGGTTTGGTAGGTTTCCCTAGGTGGCGGCTGAGCTACAGGCCAAAATCTACAGGTAGGCACTTTGCAAAAAACACCTCTGTTTTCCTTCAAAAATGTGGCTGTGTCCACGTTGCGCTTTGGGGCGTTTCCTGTCGCGGGCGCTAGGCCTACCCACACAAGTGAGGTATCATTTTTATTGGGAGACGTGGGGGAATGCTGGGTGGAAGGAAATTTGTGGCTCCTCTCAGATTCCAGAACTTTCTGCCACAGAAATGTGAGGAACATGTGTTTTTTTAGCCAAATTTTGAGGTTTGCAAAGGATTCTGGGTAACAGAACCTGGTCCGAGCCACACAAGTCACCCCATCTTGGATTCCCCTAGGTCTCTAGTTTTCAGAAATGCACAGGTTTGGTAGGTTTCCCTAGGTGGCGGCTGAGCTACAGGCCAAAATCTACAGGTAGGCACTTTGCAAAAAACACCTCTGTTTTCCTTCAAAAATTTGGCTGTGTCCACGTTGCGCTTTGGGGCGTTTCCTGTCGCGGGCGCTAGGCCTACCCACAGAAGTGAGGTATCATTTTTATCGGGAGACGTGGGGGAACGCTGGGTGGAAGGAAATTTGTGGCTCCTCTCAGATTCCAGAACTTTCTGCCACAGAAATGTGAGGAACATGTGTTTTTTTAGCCAAATTTTGAGGTTTGCAAAGGATTCTGGGTAACAGAACCTGGTCCGAGCCACACAAGTCACCCCATCTTGGATTCCCCTAGGTCTCTAGTTTTCAGAAATGCACAGGTTTGGTAGGTTTCCCTAGGTGGCGGCTGAGCTACAGGCCAAAATCTACAGGTAGGCACTTTGCAAAAAACACCTCTGTTTTCCTTCAAAAATTTGGCTGTGTCCACGTTGCGCTTTGGGGCGTTTCCTGTCGCGGGCGCTAGGCCTACCCACACAAGTGAGGTATCATTTTTATCGGGAGACGTGGGGGAACGCTGGGTGGAAGGAAATTTGTGGCTCCTCTCAGATTCCAGAACTTTCTGCCACAGAAATGTGAGGAACATGTGTTTTTTTAGCCAAATTTTGAGGTTTGCAAAGGATTCTGGGTAACAGAACCTGGTCCGAGCCACACAAATCACCCCATCTTGGATTCCCCTAGGTCTCTAGTTTTCAGAAATGCACAGGTTTGGTAGGTTTCCCTAGGTGGCGGCTGAGCTACAGGCCAAAATCTACAGGTAGGCACTTTGCAAAAAACACCTCTGTTTTCCTTCAAAAATTTGGCTGTGTCCACGTTGCGCTTTGGGGCGTATCCTGTCGCGGGCGCAAGGCCTACCCACACAAGTGAGGTATCATTTTCATCGGGAGACATGGGGGAACGCTGGGTGGAAGGAAATTTGTGGCTCCTCTCAGATTCCAGAACTTTCTGCCACAGAAATGTGAGGAACATGTGTTTTTTTAGCCAAATTTTGAGGTTTGCAAAGGATTCTGGGTAACAGAACCTGGTCTGAGCCACACAAGTCACCCCATCTTGGATTCCCCTAGGTCTCTAGTTTTCAGAAATGCACAGGTTTGGTAGGTTTCCCTAGGTGGCGGCTGAGCTACAGGCCAAAATCTACAGGTAGGCACTTTGCAAAAAACACCTCTGTTTTCCTTCAAAAATGTGGCTGTGTCCACGTTGCGCTTTGGGGCGTTTCCTGTCGCGGGCGCTAGGCCTACCCACACAAGTGAGGTATCATTTTTATCGGGAGACGTGGGGGAACGCTGGGTGGAAGGAAATTTGTGGCTCCTCTCAGATTCCAGAACTTTCTGCCACAGAAATGTGAGGAACATGTGGTTTTTTAGCCAAATTTTGAAGTTTGCAAAGGATTCTGGGTAACAGAACCTGGTCCGAGCCACACAAGTCACCCCATCTTGGATTGCCCTAGGTCTCTAGTTTTCAGAAATGCACAGGTTTGGTAGGTCTCCCTAGGTGGCGGCTGAGCTACAGGCCAAAATCTACAGGTAGGCACTTTGCAAAAAACACCTCTGTTTTCCTTCAAAAATTTGGCTGTGTCCACGTTGCGCTTTGGGGCGTTTCCTGTCGCGGGCGCTAGGCCTACCCACACAAGTAGGGTATCATTTTCATTGGGAGACGTGGGGGAATGCTGGGTGGAAGGAAATTTGTGGCTCCTCTCAGATTCCAGAACTTTCTGCCACAGAAATATGAGGAACATGTGTTTTTTTCGCCAAATTTTGAGGTTTGCAAAGGATTCTGGGTAACAGAACCTGGTCCGAGCCACACAAGTCACCCCATCTTGGATTCCCCTAGGTCTCTAGTTTTCAGAAATGCACAGGTTTGGTAGGTCTCCCTAGGTGGCGGCTGAGCTACAGGCCAAAATCTACAGGTAGGCACTTTGCAAAAAACACCTCTGTTTTCCTTCAAAAATTTGGCTGTGTCCACGTTGCGCTTTGGGGCGTTTCCTGTCGCGGGCGCTAGGCCTACCCACACAAGTGAGGTATCATTTTTATCGGGAGACGTGGGGGAACGCTGGGTGGAAGGAAATTTGTGGCTCCTCTCAGATTCCAGAACTTTCTGCCACAGAAATGTGAGGAACATGTGTTTTTTTAGCCAAATTTTGAGGTTTGCAAAGGATTCTGGGTAACAGAACCTGGTCCGAGCCACACAAGTCACCCCATCTTGGATTCCCCTAGGTCTCTAGTTTTCAGAAATGCACAGGTTTGGTAGGTCTCCCTAGGTGGCGGCTGAGCTACAGGCCAAAATCTACAGGTAGGCACTTTGCAAAAAACACCTCTGTTTTCCTTCAAAAATTTGGCTGTGTCCATGTTGCGCTTTGGGGCGTTTCCTGTCGCGGGCGCTAGGCCTACCCACACAAGTGAGGTATCATTTTTATCGGGAGACGTGGGGGAACGCTGGGTGGAAGGAAATTTGTGGCTCCTCTCAGATTCCAGAACTTTCTGCCACAGAAATGTGAGGAACATGTGTTTTTTTAGCCAAATTGTGAGGTTTGCAAAGGATTCTGGGTAACAGAACCTGGTCCGAGCCACACAAGTCACCCCATCTTGGATTCCCCTAGGTCTCTAGTTTTCAGAAATGCACAGGTTTGGTAGGTTTCCCTAGGTGGCGGCTGAGCTACAGGCCAAAATCTACAGGTAGGCACTTTGCAAAAAACACCTCTGTTTTCCTTCAAAAATGTGGCTGTGTCCACGTTGCGCTTTGGGGCGTTTCCTGTCGCGGGCGCTAGGCCTACCCACACAAGTGAGGTATCATTTTTATTGGGAGACGTGGGGGAATGCTGGGTGGAAGGAAATTTGTGGCTCCTCTCAGATTCCAGATCTTTCTGCCACAGAAATGTGAGGAACATGTGTTTTTTTAGCCAAATTTTGAGGTTTGCAAAGGATTCTGGGTAACAGAACCTGGTCCGAGCCACACAAGTCACCCCATCTTGGATTCCCCTAGGTCTCTAGTTTTCAGAAATGCACAGGTTTGGTAGGTTTCCCTAGGTGGCGGCTGAGCTACAGGCCAAAATCTACAGGTAGGCACTTTGCAAAAAACACCTCTGTTTTCCTTCAAAAATTTGGCTGTGTCCACGTTGCGCTTTGGGGCGTTTCCTGTCGCGGGCGCAAGGCCTACCCACACAAGTGAGGTATCATTTTTATCGGGAGACGTGGGGGAACGCTGGGTGGAAGGAAATTTGTGGCTCCTCTCAGATTCCAGAACTTTCTGCCACAGAAATGTGAGGAACATGTGTTTTTTTAGCCAAATTTTGAGGTTTGCAAAGGATTCTGGGTAACAGAACCTGGTCCGAGCCACACAAGTCACCCCATCTTGGATTCCCCTAGGTCTCTAGTTTTCAGAAATGCACAGGTTTGGTAGGTTTCCCTAGGTGGCGGCTGAGCTACAGGCCAAAATCTACAGGTAGGCACTTTGCAAAAAACACCTCTGTTTTCCTTCAAAAATTTGGCTGTGTCCACGTTGCGCTTTGGGGCGGTTCCTGTCGCGGGCGCTAGGCCTACCCACACAAGTGAGGTATCATTTTTATCGGGAGACGTTGGGGAACGCTGGGTGGAAGGAAATTTGTGGCTCCTCTCAGATTCCAGAACTTTCTGCCACAGAAATGTGAGGAACATGTGTTTTTTTCGCCAAATTTGGAGGTTTGCAAAGGATTCTGGGTAACAGAACCTGGTCCGAGCCACACAAGTCACCCCATCTTGGATTCCCCTAGGTCTCTAGTTTTCAGAAATGCACAGGTTTGGTAGGTTTCCCTAGGTGGCGGCTGAGCTACAGGCCAAAATCTACAGGTAGGCACTTTGCAAAAAACACCTCTGTTTTCCTTCAAAAATTTGGCTGTGTCCACGTTGCGCTTTGGGGCGTATCCTGTCGCGGGCGCAAGGCCTACCCACACAAGTGAGGTATCATTTTCATCGGGAGACATGGGGGAACGCTGGGTGGAAGGAAATTTGTGGCTCCTCTCAGATTCCAGAACTTTCTGCCACAGAAATGTGAGGAACATGTGTTTTTTTAGCCAAATTTTGAGGTTTGCAAAGGATTCTGGGTAACAGAACCTGGTCTGAGCCACACAAGTCACCCCATCTTGGATTCCCCTAGGTCTCTAGTTTTCAGAAATGCACAGGTTTGGTAGGTTTCCCTAGGTGGCGGCTGAGCTACAGGCCAAAATCTACAGGTAGGCACTTTGCAAAAAACACCTCTGTTTTCCTTCAAAAATTTGGCTGTGTCCACGTTGCGCTTTGGGGCGTTTCCTGTCGCGGGCGCTAGGCCTACCCACACAAGTGAGGTATCATTTTTATTGGGAGACGTGGGGGAATGCTGGGTGGAAGGAAATTTGTGGCTCCTCTCAGATTCCAGAACTTTCTGCCACAGAAATGTGAGGAACATGTGTTTTTTTCGCCAAATTTGGAGGTTTGCAAAGGATTCTGGGTAACAGAACCTGGTCCGAGCCACACAAGTCACCCCATCTTGGATTCCCCTAGGTCTCTAGTTTTCAGAAATGCACAGGTTTGGTAGGTTTCCCTAGGTGGCGGCTGAGCTACAGGCCAAAATCTACAGGTAGGCACTTTGCAAAAAACACCTCTGTTTTCCTTCAAAAATTTGGCTGTGTCCACGTTGCGCTTTGGGGCGTATCCTGTCGCGGGCGCAAGGCCTACCCACACAAGTGAGGTATCATTTTCATCGGGAGACATGGGGGAACGCTGGGTGGAAGGAAATTTGTGGCTCCTCTCAGATTCCAGAACTTTCTGCCACAGAAATGTGAGGAACATGTGTTTTTTTAGCCAAATTTTGAGGTTTGCAAAGGATTCTGGGTAACAGAACCTGGTCTGAGCCACACAAGTCACCCCATCTTGGATTCCCCTAGGTCTCTAGTTTTCAGAAATGCACAGGTTTGGTAGGTTTCCCTAGGTGGCGGCTGAGCTACAGGCCAAAATCTACAGGTAGGCACTTTGCAAAAAACACCTCTGTTTTCCTTCAAAAATGTGGCTGTGTCCACGTTGCGCTTTGGGGCGTTTCCTGTCGCGGGCGCTAGGCCTACCCACACAAGTGAGGTATCATTTTTATCGGGAGACGTGGGGGAACGCTGGGTGGAAGGAAATTTGTGGCTCCTCTCAGATTCCAGAACTTTCTGCCACAGAAATGTGAGGAACATGTGGTTTTTTAGCCAAATTTTGAAGTTTGCAAAGGATTCTGGGTAACAGAACCTGGTCCGAGCCACACAAGTCACCCCATCTTGGATTGCCCTAGGTCTCTAGTTTTCAGAAATGCACAGGTTTGGTAGGTCTCCCTAGGTGGCGGCTGAGCTACAGGCCAAAATCTACAGGTAGGCACTTTGCAAAAAACACCTCTGTTTTCCTTCAAAAATTTGGCTGTGTCCACGTTGCGCTTTGGGGCGTTTCCTGTCGCGGGCGCTAGGCCTACCCACACAAGTGAGGTATCATTTTTATTGGGAGACGTGGGGGAATGCTGGGTGGAAGGAAATTTGTGGCTCCTCTCAGATTCCAGAACTTTCTGCCACAGAAATGTGAGGAACATGTGTTTTTTTCGCCAAATTTTGAGGTTTGCAAAGGATTCTGGGTAACAGAACCTGGTCCGAGCCACACAAGTCACCCCATCTTGGATTCCCCTAGGTCTCTAGTTTTCAGAAATGCACAGGTTTGGTAGGTCTCCCTAGGTGGCGGCTGAGCTACAGGCCAAAATCTACAGGTAGGCACTTTGCAAAAAACACCTCTGTTTTCCTTCAAAAATTTGGCTGTGTCCACGTTGCGCTTTGGGGCGTTTCCTGTCGCGGGCGCTAGGCCTACCCACACAAGTGAGGTATCATTTTTATCGGGAGACGTGGGGGAACGCTGGGTGGAAGGAAATTTGTGGCTCCTCTCAGATTCCAGAACTTTCTGCCACAGAAATGTGAGGAACATGTGTTTTTTTAGCCAAATTTTGAGGTTTGCAAAGGATTCTGGGTAACAGAACCTGGTCCGAGCCACACAAGTCACCCCATCTTGGATTCCCCTAGGTCTCTAGTTTTCAGAAATGCACAGGTTTGGTAGGTCTCCCTAGGTGGCGGCTGAGCTACAGGCCAAAATCTACAGGTAGGCACTTTGCAAAAAACACCTCTGTTTTCCTTCAAAAATTTGGCTGTGTCCATGTTGCGCTTTGGGGCGTTTCCTGTCGCGGGCGCTAGGCCTACCCACACAAGTGAGGTATCATTTTTATCGGGAGACGTGGGGGAACGCTGGGTGGAAGGAAATTTGTGGCTCCTCTCAGATTCCAGAACTTTCTGCCACAGAAATGTGAGGAACATGTGTTTTTTTAGCCAAATTGTGAGGTTTGCAAAGGATTCTGGGTAACAGAACCTGGTCCGAGCCACACAAGTCACCCCATCTTGGATTCCCCTAGGTCTCTAGTTTTCAGAAATGCACAGGTTTGGTAGGTTTCCCTAGGTGGCGGCTGAGCTACAGGCCAAAATCTACAGGTAGGCACTTTGCAAAAAACACCTCTGTTTTCCTTCAAAAATGTGGCTGTGTCCACGTTGCGCTTTGGGGCGTTTCCTGTCGCGGGCGCTAGGCCTACCCACACAAGTGAGGTATCATTTTTATTGGGAGACGTGGGGGAATGCTGGGTGGAAGGAAATTTGTGGCTCCTCTCAGATTCCAGATCTTTCTGCCACAGAAATGTGAGGAACATGTGTTTTTTTAGCCAAATTTTGAGGTTTGCAAAGGATTCTGGGTAACAGAACCTGGTCCGAGCCACACAAGTCACCCCATCTTGGATTCCCCTAGGTCTCTAGTTTTCAGAAATGCACAGGTTTGGTAGGTTTCCCTAGGTGGCGGCTGAGCTACAGGCCAAAATCTACAGGTAGGCACTTTGCAAAAAACACCTCTGTTTTCCTTCAAAAATTTGGCTGTGTCCACGTTGCGCTTTGGGGCGTTTCCTGTCGCGGGCGCAAGGCCTACCCACACAAGTGAGGTATCATTTTTATCGGGAGACGTGGGGGAACGCTGGGTGGAAGGAAATTTGTGGCTCCTCTCAGATTCCAGAACTTTCTGCCACAGAAATGTGAGGAACATGTGTTTTTTTAGCCAAATTTTGAGGTTTGCAAAGGATTCTGGGTAACAGAACCTGGTCCGAGCCACACAAGTCACCCCATCTTGGATTCCCCTAGGTCTCTAGTTTTCAGAAATGCACAGGTTTGGTAGGTTTCCCTAGGTGGCGGCTGAGCTACAGGCCAAAATCTACAGGTAGGCACTTTGCAAAAAACACCTCTGTTTTCCTTCAAAAATTTGGCTGTGTCCACGTTGCGCTTTGGGGCGGTTCCTGTCGCGGGCGCTAGGCCTACCCACACAAGTGAGGTATCATTTTTATCGGGAGACGTTGGGGAACGCTGGGTGGAAGGAAATTTGTGGCTCCTCTCAGATTCCAGAACTTTCTGCCACAGAAATGTGAGGAACATGTGGTTTTTTAGCCAAATTTTGAGGTTTGCAAAGGATTCTGGGTAACAGAACCTGGTCCGAGCCACACAAGTCACCCCATCTTGGATTCCCCTAGGTCTCTAGTTTTCAGAAATGCACAGGTTTGGTAGGTTTCCCTAGGTGGCGGCTGAGCTACAGGCCAAAATCTACAGGTAGGCACTTTGCAAAAAACACCTCTGTTTTCCTTCAAAAATTTGGCTGTGTCCACGTTGCGCTTTGGGGCGTTTCCTGTCGCGGGCGCTAGGCCTACCCACACAAGTGAGGTATCATTTTTATTGGGAGACGTGGGGGAATGCTGGGTGGAAGGAAATTTGTGGCTCCTCTCAGATTCCAGAACTTTCTGCCACAGAAATTTGAGGAACATGTGTTTTTTTAGCCAAATTTTGAGGTTTGCAAAGGATTCTGGGTAACAGAACCTGGTCCGAGCCACACAAGTCACCCCATCTTGGATTCCCCTAGGTCTCTAGTTTTCAGAAATGCACAGGTTTGGTAGGTTTCCCTAGGTGGCGGCTGAGCTACAGGCCAAAATCTACAGGTAGGCACTTTGCAAAAAACACCTCTGTTTTCCTTCAAAAATTTGGCTGTGTCCACGTTGCGCTTTGGGGCGTTTCCTGTCGCGGGCGCAAGGCCTACCCACACAAGTGAGGTATCATTTTTATCGGGAGACGTGGGGGAACGCTGGGTGGAAGGAAATTTGTGGCTCCTCTCAGATTCCAGAACTTTCTGCCACAGAAATGTGAGGAACATGTGTTTTTTTAGCCAAATTTTGAGGTTTGCAAAGGATTCTGGGTAACAGAACCTGGTCCGAGCCACACAAGTCACCCCATCTTGGATTCCCCTAGGTCTCTAGTTTTCAGAAATGCACAGGTTTGGTAGGTTTCCCTAGGTGGCGGCTGAGCTACAGGCCAAAATCTACAGGTAGGCACTTTGCAAAAAACACCTCTGTTTTCCTTCAAAAATGTGGCTGTGTCCACGTTGCGCTTTGGGGCGTTTCCTGTCGCGGGCGCTAGGCCTACCCACACAAGTGAGGTATCATTTTTATCGGGAGACGTGGGGGAACGCTGGGTGAAAGGAAATTTGTGGCTCCTCTCAGATTCCAGAACTTTCTGCCACAGAAATGTGAGGAACATGTGTTTTTTTCGCCAAATTTTGAGGTTTGCAAAGGATTCTGGGTAACAGAACCTGGTCCGAGCCACACAAGTCACCCCATCTTGGATTCCCCTAGGTCTCTAGTTTTCAGAAATGCACAGGTTTGGTAGGTCTCCCTAGGTGGCGGCTGAGCTACAGGCCAAAATCTACAGGTAGGCACTTTGCAAAAAACACCTCTGTTTTCCTTCAAAAATTTGGCTGTGTCCACGTTGCGCTTTGGGGCGTTTCCTGTCGCGGGCGCTAGGCCTACCCACACAAGTGAGGTATCATTTTTATCGGGAGACGTGGGGGAACGCTGGGTGGAAGGAAATTTGTGGCTCCTCTCAGATTCCAGAACTTTCTGCCACAGAAATGTGAGGAACATGTGTTTTTTTAGCCAAATTTTGAGGTTTGCAAAGGATTCTGGGTAACAGAACCTGGTCCGAGCCACACAAGTCACCCCATCTTGGATTCCCCTAGGTCTCTAGTTTTCAGAAATGCACAGGTTTGGTAGGTTTCCCTAGGTGGCGGCTGAGCTACAGGCCAAAATCTACAGGTAGGCACTTTGCAAAAAACACCTCTGTTTTCCTTCAAAAATTTGGCTGTGTCCACGTTGCGCTTTGGGGCGTTTCCTGTCGCGGGCGCTAGGCCTACCCACACAAGTGAGGAATCATTTTTATCGGGAGACGTGGGGGAACGCTGGGTGGAAGGAAATTTGTGGCTCCTCTCAGATTCCAGAACTTTCTGCCACAGAAATGTGAGGAACATGTGTTTTTTTAGCCAAATTTTGAGGTTTGCAAAGGATTCTGGGTAACAGAACCTGGTCCGAGCCACACAAGTCACCCCATCTTGGATTCCCCTAGGTCTCTAGTTTTCAGAAATGCACAGGTTTGGTAGGTTTCCCTAGGTGGCGGCTGAGCTACAGGCCAAAATCTACAGGTAGGCACTTTGCAAAAAACACCTCTGTTTTCCTTCAAAAATGTGGCTGTGTCCACGTTGCGCTTTGGGGCGTTTCCTGACGCGGGCGCTAGGCCTACCCACACAAGTGAGGTATCATTTTTATTGGGAGACGTGGGGGAATGCTGGGTGGAAGGAAATTTGTGGCTCCTCTCAGATTCCAGAACTTTCTGCCACAGAAATGTGAGGAACATGTGTTTTTTTAGCCAAATTTTGAGGTTTGCAAAGGATTCTGGGTAACAGAACCTGGTCCGAGCCACACAAGTCACCCCATCTTGGATTCCCCTAGGTCTCTAGTTTTCAGAAATGCACAGGTTTGGTAGGTTTCCCTAGGTGGCGGCTGAGCTACAGGCCAAAATCTACAGGTAGGCACTTTGCAAAAAACACCTCTGTTTTCCTTCAAAAATTTGGCTGTGTCCACGTTGCGCTTTGGGGCGTTTCCTGTCGCGGGCGCTAGGCCTACCCACAGAAGTGAGGTATCATTTTTATCGGGAGACGTGGGGGAACGCTGGGTGGAAGGAAATTTGTGGCTCCTCTCAGATTCCAGAACTTTCTGCCACAGAAATGTGAGGAACATGTGTTTTTTTAGCCAAATTTTGAGGTTTGCAAAGGATTCTGGGTAACAGAACCTGGTCCGAGCCACACAAGTCACCCCATCTTGGATTCCCCTAGGTCTCTAGTTTTCAGAAATGCACAGGTTTGGTAGGTTTCCCTAGGTGGCGGCTGAGCTACAGGCCAAAATCTACAGGTAGGCACTTTGCAAAAAACACCTCTGTTTTCCTTCAAAAATTTGGCTGTGTCCACGTTGCGCTTTGGGGCGTTTCCTGTCGCGGGCGCTAGGCCTACCCACACAAGTGAGGTATCATTTTTATCGGGAGACGTGGGGGAACGCTGGGTGGAAGGAAATTTGTGGCTCCTCTCAGATTCCAGAACTTTCTGCCACAGAAATGTGAGGAACATGTGTTTTTTTAGCCAAATTTTGAGGTTTGCAAAGGATTCTGGGTAACAGAACCTGGTCCGAGCCACACAAATCACCCCATCTTGGATTCCCCTAGGTCTCTAGTTTTCAGAAATGCACAGGTTTGGTAGGTTTCCCTAGGTGGCGGCTGAGCTACAGGCCAAAATCTACAGGTAGGCACTTTGCAAAAAACACCTCTGTTTTCCTTAAAAAATTTGGCTGTGTCCACGTTGCGCTTTGGGGCGGTTCCTGTCGCGGGCGCTAGGCCTACCCACACAAGTGAGGTATCATTTTTATCGGGAGACGTTGGGGAACGCTGGGTGGAAGGAAATTTGTGGCTCCTCTCAGATTCCAGAACTTTCTGCCACAGAAATGTGAGGAACATGTGGTTTTTTAGCCAAATTTTGAGGTTTGCAAAGGATTCTGGGTAACAGAACCTGGTCCGAGCCACACAAGTCACCCCATCTTGGATTCCCCTAGGTCTCTAGTTTTCAGAAATGCACAGGTTTGGTAGGTTTCCCTAGGTGGCGGCTGAGCTACAGGCCAAAATCTACAGGTAGGCACTTTGCAAAAAACACCTCTGTTTTCCTTCAAAAATTTGGCTGTGTCCACGTTGCGCTTTGGGGCGTTTCCTGTCGCGGGCGCTAGGCCTACCCACACAAGTGAGGTATCATTTTTATCGGGAGACGTGGGGGAATGCTGGGTGGAAGGAAATTTGTGGCTCCTCTCAGATTCCAGAACTTTCTGCCACAGAAATGTGAGGAACATGTGTTTTTTTAGCCAAATTTTGAGGTTTGCAAAGGATTCTGGGTAACAGAACCTGGTCCGAGCCACACAAGTCACCCCATCTTGGATTCCCCTAGGTCTCTAGTTTTCAGAAATGCACAGGTTTGGTAGGTTTCCCTAGGTGGCGGCTGAGCTACAGGCCAAAATCTACAGGTAGGCACTTTGCAAAAAACACCTCTGTTTTCCTTCAAAAATTTGGCTGTGTCCACGTTGCGCTTTGGGGCGTTTCCTGTCGCGGGCGCAAGGCCTACCCACACAAGTGAGGTATCATTTTTATCGGGAGACGTGGGGGAACGCTGGGTGGAAGGAAATTTGTGGCTCCTCTCAGATTCCAGAACTTTCTGCCACAGAAATGTGAGGAACATGTGTTTTTTTAGCCAAATTTTGAGGTTTGCAAAGGATTCTGGGTAACAGAACCTGGTCCGAGCCACACAAGTCACCCCATCTTGGATTCCCCTAGGTCTCTAGTTTTCAGAAATGCACAGGTTTGGTAGGTTTCCCTAGGTGGCGGCTGAGCTACAGGCCAAAATCTACAGGTAGGCACTTTGCAAAAAACACCTCTGTTTTCCTTCAAAAATTTGGCTGTGTCCACGTTGCGCTTTGGGGCGTTTCCTGTCGCGGGCGCAAGGCCTACCCACACAAGTGAGGTATCATTTTTATCGGGAGACGTGGGGGAACGCTGGGTGGAAGGAAATTTGTGGCTCCTCTCAGATTCCAGAACTTTCTGCCACAGAAATGTGAGGAACATGTGTTTTTTTAGCCAAATTTTGAGGTTTGCAAAGGATTCTGGGTAACAGAACCTGGTCCGAGCCACACAAGTCACCCCATCTTGGATTCCCCTAGGTCTCTAGTTTTCAGAAATGCACAGGTTTGGTAGGTTTCCCTAGGTGGCGGCTGAGCTACAGGCCAAAATCTACAGGTAGGCACTTTGCAAAAAACACCTCTGTTTTCCTTCAAAAATTTGGCTGTGTCCACGTTGTGCTTTGGGGCGTTTCCTGTCGCGGGCGCTAGGCCTACCCACACAAGTGAGGTATCATTTTTATCGGGAGACGTGGGGGAACGCTGGGTGGAAGGAAATTTGTGGCTCCTCTCAGATTCCAGAACTTTCTGCCACAGAAATGTGAGGAACATGTGTTTTTTTAGCCAAATTTTGAGGTTTGCAAAGGATTCTGGGTAACAGAACCTGGTCCGAGCCACACAAATCACCCCATCTTGGATTCCCCTAGGTCTCTAGTTTTCAGAAATGCACAGGTTTGGTAGGTTTCCCTAGGTGGCGGCTGAGCTACAGGCCAAAATCTACAGGTAGGCACTTTGCAAAAAACACCTCTGTTTTCCTTAAAAAATTTGGCTGTGTCCACGTTGCGCTTTGGGGCGGTTCCTGTCGCGGGCGCTAGGCCTACCCACACAAGTGAGGTATCATTTTTATCGGGAGACGTTGGGGAACGCTGGGTGGAAGGAAATTTGTGGCTCCTCTCAGATTCCAGAACTTTCTGCCACAGAAATGTGAGGAACATGTGGTTTTTTAGCCAAATTTTGAGGTTTGCAAAGGATTCTGGGTAACAGAACCTGGTCCGAGCCACACAAGTCACCCCATCTTGGATTCCCCTAGGTCTCTAGTTTTCAGAAATGCACAGGTTTGGTAGGTTTCCCTAGGTGGCGGCTGAGCTACAGGCCAAAATCTACAGGTAGGCACTTTGCAAAAAACACCTCTGTTTTCCTTCAAAAATTTGGCTGTGTCCACGTTGCGCTTTGGGGCGTTTCCTGTCGCGGGCGCTAGGCCTACCCACACAAGTGAGGTATCATTTTTATCGGGAGACGTGGGGGAATGCTGGGTGGAAGGAAATTTGTGGCTCCTCTCAGATTCCAGAACTTTCTGCCACAGAAATGTGAGGAACATGTGTTTTTTTAGCCAAATTTTGAGGTTTGCAAAGGATTCTGGGTAACAGAACCTGGTCCGAGCCACACAAGTCACCCCATCTTGGATTCCCCTAGGTCTCTAGTTTTCAGAAATGCACAGGTTTGGTAGGTTTCCCTAGGTGGCGGCTGAGCTACAGGCCAAAATCTACAGGTAGGCACTTTGCAAAAAACACCTCTGTTTTCCTTCAAAAATTTGGCTGTGTCCACGTTGCGCTTTGGGGCGTTTCCTGTCGCGGGCGCAAGGCCTACCCACACAAGTGAGGTATCATTTTTATCGGGAGACGTGGGGGAACGCTGGGTGGAAGGAAATTTGTGGCTCCTCTCAGATTCCAGAACTTTCTGCCACAGAAATGTGAGGAACATGTGTTTTTTTAGCCAAATTTTGAGGTTTGCAAAGGATTCTGGGTAACAGAACCTGGTCCGAGCCACACAAGTCACCCCATCTTGGATTCCCCTAGGTCTCTAGTTTTCAGAAATGCACAGGTTTGGTAGGTTTCCCTAGGTGGCGGCTGAGCTACAGGCCAAAATCTACAGGTAGGCACTTTGCAAAAAACACCTCTGTTTTCCTTCAAAAATTTGGCTGTGTCCACGTTGCGCTTCGGGGCGTTTCCTGTCGCGGGCGCTAGGCCTACCCACACAAGTGAGGTATCATTTTTATCGGGAGACGTGGGGGAATGCTGGGTGGAAGGAAATTTGTGGCTCCTCTCAGATTCCAGAACTTTCTGCCACAGAAATTTGAGGAACATGTGTTTTTTTAGCCAAATTTTGAGGTTTGCAAAGGATTCTGGGTAACAGAACCTGGTCCGAGCCACACAAGTCACCCCATCTTGGATTCCCCTAGGTCTCTAGTTTTCAGAAATGCACAGGTTTGGTAGGTTTCCCTAGGTGGCGGCTGAGCTACAGGCCAAAATCTACAGGTAGGCACTTTGCAAAAAACACCTCTGTTTTCCTTCAAAAATTTGGCTGTGTCCACGTTGCGCTTTGGGGCGTTTCCTGTCGCGGGCGCAAGGCCTACCCACACAAGTGAGGTATCATTTTTATCGGGAGACGTGGGGGAACGCTGGGTGGAAGGAAATTTGTGGCTCCTCTCAGATTCCAGAACTTTCTGCCACAGAAATGTGAGGAACATGTGTTTTTTTAGCCAAATTTTGAGGTTTGCAAAGGATTCTGGGTAACAGAACCTGGTCCGAGCCACACAAGTCACCCCATCTTGGATTCCCCTAGGTCTCTAGTTTTCAGAAATGCACAGGTTTGGTAGGTTTCCCTAGGTGGCGGCTGAGCTACAGGCCAAAATCTACAGGTAGGCACTTTGCAAAAAACACCTCTGTTTTCCTTCAAAAATGTGGCTGTGTCCACGTTGCGCTTTGGGGCGCTTCCTGTCGCGGGCGCTAGGCCTACCCACACAAGTGAGGTATCATTTTTATTGGGAGACGTGGGGGAATGCTGGGTGGAAGGAAATTTGTGGCTCCTCTCAGATTCCAGAACTTTCTGCCACAGAAATGTGAGGAACATGTGTTTTTTTAGCCAAATTTTGAGGTTTGCAAAGGATTCTGGGTAACAGAACCTGGTCCGAGCCACACAAGTCACCCCATCTTGGATTCCCCTAGGTCTCTAGTTTTCAGAAATGCACAGGTTTGGTAGGTTTCCCTAGGTGGCGGCTGAGCTACAGGCCAAAATCTACAGGTAGGCACTTTGCAAAAAACACCTCTGTTTTCCTTCAAAAATTTGGCTGTGTCCACGTTGCGCTTTGGGGCGTTTCCTGTCGCGGGCGCAAGGCCTACCCACACAAGTGAGGTATCATTTTTATCGGGAGACGTGGGGGAACGCTGGGTGGAAGGAAATTTGTGGCTCCTCTCAGATTCCAGAACTTTCTGCCACAGAAATGTGAGGAACATGTGTTTTTTTAGCCAAATTTTGAGGTTTGCAAAGGATTCTGGGTAACAGAACCTGGTCCGAGCCACACAAGTCACCCCATCTTGGATTCCCCTAGGTCTCTAGTTTTCAGAAATGCACAGGTTTGGTAGGTTTCCCTAGGTGGCGGCTGAGCTACAGGCCAAAATCTACAGGTAGGCACTTTGCAAAAAACACCTCTGTTTTCCTTCAAAAATTTGGCTGTGTCCACGTTGCGCTTCGGGGCGTTTCCTGTCGCGGGCGCTAGGCCTACCCACACAAGTGAGGTATCATTTTTATCGGGAGACGTGGAGGAATGCTGGGTGGAAGGAAATTTGTGGCTCCTCTCAGATTCCAGAACTTTCTGCCACAGAAATTTGAGGAACATGTGTTTTTTTAGCCAAATTTTGAGGTTTGCAAAGGATTCTGGGTAACAGAACCTGGTCCGAGCCACACAAGTCACCCCATCTTGGATTCCCCTAGGTCTCTAGTTTTCAGAAATGCACAGGTTTGGTAGGTTTCCCTAGGTGGCGGCTGAGCTACAGGCCAAAATCTACAGGTAGGCACTTTGCAAAAAACACCTCTGTTTTCCTTCAAAAATTTGGCTGTGTCCACGTTGCGCTTTGGGGCGTTTCCTGTCGCGGGCGCAAGGCCTACCCACACAAGTGAGGTATCATTTTTATCGGGAGACGTGGGGGAACGCTGGGTGGAAGGAAATTTGTGGCTCCTCTCAGATTCCAGAACTTTCTGCCACAGAAATGTGAGGAACATGTGTTTTTTTAGCCAAATTTTGAGGTTTGCAAAGGATTCTGGGTAACAGAACCTGGTCCGAGCCACACAAGTCACCCCATCTTGGATTCCCCTAGGTCTCTAGTTTTCAGAAATGCACAGGTTTGGTAGGTTTCCCTAGGTGGCGGCTGAGCTACAGGCCAAAATCTACAGGTAGGCACTTTGCAAAAAACACCTCTGTTTTCCTTCAAAAATGTGGCTGTGTCCACGTTGCGCTTTGGGGCGTTTCCTGTCGCGGGCGCTAGGCCTACCCACACAAGTGAGGTATCATTTTTATCGGGAGACGTGGGGGAACGCTGGGTGAAAGGAAATTTGTGGCTCCTCTCAGATTCCAGAACTTTCTGCCACAGAAATGTGAGGAACATGTGTTTTTTTCGCCAAATTTTGAGGTTTGCAAAGGATTCTGGGTAACAGAACCTGGTCCGAGCCACACAAGTCACCCCATCTTGGATTCCCCTAGGTCTCTAGTTTTCAGAAATGCACAGGTTTGGTAGGTCTCCCTAGGTGGCGGCTGAGCTACAGGCCAAAATCTACAGGTAGGCACTTTGCAAAAAACACCTCTGTTTTCCTTCAAAAATTTGGCTGTGTCCACGTTGCGCTTTGGGGCGTTTCCTGTCGCGGGCGCTAGGCCTACCCACACAAGTGAGGTATCATTTTTATCGGGAGACGTGGGGGAACGCTGGGTGGAAGGAAATTTGTGGCTCCTCTCAGATTCCAGAACTTTCTGCCACAGAAATGTGAGGAACATGTGTTTTTTTAGCCAAATTTTGAGGTTTGCAAAGGATTCTGGGTAACAGAACCTGGTCCGAGCCACACAAGTCACCCCATCTTGGATTCCCCTAGGTCTCTAGTTTTCAGAAATGCACAGGTTTGGTAGGTTTCCCTAGGTGGCGGCTGAGCTACAGGCCAAAATCTACAGGTAGGCACTTTGCAAAAAACACCTCTGTTTTCCTTCAAAAATTTGGCTGTGTCCACGTTGCGCTTTGGGGCGTTTCCTGTCGCGGGCGCTAGGCCTACCCACACAAGTGAGGTATCATTTTTATCGGGAGACGTGGGGGAACGCTGGGTGGAAGGAAATTTGTGGCTCCTCTCAGATTCCAGAACTTTCTGCCACAGAAATGTGAGGAACATGTGTTTTTTTAGCCAAATTTTGAGGTTTGCAAAGGATTCTGGGTAACAGAACCTGGTCCGAGCCACACAAGTCACCCCATCTTGGATTCCCCTAGGTCTCTAGTTTTCAGAAATGCACAGGTTTGGTAGGTTTCCCTAGGTGGCGGCTGAGCTACAGGCCAAAATCTACAGGTAGGCACTTTGCAAAAAACACCTCTGTTTTCCTTCAAAAATGTGGCTGTGTCCACGTTGCGCTTTGGGGCGTTTCCTGTCGCGGGCGCTAGGCCTACCCACACAAGTGAGGTATCATTTTTATTGGGAGACGTGGGGGAATGCTGGGTGGAAGGAAATTTGTGGCTCCTCTCAGATTCCAGAACTTTCTGCCACAGAAATGTGAGGAACATGTGTTTTTTTAGCCAAATTTTGAGGTTTGCAAAGGATTCTGGGTAACAGAACCTGGTCCGAGCCACACAAGTCACCCCATCTTGGATTCCCCTAGGTCTCTAGTTTTCAGAAATGCACAGGTTTGGTAGGTTTCCCTAGGTGGCGGCTGAGCTACAGGCCAAAATCTACAGGTAGGCACTTTGCAAAAAACACCTCTGTTTTCCTTCAAAAATTTGGCTGTGTCCACGTTGCGCTTTGGGGCGTTTCCTGTCGCGGGCGCTAGGCCTACCCACAGAAGTGAGGTATCATTTTTATCGGGAGACGTGGGGGAACGCTGGGTGGAAGGAAATTTGTGGCTCCTCTCAGATTCCAGAACTTTCTGCCACAGAAATGTGAGGAACATGTGTTTTTTTAGCCAAATTTTGAGGTTTGCAAAGGATTCTGGGTAACAGAACCTGGTCCGAGCCACACAAGTCACCCCATCTTGGATTCCCCTAGGTCTCTAGTTTTCAGAAATGCACAGGTTTGGTAGGTTTCCCTAGGTGGCGGCTGAGCTACAGGCCAAAATCTACAGGTAGGCACTTTGCAAAAAACACCTCTGTTTTCCTTCAAAAATTTGGCTGTGTCCACGTTGCGCTTTGGGGCGTTTCCTGTCGCGGGCGCTAGGCCTACCCACACAAGTGAGGTATCATTTTTATCGGGAGACGTGGGGGAACGCTGGGTGGAAGGAAATTTGTGGCTCCTCTCAGATTCCAGAACTTTCTGCCACAGAAATGTGAGGAACATGTGTTTTTTTAGCCAAATTTTGAGGTTTGCAAAGGATTCTGGGTAACAGAACCTGGTCCGAGCCACACAAATCACCCCATCTTGGATTCCCCTAGGTCTCTAGTTTTCAGAAATGCACAGGTTTGGTAGGTTTCCCTAGGTGGCGGCTGAGCTACAGGCCAAAATCTACAGGTAGGCACTTTGCAAAAAACACCTCTGTTTTCCTTAAAAATTTTGGCTGTGTCCACGTTGCGCTTTGGGGCGGTTCCTGTCGCGGGCGCTAGGCCTACCCACACAAGTGAGGTATCATTTTTATCGGGAGACGTTGGGGAACGCTGGGTGGAAGGAAATTTGTGGCTCCTCTCAGATTCCAGAACTTTCTGCCACAGAAATGTGAGGAACATGTGGTTTTTTAGCCAAATTTTGAGGTTTGCAAAGGATTCTGGGTAACAGAACCTGGTCCGAGCCACACAAGTCACCCCATCTTGGATTCCCCTAGGTCTCTAGTTTTCAGAAATGCACAGGTTTGGTAGGTTTCCCTAGGTGGCGGCTGAGCTACAGGCCAAAATCTACAGGTAGGCACTTTGCAAAAAACACCTCTGTTTTCCTTCAAAAATTTGGCTGTGTCCACGTTGCGCTTTGGGGCGTTTCCTGTCGCGGGCGCTAGGCCTACCCACACAAGTGAGGTATCATTTTTATCGGGAGACGTGGGGGAATGCTGGGTGGAAGGAAATTTGTGGCTCCTCTCAGATTCCAGAACTTTCTGCCACAGAAATGTGAGGAACATGTGTTTTTTTAGCCAAATTTTGAGGTTTGCAAAGGATTCTGGGTAACAGAACCTGGTCCGAGCCACACAAGTCACCCCATCTTGGATTCCCCTAGGTCTCTAGTTTTCAGAAATGCACAGGTTTGGTAGGTTTCCCTAGGTGGCGGCTGAGCTACAGGCCAAAATCTACAGGTAGGCACTTTGCAAAAAACACCTCTGTTTTCCTTCAAAAATTTGGCTGTGTCCACGTTGCGCTTTGGGGCGTTTCCTGTCGCGGGCGCAAGGCCTACCCACACAAGTGAGGTATCATTTTTATCGGGAGACGTGGGGGAACGCTGGGTGGAAGGAAATTTGTGGCTCCTCTCAGATTCCAGAACTTTCTGCCACAGAAATGTGAGGAACATGTGTTTTTTTAGCCAAATTTTGAGGTTTGCAAAGGATTCTGGGTAACAGAACCTGGTCCGAGCCACACAAGTCACCCCATCTTGGATTCCCCTAGGTCTCTAGTTTTCAGAAATGCACAGGTTTGGTAGGTTTCCCTAGGTGGCGGCTGAGCTACAGGCCAAAATCTACAGGTAGGCACTTTGCAAAAAACACCTCTGTTTTCCTTCAAAAATTTGGCTGTGTCCACGTTGCGCTTTGGGGCGTTTCCTGTCGCGGGCGCTAGGCCTACCCACACAAGTGAGGTATCATTTTTATCGGGAGACGTGGGGGAACGCTGGGTGGAAGGAAATTTGTGGCTCCTCTCAGATTCCAGAACTTTCTGCCACAGAAATGTGAGGAACATGTGTTTTTTTAGCCAAATTTTGAGGTTTGCAAAGGATTCTGGGTAACAGAACCTGGTCCGAGCCACACAAGTCACCCCATCTTGGATTCCCCTAGGTCTCTAGTTTTCAGAAATGCACAGGTTTGGTAGGTTTCCCTAGGTGGCGGCTGAGCTACAGGCCAAAATCTACAGGTAGGCACTTTGCAAAAAACACCTCTGTTTTCCTTCAAAAATGTGGCTGTGTCCACGTTGCGCTTTGGGGCGTTTCCTGTCGCGGGCGCTAGGCCTACCCACACAAGTGAGGTATCATTTTTATTGGGAGACGTGGGGGAATGCTGGGTGGAAGGAAATTTGTGGCTCCTCTCAGATTCCAGAACTTTCTGCCACAGAAATGTGAGGAACATGTGTTTTTTTAGCCAAATTTTGAGGTTTGCAAAGGATTCTGGGTAACAGAACCTGGTCCGAGCCACACAAGTCACCCCATCTTGGATTCCCCTAGGTCTCTAGTTTTCAGAAATGCACAGGTTTGGTAGGTTTCCCTAGGTGGCGGCTGAGCTACAGGCCAAAATCTACAGGTAGGCACTTTGCAAAAAACACCTCTGTTTTCCTTCAAAAATTTGGCTGTGTCCACGTTGCGCTTTGGGGCGTTTCCTGTCGCGGGCGCTAGGCCTACCCACAGAAGTGAGGTATCATTTTTATCGGGAGACGTGGGGGAACGCTGGGTGGAAGGAAATTTGTGGCTCCTCTCAGATTCCAGAACTTTCTGCCACAGAAATGTGAGGAACATGTGTTTTTTTAGCCAAATTTTGAGGTTTGCAAAGGATTCTGGGTAACAGAACCTGGTCCGAGCCACACAAGTCACCCCATCTTGGATTCCCCTAGGTCTCTAGTTTTTAGAAATGCACAGGTTTGGTAGGTTTCCCTAGGTGGCGGCTGAGCTACAGGCCAAAATCTACAGGTAGGCACTTTGCAAAAAACACCTCTGTTTTCCTTCAAAAATTTGGCTGTGTCCACGTTGCGCTTTGGGGCGTTTCCTGTCGCGGGCGCTAGGCCTACCCACACAAGTGAGGTATCATTTTTATCGGGAGACGTGGGGGAACGCTGGGTGGAAGGAAATTTGTGGCTCCTCTCAGATTCCAGAACTTTCTGCCACAGAAATGTGAGGAACATGTGTTTTTTTAGCCAAATTTTGAGGTTTGCAAAGGATTCTGGGTAACAGAACCTGGTCCGAGCCACACAAATCACCCCATCTTGGATTCCCCTAGGTCTCTAGTTTTCAGAAATGCACAGGTTTGGTAGGTTTCCCTAGGTGGCGGCTGAGCTACAGGCCAAAATCTACAGGTAGGCACTTTGCAAAAAACACCTCTGTTTTCCTTAAAAAATTTGGCTGTGTCCACGTTGCGCTTTGGGGCGGTTCCTGTCGCGGGCGCTAGGCCTACCCACACAAGTGAGGTATCATTTTTATCGGGAGACGTTGGGGAACGCTGGGTGGAAGGAAATTTGTGGCTCCTCTCAGATTCCAGAACTTTCTGCCACAGAAATGTGAGGAACATGTGGTTTTTTAGCCAAATTTTGAGGTTTGCAAAGGATTCTGGGTAACAGAACCTGGTCCGAGCCACACAAGTCACCCCATCTTGGATTCCCCTAGGTCTCTAGTTTTCAGAAATGCACAGGTTTGGTAGGTTTCCCTAGGTGGCGGCTGAGCTACAGGCCAAAATCTACAGGTAGGCACTTTGCAAAAAACACCTCTGTTTTCCTTCAAAAATTTGGCTGTGTCCACGTTGCGCTTTGGGGCGTTTCCTGTCGCGGGCGCTAGGCCTACCCACACAAGTGAGGTATCATTTTTATCGGGAGACGTGGGGGAATGCTGGGTGGAAGGAAATTTGTGGCTCCTCTCAGATTCCAGAACTTTCTGCCACAGAAATGTGAGGAACATGTGTTTTTTTAGCCAAATTTTGAGGTTTGCAAAGGATTCTGGGTAACAGAACCTGGTCCGAGCCACACAAGTCACCCCATCTTGGATTCCCCTAGGTCTCTAGTTTTCAGAAATGCACAGGTTTGGTAGGTTTCCCTAGGTGGCGGCTGAGCTACAGGCCAAAATCTACAGGTAGGCACTTTGCAAAAAACACCTCTGTTTTCCTTCAAAAATTTGGCTGTGTCCACGTTGCGCTTTGGGGCGTTTCCTGTCGCGGGCGCAAGGCCTACCCACACAAGTGAGGTATCATTTTTATCGGGAGACGTGGGGGAACGCTGGGTGGAAGGAAATTTGTGGCTCCTCTCAGATTCCAGAACTTTCTGCCACAGAAATGTGAGGAACATGTGTTTTTTTAGCCAAATTTTGAGGTTTGCAAAGGATTCTGGGTAACAGAACCTGGTCCGAGCCACACAAGTCACCCCATCTTGGATTCCCCTAGGTCTCTAGTTTTCAGAAATGCACAGGTTTGGTAGGTTTCCCTAGGTGGCGGCTGAGCTACAGGCCAAAATCTACAGGTAGGCACTTTGCAAAAAACACCTCTGTTTTCCTTCAAAAATTTGGCTGTGTCCACGTTGCGCTTCGGGGCGTTTCCTGTCGCGGGCGCTAGGCCTACCCACACAAGTGAGGTATCATTTTTATCGGGAGACGTGGGGGAATGCTGGGTGGAAGGAAATTTGTGGCTCCTCTCAGATTCCAGAACTTTCTGCCACAGAAATTTGAGGAACATGTGTTTTTTTAGCCAAATTTTGAGGTTTGCAAAGGATTCTGGGTAACAGAACCTGGTCCGAGCCACACAAGTCACCCCATCTTGGATTCCCCTAGGTCTCTAGTTTTCAGAAATGCACAGGTTTGGTAGGTTTCCCTAGGTGGCGGCTGAGCTACAGGCCAAAATCTACAGGTAGGCACTTTGCAAAAAACACCTCTGTTTTCCTTCAAAAATTTGGCTGTGTCCACGTTGCGCTTTGGGGCGTTTCCTGTCGCGGGCGCAAGGCCTACCCACACAAGTGAGGTATCATTTTTATCGGGAGACGTGGGGGAACGCTGGGTGGAAGGAAATTTGTGGCTCCTCTCAGATTCCAGAACTTTCTGCCACAGAAATGTGAGGAACATGTGTTTTTTTAGCCAAATTTTGAGGTTTGCAAAGGATTCTGGGTAACAGAACCTGGTCCGAGCCACACAAGTCACCCCATCTTGGATTCCCCTAGGTCTCTAGTTTTCAGAAATGCACAGGTTTGGTAGGTTTCCCTAGGTGGCGGCTGAGCTACAGGCCAAAATCTACAGGTAGGCACTTTGCAAAAAACACCTCTGTTTTCCTTCAAAAATGTGGCTGTGTCCACGTTGCGCTTTGGGGCGTTTCCTGTCGCGGGCGCTAGGCCTACCCACACAAGTGAGGTATCATTTTTATTGGGAGACGTGGGGGAATGCTGGGTGGAAGGAAATTTGTGGCTCCTCTCAGATTCCAGAACTTTCTGCCACAGAAATGTGAGGAACATGTGTTTTTTTAGCCAAATTTTGAGGTTTGCAAAGGATTCTGGGTAACAGAACCTGGTCCGAGCCACACAAGTCACCCCATCTTGGATTCCCCTAGGTCTCTAGTTTTCAGAAATGCACAGGTTTGGTAGGTCTCCCTAGGTGGCGGCTGAGCTACAGGCCAAAATCTACAGGTAGGCACTTTGCAAAAAACACCTCTGTTTTCCTTCAAAAATTTGGCTGTGTCCACGTTGCGCTTTGGGGCGTTTCCTGTCGCGGGCGCTAGGCCTACCCACACAAGTGAGGTATCATTTTTATCGGGAGACGTGGGGGAACGCTGGGTGGAAGGAAATTTGTGGCTCCTCTCAGATTCCAGAACTTTCTGCCACAGAAATGTGAGGAACATGTGTTTTTTTAGCCAAATTTTGAGGTTTGCAAAGGATTCTGGGTAACAGAACCTGGTCCGAGCCACACAAGTCACCCCATCTTGGATTCCCCTAGGTCTCTAGTTTTCAGAAATGCACAGGTTTGGTAGGTTTCCCTAGGTGGCGGCTGAGCTACAGGCCAAAATCTACAGGTAGGCACTTTGCAAAAAACACCTCTGTTTTCCTTCAAAAATTTGGCTGTGTCCACGTTGCGCTTTGGGGCGTTTCCTGTCGCGGGCGCAAGGCCTACCCACACAAGTGAGGTATCATTTTTATCGGGAGACGTGGGGGAACGCTGGGTGGAAGGAAATTTGTGGCTCCTCTCAGATTCCAGAACTTTCTGCCACAGAAATGTGAGGAACATGTGTTTTTTTAGCCAAATTTTGAGGTTTGCAAAGGATTCTGGGTAACAGAACCTGGTCCGAGCCACACAAGTCACCCCATCTTGGATTCCCCTAGGTCTCTAGTTTTCAGAAATGCACAGGTTTGGTAGGTTTCCCTAGGTGGCGGCTGAGCTACAGGCCAAAATCTACAGGTAGGCACTTTGCAAAAAACACCTCTGTTTTCCTTCAAAAATTTGGCTGTGTCCACGTTACGCTTCGGGGCGTTTCCTGTCGCGGGCGCTAGGCCTACCCACACAAGTGAGGTATCATTTTTATCGGGAGACGTGGGGGAATGCTGGGTGGAAGGAAATTTGTGGCTCCTCTCAGATTCCAGAACTTTCTGCCACAGAAATTTGAGGAACATGTGTTTTTTTAGCCAAAGTTTGAGGTTTGCAAAGGATTCTGGGTAACAGAACCTGGTCCGAGCCACACAAGTCACCCCATCTTGGATTCCCCTAGGTCTCTAGTTTTCAGAAATGCACAGGTTTGGTAGGTTTCCCTAGGTGGCGGCTGAGCTACAGGCCAAAATCTACAGGTAGGCACTTTGCAAAAAACACCTCTGTTTTCCTTCAAAAATTTGGCTGTGTCCACGTTGCGCTTTGGGGCGTTTCCTGTCGCGGGCGCAAGGCCTACCCACACAAGTGAGGTATCATTTTTATCGGGAGACGTGGGGGAACGCTGGGTGGAAGGAAATTTGTGGCTCCTCTCAGATTCCAGAACTTTCTGCCACAGAAATGTGAGGAACATGTGGTTTTTTAGCCAAATTTTGAGGTTTGCAAAGGATTCTGGGTAACAGAACCTGGTCCGAGCCACACAAGTCACCCCATCTTGGATTCCCCTAGGTCTCTAGTTTTCAGAAATGCACAGGTTTGGTAGGTTTCCCTAGGTGGCGGCTGAGCTACAGGCCAAAATCTACAGGTAGGCACTTTGCAAAAAACACCTCTGTTTTCCTTCAAAAATGTGGCTGTGTCCACGTTGCGCTTTGGGGCGTTTCCTGTCGCGGGCGCTAGGCCTACCCACACAAGTGAGGTATCATTTTTATTGGGAGACGTGGGGGAATGCTGGGTGGAAGGAAATTTGTGGCTCCTCTCAGATTCCAGAACTTTCTGCCACAGAAATGTGAGGAACATGTGTTTTTTTAGCCAAATTTTGAGGTTTGCAAAGGATTCTGGGTAACAGAACCTGGTCCGAGACACACAAGTCACCCCATCTTGGATTCCCCTAGGTCTCTAGTTTTCAGAAATGCACAGGTTTGGTAGGTCTCCCTAGGTGGCGGCTGAGCTACAGGCCAAAATCTACAGGTAGGCACTTTGCAAAAAACACCTCTGTTTTCCTTCAAAAATTTGGCTGTGTCCACGTTGCGCTTTGGGGCGTTTCCTGTCGCGGGCGCTAGGCCTACCCACACAAGTGAGGTATCATTTTTATCGGGAGACGTGGGGGAACGCTGGGTGGAAGGAAATTTGTGGCTCCTCTCAGATTCCAGAACTTTCTGCCACAGAAATGTGAGGAACATGTGTTTTTTTAGCCAAATTTTGAGGTTTGCAAAGGATTCTGGGTAACAGAACCTGGTCCGAGCCACACAAATCACCCCATCTTGGATTCCCCTAGGTCTCTAGTTTTCAGAAATGCACAGGTTTGGTAGGTTTCCCTAGGTGGCGGCTGAGCTACAGGCCAAAATCTACAGGTAGGCACTTTGCAAAAAACACCTCTGTTTTCCTTCAAAAATTTGGCTGTGTCCACGTTGCGCTTTGGGGCGTTTCCTGTCGCGGGCGCTAGGCCTACCCACACAAGTGAGGTATCATTTTTATCGGGAGACGTGGGGGAATGCTGGGTGGAAGGAAATTTGTGGCTCCTCTCAGATTCCAGAACTTTCTGCCACAGAAATGTGAGGAACATGTGTTTTTTTCGCCAAATTTTGAGGTTTGCAAAGGATTCTGGGTAACAGAACCTGGTCCGAACCACACAAGTCACCCCATCTTGGATTCCCCTAGGTCTCTAGTTTTCAGAAATGCACAGGTTTGGTAGGTTTCCCTAGGTGGCGGCTGAGCTACAGGCCAAAATCTACAGGTAGGCACTTTGCAAAAAACACCTCTGTTTTCCTTCAAAAATTTGGCTGTGTCCACGTTGCGCTTTGGGGCGTTTCCTGTCGCGGGCGCAAGGCCTACCCACACAAGTGAGGTATCATTTTTATCGGGAGACGTGGGGGAACGCTGGGTGGAAGGAAATTTGTGGCTCCTCTCAGATTCCAGAACTTTCTGCCACAGAAATGTGAGGAACATGTGTTTTTTTAGCCAAATTTTGAGGTTTGCAAAGGATTCTGGGTAACAGAACCTGGTCCGAGCCACACAAGTCACCCCATCTTGGATTCCCCTAGGTCTCTAGTTTTCAGAAATGCACAGTTTTGGTAGGTTTCCCTAGGTGGCGGCTGAGCTACAGGCCAAAATCTACAGGTAGGCACTTTGCAAAAAACACCTCTGTTTTCCTTCAAAAATTTGGCTGTGTCCACGTTGCGCTTCGGGGCGTTTCCTGTCGCGGGCGCTAGGCCTACCCACACAAGTGAGGTATCATTTTTATCGGGAGACGTGGGGGAATGCTGGGTGGAAGGAAATTTGTGGCTCCTCTCAGATTCCAGAACTTTCTGCCACAGAAATTTGAGGAACATGTGTTTTTTTAGCCAAATTTTGAGGTTTGCAAATGATTCTGGGTAACAGAACCTGGTCCGAGCCACACAAGTCACCCCATCTTGGATTCCCCTAGGTCTCTAGTTTTCAGAAATGCACAGGTTTGGTAGGTTTCCCTAGGTGGCGGCTGAGCTACAGGCCAAAATCTACAGGTAGGCACTTTGCAAAAAACACCTCTGTTTTCCTTCAAAAATTTGGCTGTGTCCACGTTGCGCTTTGGGGCGTTTCCTGTCGCGGGCGCAAGGCCTACCCACACAAGTGAGGTATCATTTTTATCGGGAGACGTGGGGGAACGCTGGGTGGAAGGAAATTTGTGGCTCCTCTCAGATTCCAGAACTTTCTGCCACAGAAATGTGAGGAACATGTGTTTTTTTAGCCAAATTTTGAGGTTTGCAAAGGATTCTGGGTAACAGAACCTGGTCCGAGCCACACAAGTCACCCCATCTTGGATTCCCCTAGGTCTCTAGTTTTCAGAAATGCACAGGTTTGGTAGGTTTCCCTAGGTGGCGGCTGAGCTACAGGCCAAAATCTACAGGTAGGCACTTTGCAAAAAACACCTCTGTTTTCCTTCAAAAATGTGGCTGTGTCCACGTTGCGCTTTGGGGCGTTTCCTGTCGCGGGCGCTAGGCCTACCCACACAAGTGAGGTATCATTTTTATTGGGAGACGTGGGGGAATGCTGGGTGGAAGGAAATTTGTGGCTCCTCTCAGATTCCAGAACTTTCTGCCACAGAAATGTGAGGAACATGTGTTTTTTTAGCCAAATTTTGAGGTTTGCAAAGGATTCTGGGTAACAGAACCTGGTCCGAGCCACACAAGTCACCCCATCTTGGATTCCCCTAGGTCTCTAGTTTTCAGAAATGCACAGGTTTGGTAGGTCTCCCTAGGTGGCGGCTGAGCTACAGGCCAAAATCTACAGGTAGGCACTATGCAAAAAACACCTCTGTTTTCCTTCAAAAATTTGGCTGTGTCCACGTTGCGCTTTGGGGCGTTTCCTGTCGCGGGCGCTAGGCCTACCCACACAAGTGAGGTATCATTTTTATCGGGAGACGTGGGGGAACGCTGGGTGGAAGGAAATTTGTGGCTCCTCTCAGATTCCAGAACTTTCTGCCACAGAAATGTGAGGAACATGTGTTTTATTAGCCAAATTTTGAGGTTTCCAAAGGATTCTGGGTAACAGAACCTGGTCCGAGCCACACAAGTCACCCCATCTTGGATTCCCCTAGGTCTCTAGTTTTCAGAAATGCACAGGTTTGGTAGGTTTCCCTAGGTGGCGGCTGAGCTACAGGCCAAAATCTACAGGTAGGCACTTTGCAAAAAACACCTCTGTTTTCCTTCAAAAATTTGGCTGTGTCCACGTTGCGCTTTGGGGCGTTTCCTGTCGCGGGCGCTAGGCCTACCCACACAAGTGAGGTATCATTTTTATCGGGAGACGTGGGGGAACGCTGGGTGAAAGGAAATTTGTGGCTCCTCTCAGATTCCAGAACTTTCTGCCACAGAAATGTGAGGAACATGTGTTTTTTTAGCCAAATTTTGAGGTTTGCAAAGGATTCTGGGTAACAGAACCTGGTCCGAGCCACACAAGTCACCCCATCTTGGATTCCCCTAGGTCTCTAGTTTTCAGAAATGCACAGGTTTGGTAGGTCTCCCTAGGTGGCGGCTGAGCTACAGGCCAAAATCTACAGGTAGGCACTTTGCAAAAAACACCTCTGTTTTCCTTCAAAAATTTGGCTGTGTCCACGTTGCGCTTTGGGGCGTTTCCTGTCGCGGGCGCTAGGCCTACCCACACAAGTGAGGTATCATTTTTATCGGGAGACGTGGGGGAACGCTGGGTGGAAGGAAATTTGTGGCTCCTCTCAGATTCCAAAACTTTCTGCCACAGAAATGTGAGGAACATGTGGTTTTTTAGCCAAATTTTGAGGTTTGCAAAGGATTCTGGGTAACAGAACCTGGTCCGAGCCACACAAGTCACCCCATCTTGGATTCCCCTAGGTCTCTAGTTTTCAGAAATGCACAGGTTTGGTAGGTTTCCCTAGGTGGCGGCTGAGCTACAGGCCAAAATCTACAGGTAGGCACTTTGCAAAAAACACCTCTGTTTTCCTTCAAAAATTTGGCTGTGTCCACGTTGCGCTTTGGGGCGTTTCCTGTCGCGGGCGCTAGGCCTACCCACACAAGTGAGGTATCATTTTTATCGGGAGACGTGGGGGAACGCTGGGTGGAAGGAAATTTGTGGCTCCTCTCAGATTCCAGAACTTTCTGCCACAGAAATGAGAGGAACATGTGTTTTTTTAGCCAAATTTTGAGGTTTGCAAAGGATTCTGGGTAACAGAACCTGGTCCGAGCCACACAAGTCACCCCATCTTGGATTCCCCTAGGTCTCTAGTTTTCAGAAATGCACAGGTTTGGTAGGTTTCCCTAGGTGGCGGCTGAGCTACAGGCCAAAATCTACAGGTAGGCACTTTGCAAAAAACACCTCTGTTTTCCTTCAAAAATGTGGCTGTGTCCACGTTGCGCTTTGGGGCGTTTCCTGTCGCGGGCGCTAGGCCTACCCACACAAGTGAGGTATCATTTTTATTGGGAGACGTGGGGGAATGCTGGGTGGAAGGAAATTTGTGGCTCCTCTCAGATTCCAGAACTTTCTGCCACAGAAATGTGAGGAACATGTGTTTTTTTAGCCAAATTTTGAGGTTTGCAAAGGATTCTGGGTAACAGAACCTGGTCCGAGCCACACAAGTCACCCCATCTTGGATTCCCCTAGGTCTCTAGTTTTCAGAAATGCACAGGTTTGGTAGGTTTCCCTAGGTGGCGGCTGAGCTACAGGCCAAAATCTACAGGTAGGCACTTTGCAAAAAACACCTCTGTTTTCCTTCAAAAATTTGGCTGTGTCCACGTTGCGCTTTGGGGCGTTTCCTGTCGCGGGCGCAAGGCCTACCCACACAAGTGAGGTATCATTTTTATCGGGAGACGTGGGGGAACGCTGGGTGGAAGGAAATTTGTGGCTCCTCTCAGATTCCAGAACTTTCTGCCACAGAAATGTGAGGAACATGTGTTTTTTTAGCCAAATTTTGAGGTTTGCAAAGGATTCTGGGTAACAGAACCTGGTCCGAGCCACACAAGTCACCCCATCTTGGATTCCCCTAGGTCTCTAGTTTTCAGAAATGCACAGGTTTGGTAGGTTTCCCTAGGTGGCGGCTGAGCTACAGGCCAAAATCTACAGGTAGGCACTTTGCAAAAAACACCTCTGTTTTCCTTAAAAAATTTGGCTGTGTCCACGTTGCGCTTTGGGGCGTTTCCTGTCGCGGGCACTAGGCCTACCCACACAAGTGAGGTATCATTTTTATCGGGAGACGTGGGGGAACGCTGGGTGGAAGGAAATTTGTGGCTCCTCTCAGATTCCAGAATTTTCTGCCACAGAAATGTGAGGAACATGTGTTTTTTTAGCCAAATTTTGAGGTTTGCAAAGGATTCTGGGTAACAGAACCTGGTCCGAGCCACACAAGTCACCCCATCTTGGATTCCCCTAGGTCTCTAGTTTTCAGAAATGCACAGGTTTGGTAGGTCTCCCTAGGTGGCGGCTGAGCTACAGGCCAAAATCTACAGGTAGGCACTTTGCAAAAAACACCTCTGTTTTCCTTCAAAAATTTGGCTGTGTTCACGTTGCGCTTTGGGGCGTTTCCTGTCGCGGGCGCTAGGCCTACCCACACAAGTGAGGTATCATTTTTATCGGGAGACGTGGGGGAACGCTGGGTGGAAGGAAATTTGTGGCTCCTCTCAGATTCCAGAACTTTCTGCCACAGAAATGTGAGGAACATGTGTTTTTTTAGCCAAATTTTGAGGTTTGCAAAGGATTCTGGGTAACAGAACCTGGTCCGAGCCACACAAATCACCCCATCTTGGATTCCCCTAGGTCTCTAGTTTTCAGAAATGCACAGGTTTGGTAGGTTTCCCTAGGTGGCGGCTGAGCTACAGGCCAAAATCTACAGGTAGGCACTTTGCAAAAAACACCTCTGTTTTCCTTCAAAAATTTGGCTGTGTCCACGTTGCGCTTTGGGGCGTTTCCTGTCGCGGGCGCAAGGCCTACCCACACAAGTGAGGTATCATTTTTATCGGGAGACATGGGGGAACGCTGGGTGGAAGGAAATTTGTGGCTCCTCTCAGATTCCAGAACTTTCTGCCACAGAAATGTGAGGAACATGTGTTTTTTTAGCCAAATTTTGACGTTTGCAAAGGATTCTGGGTAACAGAACCTGGTCCGAGCCACACAAGTCACCCCATCTTGGATTCCCCTAGGTCTCTAGTTTTCAGAAATGCACAGGTTTGGTAGGTTTCCCTAGGTGGCGGCTGAGCTACAGGCCAAAATCTACAGGTAGGCACTTTGCAAAAAACACCTCTGTTTTCCTTCAAAAATTTGGCTGTGTCCACGTTGCGCTTTGGGGCGTTTCCTGTCGCGGGCGCTAGGCCTACCCACACAAGTGAGGTATCATTTTTATCGGGAGACGTGGGGGAACGCTGGGTGGAAGGAAATTTGTGGCTCCTCTCAGATTCCAGAACTTTCTGCCACAGAAATGTGAGGAACATGTGGTTTTTTAGCCAAATTTTGAGGTTTGCAAAGGATTCTGGGTAACAGAACCTGGTCCGAGCCACACAAGTCACCCCATCTTGGATTCCCCTAGGTCTCTAGTTTTCAGAAATGCACAGGTTTGGTAGGTTTCCCTAGGTGGCGGCTGAGCTACAGGCCAAAATCTACAGGTAGGCACTTTGCAAAAAACACCTCTGTTTTCCTTCAAAAATTTGGCTGTGTCCACGTTGCGCTTTGGGGCGTTTCCTGTCGCGGGCGCTAGGCCTACCCACACAAGTGAGGTATCATTTTTATCGGGAGACGTGGGGGAACGCTGGGTGGAAGGAAATTTGTGGCTCCTCTCAGATTCCAGAACTTTCTGCCACAGAAATGTGAGGAACATGTGTTTTTTTAGCCAAATTTTGAGGTTTGCAAAGGATTCTGGGTAACAGAACCTGGTCCGAGCCACACAAGTCACCCCATCTTGGATTCCCCTAGGTCTCTAGTTTTCAGAAATGCACAGGTTTGGTAGGTTTCCCTAGGTGGCGGCTGAGCTACAGGCCAAAATCTACAGGTAGGCACTTTGCAAAAAACACCTCTGTTTTCCTTCAAAAATGTGGCTGTGTCCACGTTGCGCTTTGGGGCGTTTCCTGTCGCGGGCGCAAGGCCTACCCACACAAGTGAGGTATCATTTTTATTGGGAGACGTGGGGGAATGCTGGGTGGAAGGAAATTTGTGGCTCCTCTCAGATTCCAGAACTTTCTGCCACAGAAATGTGAGGAACATGTGTTTTTTTAGCCAAATTTTGAGGTTTGCAAAGGATTCTGGGTAACAGAACCTGGTCCGAGCCACACAAGTCACCCCATCTTGGATTCCCCTAGGTCTCTAGTTTTCAGAAATGCACAGGTTTGGTAGGTTTCCCTAGGTGGCGGCTGAGCTACAGGCCAAAATCTACAGGTAGGCACTTTGCAAAAAACACCTCTGTTTTCCTTCAAAAATTTGGCTGTGTCCACGTTGCGCTTTGGGGCGTTTCCTGTCGCGGGCGCAAGGCCTACCCACACAAGTGAGGTATCATTTTTATCGGGAGACATGGGGGAACGCTGGGTGGAAGGAAATTTGTGGCTCCTCTCAGATTCCAGAACTTTCTGCCACAGAAATGTGAGGAACATGTGTTTTTTTAGCCAAATTTTGACGTTTGCAAAGGATTCTGGGTAACAGAACCTGGTCCGAGCCACACAAGTCACCCCATCTTGGATTCCCCTAGGTCTCTAGTTTTCAGAAATGCACAGGTTTGGTAGGTTTCCCTAGGTGGCGGCTGAGCTACAGGCCAAAATCTACAGGTAGGCACTTTGCAAAAAACACCTCTGTTTTCCTTCAAAAATTTGGCTGTGTCCACGTTGCGCTTTGGGGCGTTTCCTGTCGCGGGCGCTAGGCCTACCCACACAAGTGAGGTATCATTTTTATCGGGAGACGTGGGGGAACGCTGGGTGGAAGGAAATTTGTGGCTCCTCTCAGATTCCAGAACTTTCTGCCACAGAAATGTGAGGAACATGTGGTTTTTTAGCCAAATTTTGAGGTTTGCAAAGGATTCTGGGTAACAGAACCTGGTCCGAGCCACACAAGTCACCCCATCTTGGATTCCCCTAGGTCTCTAGTTTTCAGAAATGCACAGGTTTGGTAGGTTTCCCTAGGTGGCGGCTGAGCTACAGGCCAAAATCTACAGGTAGGCACTTTGCAAAAAACACCTCTGTTTTCCTTCAAAAATTTGGCTGTGTCCACGTTGCGCTTTGGGGCGTTTCCTGTCGCGGGCGCTAGGCCTACCCACACAAGTGAGGTATCATTTTTATCGGGAGACGTGGGGGAACGCTGGGTGGAAGGAAATTTGTGGCTCCTCTCAGATTCCAGAACTTTCTGCCACAGAAATGTGAGGAACATGTGTTTTTTTAGCCAAATTTTGAGGTTTGCAAAGGATTCTGGGTAACAGAACCTGGTCCGAGCCACACAAGTCACCCCATCTTGGATTCCCCTAGGTCTCTAGTTTTCAGAAATGCACAGGTTTGGTAGGTTTCCCTAGGTGGCGGCTGAGCTACAGGCCAAAATCTACAGGTAGGCACTTTGCAAAAAACACCTCTGTTTTCCTTCAAAAATTTGGCTGTGTCCACGTTGCGCTTTGGGGCGTTTCCTGTCGCGGGCGCAAGGCCTACCCACACAAGTGAGGTATCATTTTTATTGGGAGACGTGGGGGAATGCTGGGTGGAAGGAAATTTGTGGCTCCTCTCAGATTCCAGAACTTTCTGCCACAGAAATGTGAGGAACATGTGTTTTTTTAGCCAAATTTTGAGGTTTGCAAAGGATTCTGGGTAACAGAACCTGGTCCGAGCCACACAAGTCACCCCATCTTGGATTCCCCTAGGTCTCTAGTTTTCAGAAATGCACAGGTTTGGTAGGTTTCCCTAGGTGGCGGCTGAGCTACAGGCCAAAATCTACAGGTAGGCACTTTGCAAAAAACACCTCTGTTTTCCTTCAAAAATTTGGCTGTGTCCACGTTGCGCTTTGGGGCGTTTCCTGTCGCGGGCGCTAGGCCTACCCACACAAGTGAGGTATCATTTTTATCGGGAGACGTGGGGGAACGCTGGGTGGAAGGAAATTTGTGGCTCCTCTCAGATTCCAGAACTTTCTGCCACAGAAATGTGAGGAACATGTGTTTTTTTAGCCAAATTTTGAGGTTTGCAAAGGATTCTGGGTAACAGAACCTGGTCCGAGCCACACAAGTCACCCCATCTTGGATTCCCCTAGGTCTCTAGTTTTCCGAAATGCACAGGTTTGGTAGGTTTCCCTAGGTGGCGGCTGAGCTACAGGCCAAAATCTACAGGTAGGCACTTTGCAAAAAACACCTCTGTTTTCCTTAAAAAATTTGGCTGTGTCCACGTTGCGCTTTGGGGCGTTTCCTGTCGCGGGCACTAGGCCTACCCACACAAGTGAGGTATCATTTTTATCGGGAGACGTGGGGGAACGCTGGGTGGAAGGAAATTTGTGGCTCCTCTCAGATTCCAGAATTTTCTGCCACAGAAATGTGAGGAACATGTGTTTTTTTAGCCAAATTTTGAGGTTTGCAAAGGATTCTGGGTAACAGAACCTGGTCCGAGCCACACAAGTCACCCCATCTTGGATTCCCCTAGGTCTCTAGTTTTCAGAAATGCACAGGTTTGGTAGGTCTCCCTAGGTGGCGGCTGAGCTACAGGCCAAAATCTACAGGTAGGCACTTTGCAAAAAACACCTCTGTTTTCCTTCAAAAATTTGGCTGTGTCCACGTTGCGCTTTGGGGCGTTTCCTGTCGCGGGCGCTAGGCCTACCCACACAAGTGAGGTATCATTTTTATCGGGAGACGTGGGGGAACGCTGGGTGGAAGGAAATTTGTGGCTCCTCTCAGATTCCAGAACTTTCTGCCACAGAAATGTGAGGAACATGTGTTTTTTTAGCCAAATTTTGAGGTTTGCAAAGGATTCTGGGTAACAGAACCTGGTCCGAGCCACACAAATCACCCCATCTTGGATTCCCCTAGGTCTCTAGTTTTCAGAAATGCACAGGTTTGGTAGGTTTCCCTAGGTGGCGGCTGAGCTACAGGCCAAAATCTACAGGTAGGCACTTTGCAAAAAACACCTCTGTTTTCCTTAAAAAATTTGGCTGTGTCCACGTTGCGCTTTGGGGCGTTTCCTGTCGCGGGCACTAGGCCTACCCACACAAGTGAGGTATCATTTTTATCGGGAGACGTGGGGGAACGCTGGGTGGAAGGAAATTTGTGGCTCCTCTCAGATTCCAGAATTTTCTGCCACAGAAATGTGAGGAACATGTGTTTTTTTAGCCAAATTTTGAGGTTTGCAAAGGATTCTGGGTAACAGAACCTGGTCCGAGCCACACAAGTCACCCCATCTTGGATTCCCCTAGGTCTCTAGTTTTCAGAAATGCACAGGTTTGGTAGGTCTCCCTAGGTGGCGGCTGAGCTACAGGCCAAAATCTACAGGTAGGCACTTTGCAAAAAACACCTCTGTTTTCCTTCAAAAATTTGGCTGTGTCCACGTTGCGCTTTGGGGCGTTTCCTGTCGCGGGCGCTAGGCCTACCCACACAAGTGAGGTATCATTTTTATCGGGAGACGTGGGGGAACGCTGGGTGGAAGGAAATTTGTGGCTCCTCTCAGATTCCAGAACTTTCTGCCACAGAAATGTGAGGAACATGTGTTTTTTTAGCCAAATTTTGAGGTTTGCAAAGGATTCTGGGTAACAGAACCTGGTCCGAGCCACACAAATCACCCCATCTTGGATTCCCCTAGGTCTCTAGTTTTCAGAAATGCACAGGTTTGGTAGGTTTCCCTAGGTGGCGGCTGAGCTACAGGCCAAAATCTACAGGTAGGCACTTTGCAAAAAACACCTCTGTTTTCCTTCAAAAATTTGGCTGTGTCCACGTTGCGCTTTGGGGCGTTTCCTGTCGCGGGCGCAAGGCCTACCCACACAAGTGAGGTATCATTTTTATCGGGAGACATGGGGGAACGCTGGGTGGAAGGAAATTTGTGGCTCCTCTCAGATTCCAGAACTTTCTGCCACAGAAATGTGAGGAACATGTGTTTTTTTAGCCAAATTTTGACGTTTGCAAAGGTTTCTGGGTAACAGAACCTGGTCCGAGCCACACAAGTCACCCCATCTTGGATTCCCCTAGGTCTCTAGTTTTCAGAAATGCACAGGTTTGGTAGGTTTCCCTAGGTGGCGGCTGAGCTACAGGCCAAAATCTACAGGTAGGCACTTTGCAAAAAACACCTCTGTTTTCCTTCAAAAATTTGGCTGTGTCCACGTTGCGCTTTGGGGCGTTTCCTGTCGCGGGCGCTAGGCCTACCCACACAAGTGAGGTATCATTTTTATCGGGAGACGTGGGGGAACGCTGGGTGGAAGGAAATTTGTGGCTCCTCTCAGATTCCAGAACTTTCTGCCACAGAAATGTGAGGAACATGTGGTTTTTTAGCCAAATTTTGAGGTTTGCAAAGGATTCTGGGTAACAGAACCTGGTCCGAGCCACACAAGTCACCCCATCTTGGATTCCCCTAGGTCTCTAGTTTTCAGAAATGCACAGGTTTGGTAGGTTTCCCTAGGTGGCGGCTGAGCTACAGGCCAAAATCTACAGGTAGGCCCTTTGCAAAAAACACCTCTGTTTTCCTTCAAAAATGTGGCTGTGTCCACGTTGCGCTTTGGGGTGTTTCCTGTCGCGGGCGCTAGGCCTACCCACACAAGTGAGGTATCATTTTTATTGGGAGACGTGGGGGAATGCTGGGTGGAAGGAAATTTGTGGCTCCTCTCAGATTCCAGAACTTTCTGCCACAGAAATGTGAGGAACATGTGTTTTTTTAGCCAAATTTTGAGGTTTGCAAAGGATTCTGGGTAACAGAACCTGGTCCGAGCCACACAAGTCACCCCATCTTGGATTCCCCTAGGTCTCTAGTTTTCAGAAATGCACAGGTTTGGTAGGTTTCCCTAGGTGGCGGCTGAGCTACAGGCCAAAATCTACAGGTAGGCACTTTGCAAAAAACACCTCTGTTTTCCTTCAAAAATTTGGCTGTGTCCACGTTGCGCTTTGGGGCGTTTCCTGTCGCGGGCGCAAGGCCTACCCACACAAGTGAGGTATCATTTTTATCGGGAGACGTGGGGGAACGCTGGGTGGAAGGAAATTTGTGGCTCCTCTCAGATTCCAGAACTTTCTGCCACAGAAATGTGAGGAACATGTGTTTTTTTAGCCAAATTTTGAGGTTTGCAAAGGATTCTGGGTAACAGAACCTGGTCCGAGCCACACAAGTCACCCCATCTTGGATTCCCCTAGGTCTCTAGTTTTCAGAAATGCACAGGTTTGGTAGGTTTCCCTAGGTGGCGGCTGAGCTACAGGCCAAAATCTGCAGGTAGGCACTTTGCAAAAAACACCTCTGTTTTCCTTCAAAAATTTGGCTGTGTCCACGTTGCGCTTTGGGGCGTTTCCTGTCGTGGGCGCTAGGCCTACCCACACAAGTGAGGTATCATTTTTATCGGGAGACGTGGGGGAACGCTGGGTGGAAGGAAATTTGTGGCTCCTCTCAGATTCCAGAACTTTCTGCCACAGAAATGTGAGGAACATGTGTTTTTTTAGCCAAATTTTGAGGTTTGCAAAGGATTCTGGGTAACAGAACCTGGTCCGAGCCACACAAGTCACCCCATCTTGGATTCCCCTAGGTCTCTAGTTTTCAGAAATGCACAGGTTTGGTAGGTTTCCCTAGGTGGCGGCTGAGCTACAGGCCAAAATCTACAGGTAGGCACTTTGCAAAAAACACCTCTGTTTTCCTTCAAAAATTTGGCTGTGTCCACGTTGCGCTTTGGGGCGTTTCCTGTCGCGGGCGCTAGGCCTACCCACACAAGTGAGGTATCATTTTTATCGGGAGACGTGGGGGAACGCTGGGTGGAAGGAAATTTGTGGCTCCTCTCAGATTCCAGAACTTTCTGCCACAGAAATGTGAGGAACATGTGGTTTTTTAGCCAAATTTTGAGGTTTGCAAAGGATTCTGGGTAACAGAACCTGGTCCGAGCCACACAAGTCACCCCATCTTGGATTCCCCTAGGTCTCTAGTTTTCAGAAATGCACAGGTTTGGTAGGTTTCCCTAGGTGGCGGCTGAGCTACAGGCCAAAATCTACAGGTAGGCCCTTTGCAAAAAACACCTCTGTTTTCCTTCAAAAATGTGGCTGTGTCCACGTTGCGCTTTGGGGTGTTTCCTGTCGCGGGCGCTAGGCCTACCCACACAAGTGAGGTATCATTTTTATTGGGAGACGTGGGGGAATGCTGGGTGGAAGGAAATTTGTGGCTCCTCTCAGATTCCAGAACTTTCTGCCACAGAAATGTGAGGAACATGTGTTTTTTTAGCCAAATTTTGAGGTTTGCAAAGGATTCTGGGTAACAGAACCTGGTCCGAGCCACACAAGTCACCCCATCTTGGATTCCCCTAGGTCTCTAGTTTTCAGAAATGCACAGGTTTGGTAGGTTTCCCTAGGTGGCGGCTGAGCTACAGGCCAAAATCTACAGGTAGGCACTTTGCAAAAAACACCTCTGTTTTCCTTCAAAAATTTGGCTGTGTCCACGTTGCGCTTTGGGGCGTTTCCTGTCGCGGGCGCAAGGCCTACCCACACAAGTGAGGTATCATTTTTATCGGGAGACGTGGGGGAACGCTGGGTGGAAGGAAATTTGTGGCTCCTCTCAGATTCCAGAACTTTCTGCCACAGAAATGTGAGGAACATGTGTTTTTTTAGCCAAATTTTGAGGTTTGCAAAGGATTCTGGGTAACAGAACCTGGTCCGAGCCACACAAGTCACCCCATCTTGGATTCCCCTAGGTCTCTAGTTTTCAGAAATGCACAGGTTTGGTAGGTTTCCCTAGGTGGCGGCTGAGCTACAGGCCAAAATCTGCAGGTAGGCACTTTGCAAAAAACACCTCTGTTTTCCTTCAAAAATTTGGCTGTGTCCACGTTGCGCTTTGGGGCGTTTCCTGTCGTGGGCGCTAGGCCTACCCACACAAGTGAGGTATCATTTTTATCGGGAGACGTGGGGGAACGCTGGGTGGAAGGAAATTTGTGGCTCCTCTCAGATTCCAGAACTTTCTGCCACAGAAATGTGAGGAACATGTGTTTTTTTAGCCAAATTTTGAGGTTTGCAAAGGATTCTGGGTAACAGAACCTGGTCCGAGCCACACAAGTCACCCCATCTTGGATTCCCCTAGGTCTCTAGTTTTCAGAAATGCACAGGTTTGGTAGGTCTCCCTAGGTGGCGGCTGAGCTACAGCCCAAAATCTACAGGTAGGCACTTTGCAAAAAACACCTCTGTTTTCCTTCAAAAATTTGGCTGTGTCCACGTTGCGCTTTGGGGCGTTTCCTGTCGCGGGCGCTAGGCCTACCCACACAAGTGAGGTATCATTTTTATCGGGAGACATGGGGGAACGCTGGGTGGAAGGAAATTTGTGGCTCCTCTCAGATTCCAGAACTTTCTGCCACAGAAATGTGAGGAACATGTGTTTTTTTAGCCAAATTTTGAGGTTTGCAAAGGATTCTGGGTAACAGAACCTGGTCCGAGCCACACAAGTCACCCCATCTTGGATTCCCCTAGGTCTCTAGTTTTGAGAAATGCACAGGTTTGGTAGGTTTCCCTAGGTGGCGGCTGAGCTACAGGCCAAAATCTACAGGTAGGCACTTTGCAAAAAACACCTCTGTTTTCCTTAAAAAATTTGGCTGTGTCCACGTTGCGCTTTGGGGCGTTTCCTGTCGCGGGCGCTAGGCCTACCCACACAAGTGAGGTATCATTTTTATTGGGAGACGTGGGGGAATGCTGGGTGGAAGGAAATTTGTGGCTCCTCTCAGATTCCAGAACTTTCTGCCACAGAAATGTGAGGAACATGTGTTTTTTTCGCCAAATTTGGAGGTTTGCAAAGGATTCTGGGTAACAGAACCTGGTCCGAGCCACACAAGTCACCCCATCTTGGATTCCCCTAGGTCTCTAGTTTTCAGAAATGCACAGGTTTGGTAGGTTTCCCTAGGTGGCGGCTGAGCTACAGGCCAAAATCTACAGGTAGGCACTTGGCAAAAAACACCTCTGTTTTCCTTCAAAAATTTGGCTGTGTCCACGTTGCGCTTTGGGGCGTTTCCTGTCGCGGGCGCAAGGCCTACCCACACAAGTGAGGTATCATTTTTATCGGGAGACATGGGGGAACGCTGGGTGGAAGGAAATTTGTGGCTCCTCTCAGATTCCAGAACTTTCTGCCACAGAAATGTGAGGAACATGTGTTTTTTTAGCCAAATTTCGAGGTTTGCAAAGGATTCTGGGTAACAGAACCTGGTCCGAGCCACACAAGTCACCCCATCTTGGATTCCCCTAGGTCTCTAGTTTTCAGAAATGCACAGGTTTGGTAGGTTTCCCTAGGTGGCGGCTGAGCTACAGGCCAAAATCTGCAGGTAGGCACTTTGCAAAAAACACCTCTGTTTTCCTTCAAAAATTTGGCTGTGTCCACGTTGCGCTTTGGGGCGTTTCCTGTCGCAGGCGCTAGGCCTACCTACA
The DNA here is from genome assembly GCF_031143425.1 of Pleurodeles waltl. NCBI lineage: Eukaryota > Metazoa > Chordata > Amphibia > Caudata > Salamandridae > Pleurodeles > Pleurodeles waltl. The sequence goes on along the minus strand of NC_090447.1, from coordinate 738,810,052 downwards.
CAAGTGAGGTATCATTTTTATCGGGAGACGTGGGGGAACGCTGGGTGGAAGGAAATTTGTGGCTCCTCTCAGATTCCAGAACTTTCTGCCACAGAAATGTGAGGAACATGTGGTTTTTTAGCCAAATTTTGAAGTTTGCAAAGGATTCTGGGTAACAGAACCTGGTCCGAGCCACACAAGTCACCCCATCTTGGATTGCCCTAGGTCTCTAGTTTTCAGAAATGCACAGGTTTGGTAGGTCTCCCTAGGTGGCGGCTGAGCTACAGGCCAAAATCTACAGGTAGGCACTTTGCAAAAAACACCTCTGTTTTCCTTCAAAAATTTGGCTGTGTCCACGTTGCGCTTTGGGGCGTTTCCTGTCGCGGGCGCTAGGCCTACCCACACAAGTGAGGTATCATTTTTATTGGGAGACGTGGGGGAATGCTGGGTGGAAGGAAATTTGTGGCTCCTCTCAGATTCCAGAACTTTCTGCCACAGAAATGTGAGGAACATGTGTTTTTTTCGCCAAATTTTGAGGTTTGCAAAGGATTCTGGGTAACAGAACCTGGTCCGAGCCACACAAGTCACCCCATCTTGGATTCCCCTAGGTCTCTAGTTTTCAGAAATGCACAGGTTTGGTAGGTCTCCCTAGGTGGCGGCTGAGCTACAGGCCAAAATCTACAGGTAGGCACTTCGCAAAAAACACCTCTGTTTTCCTTCAAAAATTTGGCTGTGTCCACGTTGCGCTTTGGGGCGTTTCCTGTCGCGGGCGCTAGGCCTACCCACACAAGTGAGGTATCATTTTTATCGGGAGACGTGGGGGAACGCTGGGTGGAAGGAAATTTGTGGCTCCTCTCAGATTCCAGAACTTTCTGCCACAGAAATGTGAGGAACATGTGTTTTTTTAGCCAAATTTTGAGGTTTGCAAAGGATTCTGGGTAACAGAACCTGGTCCGAGCCACACAAGTCACCCCATCTTGGATTCCCCTAGGTCTCTAGTTTTCAGAAATGCACAGGTTTGGTAGGTCTCCCTAGGTGGCGGCTGAGCTACAGGCCAAAATCTACAGGTAGGAACTTTGCAAAAAACACCTCTGTTTTCCTTCAAAAATTTGGCTGTGTCCACGTTGCGCTTTGGGGCGTTTCCTGTCGCGGGCGCTAGGCCTACCCACACAAGTGAGGTATCATTTTTATCGGGAGACGTGGGGGAACGCTGGGTGGAAGGAAATTTGTGGCTCCTCTCAGATTCCAGAACTTTCTGCCACAGAAATGTGAGGAACATGTGTTTTTTTAGCCAAATTTTGAGGTTTGCAAAGGATTCTGGGTAACAGAACCTGGTCCGAGCCACACAAGTCACCCCATCTTGGATTCCCCTAGGTCTCTAGTTTTCAGAAATGCACAGGTTTGGTAGGTTTCCCTAGGTGGCGGCTGAGCTACAGGCCAAAATCTACAGGTAGGCACTTTGCAAAAAACACCTCTGTTTTCCTTCAAAAATTTGGCTGTGTCCACGTTGCGCTTTGGGGCGTTTCCTGTCGCGGGCGCAAGGCCTACCCACACAAGTGAGGTATCATTTTTATCGGGAGACATGGGGGAACGCTGGGTGGAAGGAAATTTGTGGCTCCTCTCAGATTCCAGAACTTTCTGCCACAGAAATGTGAGGAACATGTGTTTTTTTAGCCAAATTTTGAGGTTTGCAAAGGATTCTGGGTAACAGAACCTGGTCCGAGCCACACAAGTCACCCCATCTTGGATTCCCCTAGGTCTCTAGTTTTCAGAAATGCACAGATTTGGTAGGTTTCCCTAGGTGGCGGCTGAGCTACAGGCCAAAATCTACAGGTAGGCACTTTGCAAAAAACACCTCTGTTTTCCTTCAAAAATGTGGCTGTGTCCACGTTGCGCTTTGGGGCGTTTCCTGTCGCGGGCGCTAGGCCTACCCACACAAGTGAGGTATCATTTTTATCGGGAGACGTGGGGGAACGCTGGGTGGAAGGAAATTTGTGGCTCCTCTCAGATTCCAGAACTTTCTGCCACAGAAATGTGAGGAACATGTGTTTTTTTAGCCAAATTTTGAGGTTTGCAAAGGATTGTGGGTAACAGAACCTGGTCCGAGCCACACAAGTCACCCCATCTTGGATTCCCCTAGGTCTCTAGTTTTCAGAAATGCTCAGGTTTGGTAGGTCTCCCTAGGTGGCGGCTGAGCTACAGGCCAAAATCTACAGGTAGGCACTTTGCAAAAAACACCTCTGTTTTCCTTAAAAAATGTGGCTGTGTCCACGTTGCGCTTTGGGGCGTTTCCTGTCGCGGGCGCTAGGCCTACCCACACAAGTGAGGTATCATTTTTATCGGGAGACGTGGGGGAACGCTGGGTGGAAGGAAATTTGTGGCTCCTCTCAGATTCCAGAACTTTCTGCCACAGAAATGTGAGGAACATGTGTTTTTTTAGCCAAATTTTGAGGTTTGCAAAGGATTCTGGGTAACAGAACCTGGTCCGAGCCACACAAGTCACCCCATCTTGGATTCCCCTAGGTCTCTAGTTTTCAGAAATGCACAGGTTTGGTAGGTCTCCCTAGGTGGCGGCTGAGCTACAGGCCAAAATCTACAGGTAGGCACTTTGCAAAAAACACCTCTGTTTTCCTTCAAAAATTTGGCTGTGTCCACGTTGCGCTTTGGGGCGTTTCCTGTCGCGGGCGCTAGGCCTACCCACACAAGTGAGGTATCATTTTTATCGGGAGACGTGGGGGAACGCTGGGTGGAAGGAAATTTGTGGCTCCTCTCAGATTCCAGAACTTTCTGCCACAGAAATGTGAGGAACATGTGTTTTTTTAGCCAAATTTTGAGGTTTGCAAAGGATTCTGGGTAACAGAACCTGGTCCGAGCCACACAAGTCACCCCATCTTGGATTCCCCTAGGTCTCTAGTTTTCAGAAATGCACAGATTTGGTAGGTTTCCCTAGGTGGCGGCTGAGCTACAGGCCAAAATCTACAGGTAGGCACTTTGCAAAAAACACCTCTGTTTTCCTTCAAAAATGTGGCTGTGTCCACGTTGCGCTTTGGGGCGTTTCCTGTCGCGGGCGCTAGTCCTACCCACACAAGTGAGGTATCATTTTTATCGGGAGACGTGGGGGAACGCTGGGTGGAAGGAAATTTGTGGCTCCTCTCAGATTCCAGAACTTTCTGCCACAGAAATGTGAGGAACATGTGTTTTTTTAGCCAAATTTTGAGGTTTGCAAAGGATTCTGGGTAACAGAACCTGGTCCGAGCCACACAAGTCACCCCATCTTGGATTCCCCTAGGTCTCTAGTTTTCAGAAATGCTCAGGTTTGGTAGGTCTCCCTAGGTGGCGGCTGAGCTACAGGCCAAAATCTACAGGTAGGCACTTTGCAAAAAACACCTCTGTTTTCCTTAAAATATTTGGCTGTGTCCACGTTGCGCTTTGGGGCGTTTCCTGTCGCGGGCGCTAGGCCTACCCACACAAGTGAGGTATCATTTTTATCGGGAGACGTGGGGGAACGCTGGGTGGAAGGAAATTTGTGGCTCCTCTCAGATTCCAGAACTTTCTGCCACAGAAATGTGAGGAACATGTGTTTTTTTAGCCAAATTTTGAGGTTTGCAAAGGATTCTGGGTAACAGAACCTGGTCCGAGCCACACAAGTCACCCCATCTTGGATTCCCCTAGGTCTCTAGTTTTCAGAAATGCACAGGTTTGGTAGGTCTCCCTAGGTGGCGGCTGAGCTACAGGCCAAAATCTACAGGTAGGCACTTTGCAAAAAACACCTCTGTTTTCCTTCAAAAATTTGGCTGTGTCCACGTTGCGCTTTGGGGCGTTTCCTGTCGCGGGCGCTAGGCCTACCCACACAAGTGAGGTATCATTTTTATCGGGAGACGTGGGGGAACGCTGGGTGGAAGGAAATTTGTGGCTCCTCTCAGATTCCAGAACTTTCTGCCACAGAAATGTGAGGAACATGTGTTTTTTTAGCCAAATTTTGAGGTTTGCAAAGGATTCTGGGTAACAGAACCTGGTCCGAGCCACACAAATCACCCCATCTTGGATTCCCCTAGGTCTCTAGTTTTCAGAAATGCACAGGTTTGGTAGGTTTCCCTAGGTGGCGGCTGAGCTACAGGCCAAAATCTACAGGTAGGCACTTTGCAAAAAACACCTCTGTTTTCCTTCAAAAATTTGGCTGTGTCCACGTTGCGCTTTGGGGCGTTTCCTGTCGCGGGCGCAAGGCCTACCCACACAAGTGAGGTATCATTTTTATCGGGAGACATGGGGGAACGCTGGGTGGAAGGAAATTTGTGGCTCCTCTCAGATTCCAGAACTTTCTGCCACAGAAATGTGAGGAACATGTGTTTTTTTAGCCAAATTTTGAGGTTTGCAAAGGATTCTGGGTAACAGAACCTGGTCCGAGCCACACAAGTCACCCCATCTTGGATTCCCCTAGGTCTCTAGTTTTGAGAAATGCACAGGTTTGGTAGGTTTCCCTAGGTGGCGGCTGAGCTACAGGCCAAAATCTACAGGTAGGCACTTTGCAAAAAACACCTCTGTTTTCCTTCAAAAATTTGGCTGTGTCCACGTTGCGCTTTGGGGCGTTTCCTGTCGCGGGCGCTAGGCCTACCCACACAAGTGAGGTATCATTTTTATCGGGAGACGTGGGGGAACGCTGGGTGGAAGGAAATTTGTGGCTCCTCTCAGATTCCAGAACTTTCTGCCACAGAAATGTGAGGAACATGTGGTTTTTTAGCCAAATTTTGAGGTTTGCAAAGGATTCTGGGTAACAGAACCTGGTCCGAGCCACACAAGTCACCCCATCTTGGATTCCCCTAGGTCTCTAGTTTTCAGAAATGCACAGGTTTGGTAGGTTTCCCTAGGTGGCGGCTGAGCTACAGGCCAAAATCTACAGGTAGGCACTTTGCAAAAAACACCTCTGTTTTCCTTCAAAAATGTGGCTGTGTCCACGTTGCGCTTTGGGGCGTTTCCTGTCGCGGGCGCTAGGCCTACCCACACAAGTGAGGTATCATTTTTATTGGGAGACGTGGGGGAATGCTGGGTGGAAGGAAATTTGTGGCTCCTCTCAGATTCCAGAACTTTCTGCCACAGAAATGTGAGGAACATGTGTTTTTTTAGCCAAATTTTGAGGTTTGCAAAGGATTCTGGGTAACAGAACCTGGTCCGAGCCACACAAGTCACCCCATCTTGGATTCCCCTAGGTCTCTAGTTTTCAGAAATGCACAGGTTTGGTAGGTTTCCCTAGGTGGCGGCTGAGCTACAGGCCAAAATCTACAGGTAGGCACTTTGCAAAAAACACCTCTGTTTTCCTTCAAAAATTTGGCTGTGTCCACGTTGCGCTTTTGGGCGTTTCCTGTCGCGGGCGCAAGGCCTACCCACACAAGTGAGGTATCATTTTTATCGGGAGACGTGGGGGAACGCTGGGTGGAAGGAAATTTGTGGCTCCTCTCAGATTCCAGAACTTTCTGCCACAGAAATGTGAGGAACATGTGTTTTTTTAGCCAAATTTTGAGGTTTGCAAAGGATTCTGGGTAACAGAACCTGGTCCGAGCCACACAAGTCACCCCATCTTGGATTCCCCTAGGTCTCTAGTTTTCAGAAATGCACAGGTTTGGTAGGTTTCCCTAGGTGGCGGCTGAGCTACAGGCCAAAATCTACAGATAGGCACTTTGCAAAAAACACCTCTGTTTTCCTTCAAAAATTTGGCTGTGTCCACGTTGCGCTTTGGGGCGTTTCCTGTCGCGGGCGCTAGGCCTACCCACACAAGTGAGGTATCATTTTTATCGGGAGACGTGGGGGAACGCTGGGTGGAAGGAAATTTGTGGCTCCTCTCAGATTCCAGAACTTTCTGCCACAGAAATGTGAGGAACATGTGTTTTTTTAGCCAAATTTTGAGGTTTGCAAAGGATTCTGGGTAACAGAACCTGGTCCGAGCCACACAAGTCACCCCATCTTGGATTCCCCTAGGTCTCTAGTTTTCAGAAATGCACAGGTTTGGTAGGTCTCCCTAGGTGGCGGCTGAGCTACAGGCCAAAATCTACAGGTAGGCACTTTGCAAAAAACACCTCTGTTTTCCTTCAAAAATTTGGCTGTGTCCACGTTGCGCTTTGGGGCGTTTCCTGTCGCGGGCGCTAGGCCTACCCACACAAGTGAGGTATCATTTTTATCGGGAGACGTGGGGGAACGCTGGGTGGAAGGAAATTTGTGGCTCCTCTCAGATTCCAGAACTTTCTGCCACAGAAATGTGAGGAACATGTGTTTTTTTAGCCAAATTTTGAGGTTTGCAAAGGATTCTGGGTAACAGAACCTGGTCCGAGCCACACAAGTCACCCCATCTTGGATTCCCCTAGGTCTCTAGTTTTGAGAAATGCACAGGTTTGGTAGGTTTCCCTAGGTGGCGGCTGAGCTACAGGCCAAAATCTACAGGTAGGCACTTTGCAAAAAACACCTCTGTTTTCCTTAAAAAATTTGGCTGTGTCCACGTTGCGCTTTGGGGCGTTTCCTGTCGCGGGCGCTAGGCCTACCCACACAAGTGAGGTATCATTTTTATTGGGAGACGTGGGGGAATGCTGGGTGGAAGGAAATTTGTGGCTCCTCTCAGATTCCAGAACTTTCTGCCACAGAAATGTGAGGAACATGTGTTTTTTTCGCCAAATTTGGAGGTTTGCAAAGGATTCTGGGTAACAGAACCTGGTCCGAGCCACACAAGTCACCCCATCTTGGATTCCCCTAGGTCTCTAGTTTTCAGAAATGCACAGGTTTGGTAGGTTTCCCTAGGTGGCGGCTGAGCTACAGGCCAAAATCTACAGGTAGGCACTTGGCAAAAAACACCTCTGTTTTCCTTCAAAAATTTGGCTGTGTCCACGTTGCGCTTTGGGGCGTTTCCTGTCGCGGGCGCTAGGCCTACCCACACAAGTGAGGTATCATTTTTATCGGGAGACGTGGGGGAACGCTGGGTGGAAGGAAATTTGTGGCTCCTCTCAGATTCCAGAACTTTCTGCCACAGAAATGTGAGGAACATGTGTTTTTTTAGCCAAATTTTGAGGTTTGCAAAGGATTCTGGGTAACAGAACCTGGTCCGAGCCACACAAGTCACCCCATCTTGGATTCCCCTAGGTCTCTAGTTTTCAGAAATGCACAGGTTTGGTAGGTTTCCCTAGGTGGCGGCTGAGCTACAGGCCAAAATCTACAGGTAGGCACTTTGCAAAAAACACCTCTGTTTTCCTTCAAAAATTTGGCTGTGTCCACGTTGCGCTTTTGGGCGTTTCCTGTCGCGGGCGCAAGGCCTACCCACACAAGTGAGGTATCATTTTTATCGGGAGACGTGGGGGAACGCTGGGTGGAAGGAAATTTGTGGCTCCTCTCAGATTCCAGAACTTTCTGCCACAGAAATGTGAGGAACATGTGTTTTTTTAGCCAAATTTTGAGGTTTGCAAAGGATTCTGGGTAACAGAACCTGGTCCGAGCCACACAAGTCACCCCATCTTGGATTCCCCTAGGTCTCTAGTTTTCAGAAATGCACAGGTTTGGTAGGTTTCCCTAGGTGGCGGCTGAGCTACAGGCCAAAATCTACAGATAGGCACTTTGCAAAAAACACCTCTGTTTTCCTTCAAAAATTTGGCTGTGTCCACGTTGCGCTTTGGGGCGTTTCCTGTCGCGGGCGCTAGGCCTACCCACACAAGTGAGGTATCATTTTTATCGGGAGACGTGGGGGAACGCTGGGTGGAAGGAAATTTGTGGCTCCTCTCAGATTCCAGAACTTTCTGCCACAGAAATGTGAGGAACATGTGTTTTTTTAGCCAAATTTTGAGGTTTGCAAAGGATTCTGGGTAACAGAACCTGGTCCGAGCCACACAAGTCACCCCATCTTGGATTCCCCTAGGTCTCTAGTTTTCAGAAATGCACAGGTTTGGTAGGTCTCCCTAGGTGGCGGCTGAGCTACAGGCCAAAATCTACAGGTAGGCACTTTGCAAAAAACACCTCTGTTTTCCTTCAAAAATTTGGCTGTGTCCACGTTGCGCTTTGGGGCGTTTCCTGTCGCGGGCGCTAGGCCTACCCACACAAGTGAGGTATCATTTTTATCGGGAGACGTGGGGGAACGCTGGGTGGAAGGAAATTTGTGGCTCCTCTCAGATTCCAGAACTTTCTGCCACAGAAATGTGAGGAACATGTGTTTTTTTAGCCAAATTTTGAGGTTTGCAAAGGATTCTGGGTAACAGAACCTGGTCCGAGCCACACAAGTCACCCCATCTTGGATTCCCCTAGGTCTCTAGTTTTGAGAAATGCACAGGTTTGGTAGGTTTCCCTAGGTGGCGGCTGAGCTACAGGCCAAAATCTACAGGTAGGCACTTTGCAAAAAACACCTCTGTTTTCCTTAAAAAATTTGGCTGTGTCCACGTTGCGCTTTGGGGCGTTTCCTGTCGCGGGCGCTAGGCCTACCCACACAAGTGAGGTATCATTTTTATTGGGAGACGTGGGGGAATGCTGGGTGGAAGGAAATTTGTGGCTCCTCTCAGATTCCAGAACTTTCTGCCACAGAAATGTGAGGAACATGTGTTTTTTTCGCCAAATTTGGAGGTTTGCAAAGGATTCTGGGTAACAGAACCTGGTCCGAGCCACACAAGTCACCCCATCTTGGATTCCCCTAGGTCTCTAGTTTTCAGAAATGCACAGGTTTGGTAGGTTTCCCTAGGTGGCGGCTGAGCTACAGGCCAAAATCTACAGGTAGGCACTTGGCAAAAAACACCTCTGTTTTCCTTCAAAAATTTGGCTGTGTCCACGTTGCGCTTTGGGGCGTTTCCTGTCTCGGGCGCAAGGCCTACCCACACAAGTGAGGTATCATTTTTATCGGGAGACATGGGGGAACGCTGGGTGGAAGGAAATTTGTGGCTCCTCTCAGATTCCAGAACTTTCTGCCACAGAAATGTGAGGAACATGTGTTTTTTTAGCCAAATTTTGAGGTTTGCAAAGGATTCTGGGTAACAGAACCTGGTCCGAGCCACACAAGTCACCCCATCTTGGATTCCCCTAGGTCTCTAGTTTTCAGAAATGCACAGGTTTGGTAGGTTTCCCTAGGTGGCGGCTGAGCTACAGGCCAAAATCTGCAGGTAGGCACTTTGCAAAAAACACCTCTGTTTTCCTTCAAAAATTTGGCTGTGTCCACGTTGCGCTTTGGGGCGTTTCCTGTCGCAGGCGCTAGGCCTACCTACACAAGTGAGGTATCATTTTTATCGGGAGACGTGGGGGAACGCTGGGTGGAAGGAAATTTGTGGCTCCTCTCAGATTCCAGAACTTTCTGCCACAGAAATGTGAGGAACATGTGGTTTTTTAGCCAAATTTTGAAGTTTGCAAAGGATTCTGGGTAACAGAACCTGGTCCGAGCCACACAAGTCACCCCATCTTGGATTGCCCTAGGTCTCTAGTTTTCAGAAATGCACAGGTTTGGTAGGTCTCCCTAGGTGGCGGCTGAGCTACAGGCCAAAATCTACAGGTAGGCACTTTGCAAAAAACACCTCTGTTTTCCTTCAAAAATTTGGCTGTGTCCACGTTGCGCTTTGGGGCGTTTCCTGTCGCGGGCGCTAGGCCTACCCACACAAGTGAGGTATCATTTTTATTGGGAGACGTGGGGGAATGCTGGGTGGAAGGAAATTTGTGGCTCCTCTCAGATTCCAGAACTTTCTGCCACAGAAATGTGAGGAACATGTGTTTTTTTCGCCAAATTTTGAGGTTTGCAAAGGATTCTGGGTAACAGAACCTGGTCCGAGCCACACAAGTCACCCCATCTTGGATTCCCCTAGGTCTCTAGTTTTCAGAAATGCACAGGTTTGGTAGGTCTCCCTAGGTGGCGGCTGAGCTACAGGCCAAAATCTACAGGTAGGCACTTCGCAAAAAACACCTCTGTTTTCCTTCAAAAATTTGGCTGTGTCCACGTTGCGCTTTGGGGCGTTTCCTGTCGCGGGCGCTAGGCCTACCCACACAAGTGAGGTATCATTTTTATCGGGAGACGTGGGGGAACGCTGGGTGGAAGGAAATTTGTGGCTCCTCTCAGATTCCAGAACTTTCTGCCACAGAAATGTGAGGAACATGTGTTTTTTTAGCCAAATTTTGAGGTTTGCAAAGGATTCTGGGTAACAGAACCTGGTCCGAGCCACACAAGTCACCCCATCTTGGATTCCCCTAGGTCTCTAGTTTTCAGAAATGCACAGGTTTGGTAGGTCTCCCTAGGTGGCGGCTGAGCTACAGGCCAAAATCTACAGGTAGGAACTTTGCAAAAAACACCTCTGTTTTCCTTCAAAAATTTGGCTGTGTCCACGTTGCGCTTTGGGGCGTTTCCTGTCGCGGGCGCTAGGCCTACCCACACAAGTGAGGTATCATTTTTATCGGGAGACGTGGGGGAACGCTGGGTGGAAGGAAATTTGTGGCTCCTCTCAGATTCCAGAACTTTCTGCCACAGAAATGTGAGGAACATGTGTTTTTTTAGCCAAATTTTGAGGTTTGCAAAGGATTCTGGGTAACAGAACCTGGTCCGAGCCACACAAGTCACCCCATCTTGGATTCCCCTAGGTCTCTAGTTTTCAGAAATGCACAGGTTTGGTAGGTTTCCCTAGGTGGCGGCTGAGCTACAGGCCAAAATCTACAGGTAGGCACTTTGCAAAAAACACCTCTGTTTTCCTTCAAAAATTTGGCTGTGTCCACGTTGCGCTTTGGGGCGTTTCCTGTCGCGGGCGCAAGGCCTACCCACACAAGTGAGGTATCATTTTTATCGGGAGACATGGGGGAACGCTGGGTGGAAGGAAATTTGTGGCTCCTCTCAGATTCCAGAACTTTCTGCCACAGAAATGTGAGGAACATGTGTTTTTTTAGCCAAATTTTGAGGTTTGCAAAGAATTCTGGGTAACAGAACCTGGTCCGAGCCACACAAGTCACCCCATCTTGGATTCCCCTAGGTCTCTAGTTTTCAGAAATGCACAGATTTGGTAGGTTTCCCTAGGTGGCGGCTGAGCTACAGGCCAAAATCTACAGGTAGGCACTTTGCAAAAAACACCTCTGTTTTCCTTCAAAAATGTGGCTGTGTCCACGTTGCGCTTTGGGGCGTTTCCTGTCGCGGGCGCTAGGCCTACCCACACAAGTGAGGTATCATTTTTATCGGGAGACGTGGGGGAACGCTGGGTGGAAGGAAATTTGTGGCTCCTCTCAGATTCCAGAACTTTCTGCCACAGAAATGTGAGGAACATGTGGTTTTTTAGCCAAATTTTGAGGTTTGCAAAGGATTCTGGGTAACAGAACCTGGTCCGAGCCACACAAGTCACCCCATCTTGGATTCCCCTAGGTCTCTAGTTTTCAGAAATGCTCAGGTTTGGTAGGTCTCCCTAGGTGGCGGCTGAGCTACAGGCCAAAATCTACAGGTAGGCACTTTGCAAAAAACACCTCTGTTTTCCTTCAAAAATTTGGCTGTGTCCACGTTGCGCTTTGGGGCGTTTCCTGTCGCGGGCGCTAGGCCTACCCACACAAGTGAGGTATCATTTTTATCGGGAGACGTGGGGGAACGCTGGGTGGAAGGAAATTTGTGGCTCCTCTCAGATTCCAGAACTTTCTGCCACAGAAATGTGAGGAACATGTGTTTTTATCGCCAAATTTTGAGGTTTGCAAAGGATTCTGGGTAACAGAACCTGGTCCGAGCCACACAAGTCACCCCATCTTGGATTCCCCTAGGTCTCTAGTTTTCAGAAATGCACAGGTTTGGTAGGTTTCCCTAGGTGGCGGCTGAGCTACAGGCCAAAATCTACAGGTAGGCACTTTGCAAAAAACACCTCTGTTTTCCTTCAAAAATTTGGCTGTGTCCACGTTGCGCTTTGGGGCGTTTCCTGTCGCGGGCGCTAGGCCTACCCACACAAGTGAGGTATCATTTTTATCGGGAGACGTGGGGGAACGCTGGGTGGAAGGAAATTTGTGGCTCCTCTCAGATTCCAGAACTTTCTGCCACAGAAATGTGAGGAACATGTGGTTTTTTAGCCAAATTTTGAGGTTTGCAAAGGATTCTGGGTAACAGAACCTGGTCCGAGCCACACAAGTCACCCCATCTTGGATTCCCCTAGGTCTCTAGTTTTCAGAAATGCACAGGTTTGGTAGGTTTCCCTAGGTGGCGGCTGAGCTACAGGCCAAAATCTACAGGTAGGCACTTTGCAAAAAACACCTCTGTTTTCCTTCAAAAATGTGGCTGTGTCCACGTTGCGCTTTGGGGCGTTTCCTGTCGCGGGCGCTAGGCCTACCCACACAAGTGAGGTATCATTTTTATTGGGAGACGTGGGGGAATGCTGGGTGGAAGGAAATTTGTGGCTCCTCTCAGATTCCAGAACTTTCTGCCACAGAAATGTGAGGAACATGTGTTTTTTTAGCCAAATTTTGAGGTTTGCAAAGGATTCTGGGTAACAGAACCTGGTCCGAGCCACACAAGTCACCCCATCTTGGATTCCCCTAGGTCTCTAGTTTTCAGAAATGCACAGGTTTGGTAGGTTTCCCTAGGTGGCGGCTGAGCTACAGGCCAAAATCTACAGGTAGGCACTTTGCAAAAAACACCTCTGTTTTCCTTCAAAAATTTGGCTGTGTCCACGTTGCGCTTTGGGGCGTTTCCTGTCGCGGGCGCAAGGCCTACCCACACAAGTGAGGTATCATTTTTATCGGGAGACGTGGGGGAACGCTGGGTGGAAGGAAATTTGTGGCTCCTCTCAGATTCCAGAACTTTCTGCCACAGAAATGTGAGGAACATGTGTTTTTTTAGCCAAATTTTGAGGTTTGCAAAGGATTCTGGGTAACAGAACCTGGTCCGAGCCACACAAGTCACCCCATCTTGGATTCCCCTAGGTCTCTAGTTTTCAGAAATGCACAGGTTTGGTAGGTTTCCCTAGGTGGCGGCTGAGCTACAGGCCAAAATCTACAGATAGGCACTTTGCAAAAAACACCTCTGTTTTCCTTCAAAAATTTGGCTGTGTCCACGTTGCGCTTTGGGGCGTTTCCTGTCGCGGGCGCTAGGCCTACCCACACAAGTGAGGTATCATTTTTATCGGGAGACGTGGGGGAACGCTGGGTGGAAGGAAATTTGTGGCTCCTCTCAGATTCCAGAACTTTCTGCCACAGAAATGTGAGGAACATGTGTTTTTTTAGCCAAATTTTGAGGTTTGCAAAGGATTCTGGGTAACAGAACCTGGTCCGAGCCACACAAGTCACCCCATCTTGGATTCCCCTAGGTCTCTAGTTTTCAGAAATGCACAGGTTTGGTAGGTCTCCCTAGGTGGCGGCTGAGCTACAGGCCAAAATCTACAGGTAGGCACTTTGCAAAAAACACCTCTGTTTTCCTTCAAAAATTTGGCTGTGTCCACGTTGCGCTTTGGGGCGTTTCCTGTCGCGGGCGCTAGGCCTACCCACACAAGTGAGGTATCATTTTTATCGGGAGACGTGGGGGAACGCTGGGTGGAAGGAAATTTGTGGCTCCTCTCAGATTCCAGAACTTTCTGCCACAGAAATGTGAGGAACATGTGTTTTTTTAGCCAAATTTTGAGGTTTGCAAAGGATTCTGGGTAACAGAACCTGGTCCGAGCCACACAAGTCACCCCATCTTGGATTCCCCTAGGTCTCTAGTTTTGAGAAATGCACAGGTTTGGTAGGTTTCCCTAGGTGGCGGCTGAGCTACAGGCCAAAATCTACAGGTAGGCACTTTGCAAAAAACACCTCTGTTTTCCTTAAAAAATTTGGCTGTGTCCACGTTGCGCTTTGGGGCGTTTCCTGTCGCGGGCGCTAGGCCTACCCACACAAGTGAGGTATCATTTTTATTGGGAGACGTGGGGGAATGCTGGGTGGAAGGAAATTTGTGGCTCCTCTCAGATTCCAGAACTTTCTGCCACAGAAATGTGAGGAACATGTGTTTTTTTCGCCAAATTTGGAGGTTTGCAAAGGATTCTGGGTAACAGAACCTGGTCCGAGCCACACAAGTCACCCCATCTTGGATTCCCCTAGGTCTCTAGTTTTCAGAAATGCACAGGTTTGGTAGGTTTCCCTAGGTGGCGGCTGAGCTACAGGCCAAAATCTACAGGTAGGCACTTGGCAAAAAACACCTCTGTTTTCCTTCAAAAATTTGGCTGTGTCCACGTTGCGCTTTGGGGCGTTTCCTGTCTCGGGCGCAAGGCCTACCCACACAAGTGAGGTATCATTTTTATCGGGAGACATGGGGGAACGCTGGGTGGAAGGAAATTTGTGGCTCCTCTCAGATTCCAGAACTTTCTGCCACAGAAATGTGAGGAACATGTGTTTTTTTAGCCAAATTTTGAGGTTTGCAAAGGATTCTGGGTAACAGAACCTGGTCCGACCCACACAAGTCACCCCATCTTGGATTCCCCTAGGTCTCTAGTTTTCAGAAATGCACAGGTTTGGTAGGTTTCCCTAGGTGGCGGCTGAGCTACAGGCCAAAATCTGCAGGTAGGCACTTTGCAAAAAACACCTCTGTTTTCCTTCAAAAATTTGGCTGTGTCCACGTTGCGCTTTGGGGCGTTTCCTGTCGCAGGCGCTAGGCCTACCTACACAAGTGAGGTATCATTTTTATCGGGAGACGTGGGGGAACGCTGGGTGGAAGGAAATTTGTGGCTCCTCTCAGATTCCAGAACTTTCTGCCACAGAAATGTGAGGAACATGTGGTTTTTTAGCCAAATTTTGAAGTTTGCAAAGGATTCTGGGTAACAGAACCTGGTCCGAGCCACACAAGTCACCCCATCTTGGATTGCCCTAGGTCTCTAGTTTTCAGAAATGCACAGGTTTGGTAGGTCTCCCTAGGTGGCGGCTGAGCTACAGGCCAAAATCTACAGGTAGGCACTTTGCAAAAAACACCTCTGTTTTCCTTCAAAAATTTGGCTGTGTCCACGTTGCGCTTTGGGGCGTTTCCTGTCGCGGGCGCTAGGCCTACCCACACAAGTGAGGTATCATTTTTATTGGGAGACGTGGGGGAATGCTGGGTGGAAGGAAATTTGTGGCTCCTCTCAGATTCCAGAACTTTCTGCCACAGAAATGTGAGGAACATGTGTTTTTTTCGCCAAATTTTGAGGTTTGCAAAGGATTCTGGGTAACAGAACCTGGTCCGAGCCACACAAGTCACCCCATCTTGGATTCCCCTAGGTCTCTAGTTTTCAGAAATGCACAGGTTTGGTAGGTCTCCCTAGGTGGCGGCTGAGCTACAGGCCAAAATCTACAGGTAGGCACTTCGCAAAAAACACCTCTGTTTTCCTTCAAAAATTTGGCTGTGTCCACGTTGCGCTTTGGGGCGTTTCCTGTCGCGGGCGCTAGGCCTACCCACACAAGTGAGGTATCATTTTTATCGGGAGACGTGGGGGAACGCTGGGTGGAAGGAAATTTGTGGCTCCTCTCAGATTCCAGAACTTTCTGCCACAGAAATGTGAGGAACATGTGTTTTTTTAGCCAAATTTTGAGGTTTGCAAAGGATTCTGGGTAACAGAACCTGGTCCGAGCCACACAAGTCACCCCATCTTGGATTCCCCTAGGTCTCTAGTTTTCAGAAATGCACAGGTTTGGTAGGTCTCCCTAGGTGGCGGCTGAGCTACAGGCCAAAATCTACAGGTAGGAACTTTGCAAAAAACACCTCTGTTTTCCTTCAAAAATTTGGCTGTGTCCACGTTGCGCTTTGGGGCGTTTCCTGTCGCGGGCGCTAGGCCTACCCACACAAGTGAGGTATCATTTTTATCGGGAGACGTGGGGGAACGCTGGGTGGAAGGAAATTTGTGGCTCCTCTCAGATTCCAGAACTTTCTGCCACAGAAATGTGAGGAACATGTGTTTTTTTAGCCAAATTTTGAGGTTTGCAAAGGATTCTGGGTAACAGAACCTGGTCCGAGCCACACAAGTCACCCCATCTTGGATTCCCCTAGGTCTCTAGTTTTCAGAAATGCACAGGTTTGGTAGGTTTCCCTAGGTGGCGGCTGAGCTACAGGCCAAAATCTACAGGTAGGCACTTTACAAAAAACACCTCTGTTTTCCTTCAAAAATTTGGCTGTGTCCACGTTGCGCTTTGGGGCGTTTCCTGTCGCGGGCGCAAGGCCTACCCACACAAGTGAGGTATCATTTTTATCGGGAGACATGGGGGAACGCTGGGTGGAAGGAAATTTGTGGCTCCTCTCAGATTCCAGAACTTTCTGCCACAGAAATGTGAGGAACATGTGTTTTTTTAGCCAAATTTTGAGGTTTGCAAAGGATTCTGGGTAACAGAACCTGGTCCGAGCCACACAAGTCACCCCATCTTGGATTCCCCTAGGTCTCTAGTTTTCAGAAATGCACAGATTTGGTAGGTTTCCCTAGGTGGCGGCTGAGCTACAGGCCAAAATCTACAGGTAGGCACTTTGCAAAAAACACCTCTGTTTTCCTTCAAAAATGTGGCTGTGTCCACGTTGCGCTTTGGGGCGTTTCCTGTCGCGGGCGCTAGGCCTACCCACACAAGTGAGGTATCATTTTTATCGGGAGACGTGGGGGAACGCTGGGTGGAAGGAAATTTGTGGCTCCTCTCAGATTCCAGAACTTTCTGCCACAGAAATGTGAGGAACATGTGGTTTTTTAGCCAAATTTTGAGGTTTGCAAAGGATTCTGGGTAACAGAACCTGGTCCGAGCCACACAAGTCACCCCATCTTGGATTCCCCTAGGTCTCTAGTTTTCAGAAATGCTCAGGTTTGGTAGGTCTCCCTAGGTGGCGGCTGAGCTACAGGCCAAAATCTACAGGTAGGCACTTTGCAAAAAACACCTCTGTTTTCCTTAAAAAATTTGGCTGTGTCCACGTTGCGCTTTGGGGCGTTTCCTGTCGCGGGCGCTAGGCCTACCCACACAAGTGAGGTATCATTTTTATCGGGAGACGTGGGGGAACGCTGGGTGGAAGGAAATTTGTGGCTCCTCTCAGATTCCAGAACTTTCTGCCACAGAAATGTGAGGAACATGTGTTTTTTTCGCCAAATTTTGAGGTTTGCAAAGGATTCTGGGTAACAGAACCTGGTCCGAGCCACACAAGTCACCCCATCTTGGATTCCCCTAGGTCTCTAGTTTTCAGAAATGCACAGGTTTGGTAGGTCTCCCTAGGTGGCGGCTGAGCTACAGGCCAAAATCTACAGGTAGGCACTTCGCAAAAAACACCTCTGTTTTCCTTCAAAAATTTGGCTGTGTCCACGTTGCGCTTTGGGGCGTTTCCTGTCGCGGGCGCTAGGCCTACCCACACAAGTGAGGTATCATTTTTATCGGGAGACGTGGGGGAACGCTGGGTGGAAGGAAATTTGTGGCTCCTCTCAGATTCCAGAACTTTCTGCCACAGAAATGTGAGGAACATGTGTTTTTTTAGCCAAATTTTGAGGTTTGCAAAGGATTCTGGGTAACAGAACCTGGTCCGAGCCACACAAGTCACCCCATCTTGGATTCCCCTAGGTCTCTAGTTTTCAGAAATGCACAGGTTTGGTAGGTCTCCCTAGGTGGCGGCTGAGCTACAGGCCAAAATCTACAGGTAGGAACTTTGCAAAAAACACCTCTGTTTTCCTTCAAAAATTTGGCTGTGTCCACGTTGCGCTTTGGGGCGTTTCCTGTCGCGGGCGCTAGGCCTACCCACACAAGTGAGGTATCATTTTTATCGGGAGACGTGGGGGAACGCTGGGTGGAAGGAAATTTGTGGCTCCTCTCAGATTCCAGAACTTTCTGCCACAGAAATGTGAGGAACATGTGTTTTTTTAGCCAAATTTTGAGGTTTGCAAAGGATTCTGGGTAACAGAACCTGGTCCGAGCCACACAAGTCACCCCATCTTGGATTCCCCTAGGTCTCTAGTTTTCAGAAATGCACAGGTTTGGTAGGTTTCCCTAGGTGGCGGCTGAGCTACAGGCCAAAATCTACAGGTAGGCACTTTGCAAAAAACACCTCTGTTTTCCTTCAAAAATTTGGCTGTGTCCACGTTGCGCTTTGGGGCGTTTCCTGTCGCGGGCGCAAGGCCTACCCACACAAGTGAGGTATCATTTTTATCGGGAGACATGGGGGAACGCTGGGTGGAAGGAAATTTGTGGCTCCTCTCAGATTCCAGAACTTTCTGCCACAGAAATGTGAGGAACATGTGTTTTTTTAGCCAAATTTTGAGGTTTGCAAAGGATTCTGGGTAACAGAACCTGGTCCGAGCCACACAAGTCACCCCATCTTGGATTCCCCTAGGTCTCTAGTTTTCAGAAATGCACAGATTTGGTAGGTTTCCCTAGGTGGCGGCTGAGCTACAGGCCAAAATCTACAGGTAGGCACTTTGCAAAAAACACCTCTGTTTTCCTTCAAAAATGTGGCTGTGTCCACGTTGCGCTTTGGGGCGTTTCCTGTCGCGGGCGCTAGGCCTACCCACACAAGTGAGGTATCATTTTTATCGGGAGACGTGGGGGAACGCTGGGTGGAAGGAAATTTGTGGCTCCTCTCAGATTCCAGAACTTTCTGCCACAGAAATGTGAGGAACATGTGGTTTTTTAGCCAAATTTTGAGGTTTGCAAAGGATTCTGGGTAACAGAACCTGGTCCGAGCCACACAAGTCACCCCATCTTGGATTCCCCTAGGTCTCTAGTTTTCAGAAATGCTCAGGTTTGGTAGGTCTCCCTAGGTGGCGACTGAGCTACAGGCCAAAATCTACAGGTAGGCACTTTGCAAAAAACACCTCTGTTTTCCTTCAAAAATTTGGCTGTGTCCACGTTGCGTTTTGGGGCGTTTCCTGTCACGGGCGCAAGGCCTACCCACACAAGTGAGGTATCATTTTTATCGGGAGACATGGGGGAACGCTGGGTGGAAGGAAATTTGTGGCTCCTCTCAGATTCCAGAACTTTCTGCCACAGAAATGTGAGGAACATGTGTTTTTTTAGCCAAATTTTGAGGTTTGCAAAGGATTCTGGGTAACAGAACCTGGTCCGAGCCACACAAGTCACCCCATCTTGGATTCCCCTAGGTCTCTAGTTTTCAGAAATGCACAGGTTTGGTAGGTTTCCCTAGGTGGCGGCTGAGCTACAGGCCAAAATCTACAGGTAGGCACTTTGCAAAAAACACCTCTGTTTTCCTTCAAAAATTTGGCTGTGTCCACGTTGCGCTTTGGGGCGTTTCCTGTCGCGGGCGCTAGGCCTACCCACACAAGTGAGGTATCATTTTTATTGGGAGACGTGGGGGAATGCTGGGTGGAAGGAAATTTGTGGCTCCTCTCAGATTCCAGAACTTTCTGCCACAGAAATGTGAGGAACATGTGTTTTTTTCGCCAAATTTTGAGGTTTGCAAAGGATTCTGGGTAACAGAACCTGGTCCGAGCCACACAAGTCACCCCATCTTGGATTCCCCTAGGTCTCTAGTTTTCAGAAATGCACAGGTTTGGTAGGTTTCCCTAGGTGGCGGCTGAGCTACAGGCCAAAATCTACAGGTAGGCACTTTGCAAAAAACACCTCTGTTTTCCTTCAAAAATTTGGCTGTGTCCACGTTGCGCTTTGGGGCGTTTCCTGTCGCGGGCGCAAGGCCTACCCACACAAGTGAGGTATCATTTTTATCGGGAGACATGGGGGAACGCTGGGTGGAAGGTAATTTGTGGCTCCTCTCAGATTCCAGAACTTTCTGCCACAGAAATGTGAGGAACATGTGTTTTTTTAGCCAAATTTTGAGGTTTGCAAAGGATTCTGGGTAACAGAACCTGGTCCGAGCCACACAAGTCACCCCATCTTGGATTCCCCTAGGTCTCTAGTTTTCAGAAATGCACAGGTTTGGTAGGTTTCCCTAGGTGGCGGCTGAGCTACAGGCCAAAATCTACAGGTAGGCACTTTGCAAAAAACACCTCTGTTTTCCTTCAAAAATTTGGCTGTGTCCACGTTGCGCTTTGGGGCGTTTCCTGTCGCGGGCGCTAGGCCTACCCACACAAGTGAGGTATCATTTTTATCGGGAGACGTGGGGGAACGCTGGGTGGAAGGAAATTTGTGGCTCCTCTCAGATTCCAGAACTTTCTGCCACAGAAATGTGAGGAACATGTGGTTTTTTAGCCAAATTTTGAGGTTTGCAAAGGATTCTGGGTAACAGAACCTGGTCCGAGCCACACAAGTCACCCCATCTTGGATTCCCCTAGGTCTCTAGTTTTCAGAAATGCACAGGTTTGGTAGGTCTCCCTAGGTGGCGGCTGATCTACAGGCCAAAATCTACAGGTAGGCACTTTGCAAAAAACACCTCTGTTTTCCTTCAAAAATTTGGCTGTGTCCACGTTGCGCTTTGGGGCGTTTCCTGTCGCGGGCGCTAGGCCTACCCACACAAGTGAGGTATCATTTTTATCGGGAGACGTGGGGGAACGCTGGGTGGAAGGAAATTTGTGGCTCCTCTCAGATTCCAGAACTTTCTGCCACAGAAATGTGAGGAACATGTGTTTTTTTAGCCAAATTTTGAGGTTTGCAAAGGATTCTGGGTAACAGAACCTGGTCCGAGCCACACAAGTCACCCCATCTTGGATTCCCCTAGGTCTCTAGTTTTCAGAAATGCACAGGTTTGGTAGGTTTCCCTAGGTGGCGGCTGAGCTACAGGCCAAAATCTACAGGTAGGCACTTTGCAAAAAACACCTCTGTTTTCCTTCAAAAATTTGGCTGTGTCCACGTTGCGCTTTGGGGCGTTTCCTGTCGCGGGCGCAAGGCCTACCCACACAAGTGAGGTATCATTTTTATCGGGAGACATGGGGGAACGCTGGGTGGAAGGAAATTTGTGGCTCCTCTCAGATTCCAGAACTTTCTGCCACAGAAATGTGAGGAACATGTGTTTTTTTAGCCAAATTTTGAGGTTTGCAAAGGATTCTGGGTAACAGAACCTGGTCCGAGCCACACAAGTCACCCCATCTTGGATTCCCCTAGGTCTCTAGTTTTCAGAAATGCACAGGTTTGGTAGGTATCCCTAGGTGGCGGCTGAGCTACAGGCCAAAATCTACAGGTAGGCACTTTGCAAAAAACACCTCTGTTTTCCTTAAAAAATTTGGCTGTGTCCACGTTGCGCTTTGGGGCGTTTCCTGTCGCGGGCGCTAGGCCTACCCACACAAGTGAGGTATCATTTTTATCGGGAGACGTGGGGGAACGCTGGGTGGAAGGAAATTTGTGGCTCCTCTCAGATTCCAGAACTTTCTGCCACAGAAATGTGAGGAACATGTGTTTTTTTAGCCAAATTTTGAGGTTTGCAAAGGATTCTGGGTAACAGAACCTGGTCCGAGCCACACAAGTCACCCCATCTTGGATTCCCCTAGGTCTCTAGTTTTCAGAAATGCACAGGTTTGGTAGGTTTCCCTAGGTGGCGGCTGAGCTACAGGCCACAATCTACAGGTAGGCACTTTGCAAAAAACACCTCTGTTTTCCTTCAAAAATTTGGCTGTGTCCACGTTGCGCTTTGGGGCGTTTCCTGTCGCGGGCGCTAGGCCTACCCACACAAGTGAGGTATCATTTTTATCGGGAGACGTGGGGGAACGCTGGGTGGAAGGAAATTTGTGGCTCCTCTCAGATTCCAGAACTTTCTGCCACAGAAATGTGAGGAACATGTGTTTTTTTAGCCAAATTTTGAGGTTTGCAAAGGATTCTGGGTAACAGAACCTGGTCCGAGCCACACAAGTCACCCCATCTTGGATTCCCCTAGGTCTCTAGTTTTCAGAAATGCACAGGTTTGGTAGGTTTCCCTAGGTGGCGGCTGAGCTACAGGCCAAAATCTACAGGTAGGCACTTTGCAAAAAACACCTCTGTTTTCCTTCAAAAATTTGGCTGTGTCCACGTTGCGCTTTGGGGCGTTTCCTGTCGCGGGCGCAAGGCCTACCCACACAAGTGAGGTATCATTTTTATCGGGAGACATGGGGGAACGCTGGGTGGAAGGAAATTTGTGGCTCCTCTCAGATTCCAGAACTTTCTGCCACAGAAATGTGAGGAACATGTGTTTTTTTAGCCAAATTTTGAGGTTTGCAAAGGATTCTGGGTAACAGAACCTGGTCCGAGCCACACAAGTCACCCCATCTTGGATTCCCCTAGGTCTCTAGTATTCAGAAATGCACAGGTTTGGTAGGTTTCCCTAGGTGGCGGCTGAGCTACAGGCCAAAATCTACAGGTAGGCACTTTGCAAAAAACACCTCTGTTTTCCTTCAAAAATGTGGCTGTGTCCACGTTGCGCTTTGGGGCGTTTCCTGTCGCGGGCGCTAGGCCTACCCACACAAGTGAGGTATCATTTTTATCGGGAGACGTGGGGGAACGCTGGGTGGAAGGAAATTTGTGGCTCCTCTCAGATTCCAGAACTTTCTGCCACAGAAATGTGAGGAACATGTGGTTTTTTAGCCAAATTTTGAGGTTTGCAAAGGATTCTGGGTAACAGAACCTGGTCCGAGCCACACAAGTCACCCCATCTTGGATTCCCCTAGGTCTCTAGTTTTCAGAAATGCACAGGTTTGGTAGGTCTTCCTAGGTGGCGGCTGAGCTACAGGCCAAAATCTACAGGTAGGCACTTTGCAAAAAACACCTCTGTTTTCCTTCAATAATTTGGCTGTGTCCACGTTGCGCTTTGGGGCGTTTCCTGTCGCGGGCGCTAGGCCTACCCACACAAGTGAGGTATCATTTTCATCGGGAGACGTGGGGGAACGCTGGGTGGAAGGAAATTTGTGGCTCCTCTCAGATTCCAGAACTTTCTGCCACAGAAATGTGAGGAACATGTGTTTTTTTAGCCAAATTTTGAGGTTTGCAAAGGATTCTGGGTAACAGAACCTGGTCCGAGCCACACAAGTCACCCCATCTTGGATTCCCCTAGGTCTCTAGTTTTCAGAAATGCACAGGTTTGGTAGGTCTCCCTAGGTGGCGGCTGAGCTACACTCCAAAATCTACAGGTAGGCACTTTGCAAAAAACACCTCTGTTTTCCTTCAAAAATTTGGCTGTGTCCACATTGCGCTTTGGGGCGTTTCCTGTCGCGGGCGCTAGGCCTACCCACACAAGTGAGGTATCATTTTTATCGGGAGACGTGGGGGAACGCTGGGTGGAAGGAAATTTGTGGCTCCTCTCAGATTCCAGAACTTTCTGCCACAGAAATGTGAGGAACATGTGTTTTTTTTAGCCAAATTTTGAAGTTTGCAAAGGATTCTGGGTAACAGAACCTGGTCCGAGCCACACAAGTCACCCCATCTTGGATTCCCCTAGGTCTCTAGTTTTCAGAAATGCACAGGTTTGGTAGGTTTCCCTAGGTGGCGGCTGAGCTACAGGCCAAAATCTACAGGTAGGCACTTTGCAAAAAACACCTCTGTTTTCCTTAAAAAATTTGGCTGTGTCCACGTTGCGCTTTGGGGCGTTTCCTGTCGCGGGCGCTAGGCCTACCCACACAAGTGAGGTATCATTTTTATTGGGAGACGTGGGGGAATGCTGGGTGGAAGGAAATTTGTGGCTCCTCTCAGATTCCAGAACTTTCTGCCACAGAAATGTGAGGAACATGTGTTTTTTTCGCCAAATTTGGAGGTTTGCAAAGGATTCTGGGTAACAGAACCTGGTCCGAGCCACACAAGTCACCCCATCTTGGATTCCCCTAGGTCTCTAGTTTTCAGAAATGCACAGGTTTGGTAGGTTTCCCTAGGTGGCGGCTGAGCTACAGGCCAAAATCTACAGGTAGGCACTTGGCAAAAAACACCTCTGTTTTCCTTCAAAAATTTGGCTGTGTCCACGTTGCGCTTTGGGGCGTTTCCTGTCTCGGGCGCAAGGCCTACCCACACAAGTGAGGTATCATTTTTATCGGGAGACATGGGGGAACGCTGGGTGGAAGGAAATTTGTGGCTCCTCTCAGATTCCAGAACTTTCTGCCACAGAAATGTGAGGAACATGTGTTTTTTTAGCCAAATTTTGAGGTTTGCAAAGGATTCTGGGTAACAGAACCTGGTCCGAGCCACACAAGTCACCCCATCTTGGATTCCCCTAGGTCTCTAGTTTTCAGAAATGCACAGGTTTGGTAGGTTTCCCTAGGTGGCGGCTGAGCTACAGGCCAAAATCTGCAGGTAGGCACTTTGCAAAAAACACCTCTGTTTTCCTTCAAAAATTTGGCTGTGTCCACGTTGCGCTTTGGGGCGTTTCCTGTCGCAGGCGCTAGGCCTACCTACACAAGTGAGGTATCATTTTTATCGGGAGACGTGGGGGAACGCTGGGTGGAAGGAAATTTGTGGCTCCTCTCAGATTCCAGAACTTTCTGCCACAGAAATGTGAGGAACATGTGGTTTTTTAGCCAAATTTTGAAGTTTGCAAAGGATTCTGGGTAACAGAACCTGGTCCGAGCCACACAAGTCACCCCATCTTGGATTGCCCTAGGTCTCTAGTTTTCAGAAATGCACAGGTTTGGTAGGTCTCCCTAGGTGGCGGCTGAGCTACAGGCCAAAATCTACAGGTAGGCACTTTGCAAAAAACACCTCTGTTTTCCTTCAAAAATTTGGCTGTGTCCACGTTGCGCTTTGGGGCGTTTCCTGTCGCGGGCGCTAGGCCTACCCACACAAGTGAGGTATCATTTTTATTGGGAGACGTGGGGGAATGCTGGGTGGAAGGAAATTTGTGGCTCCTCTCAGATTCCAGAACTTTCTGCCACAGAAATGTGAGGAACATGTGTTTTTTTCGCCAAATTTTGAGGTTTGCAAAGGATTCTGGGTAACAGAACCTGGTCCGAGCCACACAAGTCACCCCATCTTGGATTCCCCTAGGTCTCTAGTTTTCAGAAATGCACAGGTTTGGTAGGTCTCCCTAGGTGGCGGCTGAGCTACAGGCCAAAATCTACAGGTAGGCACTTCGCAAAAAACACCTCTGTTTTCCTTCAAAAATTTGGCTGTGTCCACATTGCGCTTTGGGGCGTTTCCTGTCGCGGGCGCTAGGCCTACCCACACAAGTGAGGTATCATTTTTATCGGGAGACGTGGGGGAATGCTGGGTGGAAGGAAATTTGTGGCTCCTCTCAGATTCCAGAACTTTCTGCCACAGAAATGTGAGGAACATGTGTTTTTTTAGCCAAATTTTGAGGTTTGCAAAGGATTCTGGGTAACAGAACCTGGTCCGAGCCACACAAGTCACCCCATCTTGGATTCCCCTAGGTCTCTAGTTTTCAGAAATGCACAGGTTTGGTAGGTTTCCCTAGGTGGCGGCTGAGCTACAGGCCAAAATCTACAGGTAGGCACTTTGCAAAAAACACCTCTGTTTTCCTTAAAAAATTTGGCTGTGTCCACGTTGCGCTTTGGGGCGTTTCCTGTCGCGGGCGCTAGGCCTACCCACACAAGTGAGGTATCATTTTTATTGGGAGACGTGGGGGAATGCTGGGTGGAAGGAAATTTGTGGCTCCTCTCAGATTCCAGAACTTTCTGCCACAGAAATGTGAGGAACATGTGTTTTTTTCGCCAAATTTGGAGGTTTGCAAAGGATTCTGGGTAACAGAACCTGGTCTGAGCCACACAAGTCACCCCATCTTGGATTCCCCTAGGTCTCTAGTTTTCAGAAATGCACAGGTTTGGTAGGTTTCCCTAGGTGGCGGCTGAGCTACAGGCCAAAATCTACAGGTAGGCACTTGGCAAAAAACACCTCTGTTTTCCTTAAAAAATTTGGCTGTGTCCACGTTGCGCTTTGGGGCGTTTCCTGTCTCGGGCGCAAGGCCTACCCACACAAGTGAGGTATCATTTTTATCGGGAGACATGGGGGAACGCTGGGTGGAAGGAAATTTGTGGCTCCTCTCAGATTCCAGAACTTTCTGCCACAGAAATGTGAGGAACATGTGTTTTTTTAGCCAAATTTTGAGGTTTGCAAAGGATTCTGGGTAACAGAACCTGGTCCGAGCCACACAAGTCACCCCATCTTGGATTCCCCTAGGTCTCTAGTTTTCAGAAATGCACAGGTTTGGTAGGTTTCCCTAGGTGGCGGCTGAGCTACAGGCCAAAATCTGCAGGTAGGCACTTTGCAAAAAACACCTCTGTTTTCCTTCAAAAATTTGGCTGTGTCCACGTTGCGCTTTGGGGCGTTTCCTGTCGCAGGCGCTAGGCCTACCTACACAAGTGAGGTATCATTTTTATCGGGAGACGTGGGGGAACGCTGGGTGGAAGGAAATTTGTGGCTCCTCTCAGATTCCAGAACTTTCTGCCACAGAAATGTGAGGAACATGTGGTTTTTTAGCCAAATTTTGAAGTTTGCAAAGGATTCTGGGTAACAGAACCTGGTCCGAGCCACACAAGTCACCCCATCTTGGATTGCCCTAGGTCTCTAGTTTTCAGAAATGCACAGGTTTGGTAGGTCTCCCTAGGTGGCGGCTGAGCTACAGGCCAAAATCTACAGGTAGGCACTTTGCAAAAAACACCTCTGTTTTCCTTCAAAAATTTGGCTGTGTCCACATTGCGCTTTGGGGCGTTTCCTGTCGCGGGCGCTAGGCCTACCCACACAAGTGAGGTATCATTTTTATTGGGAGACGTGGGGGAATGCTGGGTGGAAGGAAATTTGTGGCTCCTCTCAGATTCCAGAACTTTCTGCCACAGAAATGTGAGGAACATGTGTTTTTTTCGCCAAATTTTGAGGTTTGCAAAGGATTCTGGGTAACAGAACCTGGTCCGAGCCACACAAGTCACCCCATCTTGGATTCCCCTAGGTCTCTAGTTTTCAGAAATGCACAGGTTTGGTAGGTCTCCCTAGGTGGCGGCTGAGCTACAGGCCAAAATCTACAGGTAGGCACTTCGCAAAAAACACCTCTGTTTTCCTTCAAAAATTTGGCTGTGTCCACGTTGCGCTTTGGGGCGTTTCCTGTCGCGGGCGCTAGGCCTACCCACACAAGTGAGGTATCATTTTTATCGGGAGACGTGGGGGAACGCTGGGTGGAAGGAAATTTGTGGCTCCTCTCAGATTCCAGAACTTTCTGCCACAGAAATGTGAGGAACATGTGTTTTTTTAGCCAAATTTTGAGGTTTGCAAAGGATTCTGGGTAACAGAACCTGGTCCGAGCCACACAAGTCACCCCATCTTGGATTCCCCTAGGTCTCTAGTTTTCAGAAATGCACAGGTTTGGTAGGTCTCCCTAGGTGGCGGCTGAGCTACAGGCCAAAATCTACAGGTAGGAACTTTGCAAAAAACACCTCTGTTTTCCTTCAAAAATTTGGCTGTGTCCACGTTGCGCTTTGGGGCGTTTCCTGTCGCGGGCGCTAGGCCTACCCACACAAGTGAGGTATCATTTTTATCGGGAGACGTGGGGGAACGCTGGGTGGAAGGAAATTTGTGGCTCCTCTCAGATTCCAGAACTTTCTGCCACAGAAATGTGAGGAACATGTGTTTTTTTAGCCAAATTTTGAGGTTTGCAAAGGATTCTGGGTAACAGAACCTGGTCCGAGCCACACAAGTCACCCCATCTTGGATTCCCCTAGGTCTCTAGTTTTCAGAAATGCACAGGTTTGGTAGGTTTCCCTAGGTGGCGGCTGAGCTACAGGCCAAAATCTACAGGTAGGCACTTTGCAAAAAACACCTCTGTTTTCCTTCAAAAATTTGGCTGTGTCCACGTTGCGCTTTGGGGCGTTTCCTGTCGCGGGCGCAAGGCCTACCCACACAAGTGAGGTATCATTTTTATCGGGAGACATGGGGGAACGCTGGGTGGAAGGAAATTTGTGGCTCCTCTCAGATTCCAGAACTTTCTGCCACAGAAATGTGAGGAACATGTGTTTTTTTAGCCAAATTTTGAGGTTTGCAAAGGATTCTGGGTAACAGAACCTGGTCCGAGCCACACAAGTCACCCCATCTTGGATTCCCCTAGGTCTCTAGTTTTCAGAAATGCACAGGTTTGGTAGGTTTCCCTAGGTGGCGGCTGAGCTACAGGCCAAAATCTACAGGTAGGCACTTTGCAAAAAACACCTCTGTTTTCCTTCAAAAATGTGGCTGTGTCCACGTTGCGCTTTGGGGCGTTTCCTGTCGCGGGCGCTAGGCCTACCCACACAAGTGAGGTATCATTTTTATCGGGAGACGTGGGGGAACGCTGGGTGGAAGGAAATGTGTGGCTCCTCTCAGATTCCAGAACTTTCTGCCACAGAAATGTGAGGAACATGTGGTTTTTTAGCCAAATTTTGAGGTTTGCAAAGGATTCTGGGTAACAGAACCTGGTCCGAGCCACACAAGTCACCCCATCTTGGATTCCCCTAGGTCTCTAGTTTTCAGAAATGCTCAGGTTTGGTAGGTCTCCCTAGGTGGCGACTGAGCTACAGGCCAAAATCTACAGGTAGGCACTTTGCAAAAAACACCTCTGTTTTCCTTCAAAAATTTGGCTGTGTCCACATTGCGCTTTGGGGCGTTTCCTGTCGCGGGCGCTAGGCCTACCCACACAAGTGAGGTATCATTTTTATTGGGAGACGTGGGGGAATGCTGGGTGGAAGGAAATTTGTGGCTCCTCTCAGATTCCAGAACTTTCTGCCACAGAAATGTGAGGAACATGTGTTTTTTTTCGCCAAATTTTGAGGTTTGCAAAGGATTCTGGGTAACAGAACCTGGTCCGAGCCACACAAGTCACCCCATCTTGGATTCCCCTAGGTCTCTAGTTTTCAGAAATGCACAGGTTTGGTAGGTCTCCCTAGGTGGCGGCTGAGCTACAGGCCAAAATCTACAGGTAGGCACTTCGCAAAAAACACCTCTGTTTTCCTTCAAAAATTTGGCTGTGTCAACGTTGCGCTTTGGGGCGTTTCCTGTCGCGGGCGCTAGGCCTACCCACACAAGTGAGGTATCATTTTTATCGGGAGACGTGGGGGAACGCTGGGTGGAAGGAAATTTGTGGCTCCTCTCAGATTCCAGAACTTTCTGCCACAGAAATGTGAGGAACATGTGTTTTTTTAGCCAAATTTTGAGGTTTGCAAAGGATTCTGGGTAACAGAACCTGGTCCGAGCCACACAAGTCACCCCATCTTGGATTCCCCTAGGTCTCTAGTTTTCAGAAATGCACAGGTTTGGTAGGTCTCCCTAGGTGGCGGCTGAGCTACAGGCCAAAATCTACAGGTAGGAACTTTGCAAAAAACACCTCTGTTTTCCTTCAAAAATTTGGCTGTGTCCACGTTGCGCTTTGGGGCGTTTCCTGTCGCGGGCGCTAGGCCTACCCACACAAGTGAGGTATCATTTTTATCGGGAGACGTGGGGGAACGCTGGGTGGAAGGAAATTTGTGGCTCCTCTCAGATTCCAGAACTTTCTGCCACAGAAATGTGAGGAACATGTGTTTTTTTAGCCAAATTTTGAGGTTTGCAAAGGATTCTGGGTAACAGAACCTGGTCCGAGCCACACAAGTCACCCCATCTTGGATTCCCCTAGGTCTCTAGTTTTCAGAAATGCACAGGTTTGGTAGGTTTCCCTAGGTGGCGGCTGAGCTACAGGCCAAAATCTACAGGTAGGCACTTTGCAAAAAACACCTCTGTTTTCCTTCAAAAATTTGGCTGTGTCCACGTTGCGCTTTGGGGCGTTTCCTGTCGCGGGCGCAAGGCCTACCCACACAAGTGAGGTATCATTTTTATCGGGAGACATGGGGGAACGCTGGGTGGAAGGAAATTTGTGGCTCCTCTCAGATTCCAGAACTTTCTGCCACAGAAATGTGAGGAACATGTGTTTTTTTTAGCCAAATTTTGAGGTTTGCAAAGGATTCTGGGTAACAGAACCTGGTCCGAGCCACACAAGTCACCCCATCTTGGATTCCCCTAGGTCTCTAGTTTTCAGAAATGCACAGGTTTGGTAGGTTTCCCTAGGTGGCGGCTGAGCTACAGGCCAAAATCTACAGGTAGGCACTTTGCAAAAAACACCTCTGTTTTCCTTCAAAAATGTGGCTGTGTCCACGTTGCGCTTTGGGGCGTTTCCTGTCGCGGGCGCTAGGCCTACCCACACAAGTGAGGTATCATTTTTATCGGGAGACGTGGGGGAACGCTGGGTGGAAGGAAATGTGTGGCTCCTCTCAGATTCCAGAACTTTCTGCCACAGAAATGTGAGGAACATGTGGTTTTTTAGCCAAATTTTGAGGTTTGCAAAGGATTCTGGGTAACAGAACCTGGTCCGAGCCACACAAGTCACCCCATCTTGGATTCCCCTAGGTCTCTAGTTTTCAGAAATGCTCAGGTTTGGTAGGTCTCCCTAGGTGGCGACTGAGCTACAGGCCAAAATCTACAGGTAGGCACTTTGCAAAAAACACCTCTGTTTTCCTTCAAAAATTTGGCTGTGTCCACGTTGCGCTTTGGGGCGTTTCCTGTCGCGGGCGCAAGGCCTACCCACACAAGTGAGGTATCATTTTTATCGGGAGACATGGGGGAACGCTGGGTGGAAGGAAATTTGTGGCTCCTCTCAGATTCCAGAACTTTCTGCCACAGAAATGTGAGGAACATGTGTTTTTTTAGCCAAATTTTGAGGTTTGCAAAGGATTCTGGGTAACAGAACCTGGTCCGAGCCACACAAGTCACCCCATCTTGGATTCCCCTAGGTCTCTAGTTTTCAGAAATGCACAGGTTTGGTAGGTTTCCCTAGGTGGCGGCTGAGCTACAGGCCAAAATCTACAGGTAGGCACTTTGCAAAAAACACCTCTGTTTTCCTTCAAAAATTTGGCTGTGTCCACGTTGCGCTTTGGGGCGTTTCCTGTCGCGGGCGCTAGGCCTACCCACACAAGTGAGGTATCATTTTTATTGGGAGACGTGGGGGAATGCTGGGTGGAAGGAAATTTGTGGCTCCTCTCAGATTCCAGAACTTTCTGCCACAGAAATGTGAGGAACATGTGTTTTTTTCGCCAAATTTTGAGGTTTGCAAAGGATTCTGGGTAACAGAACCTGGTCCGAGCCACACAAGTCACCCCATCTTGGATTCCCCTAGGTCTCTAGTTTTCAGAAATGCACAGGTTTGGTAGGTTTCCCTAGGTGGCGGCTGAGCTACAGGCCAAAATCTACAGGTAGGCACTTTGCAAAAAACACCTCTGTTTTCCTTCAAAAATTTGGCTGTGTCCACGTTGCGCTTTGGGGCGTTTCCTGTCGCGGGCGCAAGGCCTACCCACACAAGTGAGGTATCATTTTTATCGGGAGACATGGGGGAACGCTGGGTGGAAGGTAATTTGTGGCTCCTCTCAGATTCCAGAACTTTCTGCCACAGAAATGTGAGGAACATGTGTTTTTTTAGCCAAATTTTGAGGTTTGCAAAGGATTCTGGGTAACAGAACCTGGTCCGAGCCACACAAGTCACCCCATCTTGGATTCCCCTAGGTCTCTAGTTTTCAGAAATGCACAGGTTTGGTAGGTTTCCCTAGGTGGCGGCTGAGCTACAGGCCAAAATCTACAGGTAGGCACTTTGCAAAAAACACCTCTGTTTTCCTTCAAAAATTTGGCTGTGTCCACGTTGCGCTTTGGGGCGTTTCCTGTCGCGGGCGCTAGGCCTACCCACACAAGTGAGGTATCATTTTTATCGGGAGACGTGGGGGAACGCTGGGTGGAAGGAAATTTGTGGCTCCTCTCAGATTCCAGAACTTTCTGCCACAGAAATGTGAGGAACATGTGGTTTTTTAGCCAAATTTTGAGGTTTGCAAAGGATTCTGGGTAACAGAACCTGGTCCGAGCCACACAAGTCACCCCATCTTGGATTCCCCTAGGTCTCTAGTTTTCAGAAATGCTCAGGTTTGGTAGGTCTCCCTAGGTGGCGGCTGAGCTACAGGCCAAAATCTACAGGTAGGCACTTTGCAAAAAACACCTCTGTTTTCCTTCAAAAATTTGGCTGTGTCCACGTTGCGCTTTGGGGCGTTTCCTGTCGCGGGCGCTAGGCCTACCCACACAAGTGAGGTATCATTTTTATCGGGAGACGTGGGGGAACGCTGGGTGGAAGGAAATTTGTGGCTCCTCTCAGATTCCAGAACTTTCTGCCACAGAAATGTGAGGAACATGTGTTTTTTTAGCCAAATTTTGAGGTTTGCAAAGGATTCTGGGTAACAGAACCTGGTCCGAGCCACACAAGTCACCCCATCTTGGATTCCCCTAGGTCTCTAGTTTTCAGAAATGCACAGGTTTAGTAGGTTTCCCTAGGTGGCGGCTGAGCTACAGGCCAAAATCTACAGGTAGGCACTTTGCAAAAAACACCTCTGTTTTCCTTCAAAAATTTGGCTGTGTCCACGTTGCGCTTTGGGGCGTTTCCTGTCGCGGGCGCTAGGCCTACCCACACAAGTGAGGTATCATTTTTATCGGGAGACATGGGGGAACGCTGGGTGGAAGGAAATTTGTGGCTCCTCTCAGATTCCAGAACTTTCTGCCACAGAAATGTGAGGAACATGTGTTTTTTTAGCCAAATTTTGAGGTTTGCAAAGGATTCTGGGTAACAGAACCTGGTCCGAGCCACACAAGTCACCCCATCTTGGATTCCCCTAGGTCTCTAGTTTTCAGAAATGCACAGGTTTGGTAGGTTTCCCTAGGTGGCGGCTGAGCTACAGGCCAAAATCTACAGGTAGGCACTTTGCAAAAAACACCTCTGTTTTCCTTCAAAAATTTGGCTGTGTCCACGTTGCGCTTTGGGGCGTTTCCTGTCGCGGGCGCTACGCCTACCCACACAAGTGAGGTTTCATTTTTATCGGGAGACGTGGGGGAACGCTGGGTGGAAGGAAATTTGTGGCTCCTCTCAGATTCCAGAACTTTCTGCCACAGAAATGTGAGGAACATGTGGTTTTTTAGCCAAATTTTGAGGTTTGCAAAGGATTCTGGGTAACAGAACCTGGTCCGAGCCACACAAGTCACCCCATCTTGGATTCCCCTAGGTCTCTAGTTTTCAGAAATGCACAGGTTTGGTAGGTCTCCCTAGGTGGCGGCTGAGCTACAGGCCAAAATCTACAGGTAGGCACTTTGCAAAAAACACCTCTGTTTTCCTTCAAAAATTTGGCTGTGTCCACGTTGCGCTTTGGGGCGTTTCCTGTCGCGGGCGCTAGGCCTACCCACACAAGTGAGGTATCATTTTTATCGGGAGACGTGGGGGAACGCTGGGTGGAAGGAAATTTGTGGCTCCTCTCAGATTCCAGAACTTTCTGCCACAGAAATGTGAGGAACATGTGTTTTTTTAGCCAAATTTTGAGGTTTGCAAAGGATTCTGGGTAACAGAACCTGGTCCGAGCCACACAAGTCACCCCATCTTGGATTCCCCTAGGTCTCTAGTTTTCAGAAATGCACAGGTTTGGTAGGTTTCCCTAGATGGCGGCTGAGCTACAGGCCACAATCTACAGGTAGGCACTTTGCAAAAAACACCTCTGTTTTCCTTCAAAAATTTGGCTGTGTCCACGTTGCGCTTTGGGGCGTTTCCTGTCGCGGGCGCTAGGCCTACCCACACAAGTGAGGTATCATTTTTATCGGGAGACGTGGGGGAACGCTGGGTGGAAGGAAATTTGTGGCTCCTCTCAGATTCCAGAACTTTCTGCCACAGAAATGTGAGGAACATGTGTTTTTTTAGCCAAATTTTGAGGTTTGCAAAGGATTCTGGGTAACAGAACCTGGTCCGAGCCACACAAGTCACCCCATCTTGGATTCCCCTAGGTCTCTAGTTTTCAGAAATGCACAGGTTTGGTAGGTTTCCCTAGGTGGCGGCTGAGCTACAGGCCAAAATCTACAGGTAGGCACTTTGCAAAAAACACCTCTGTTTTCCTTCTAAAATTTGGCTGTGTCCACGTTGCGCTTTGGGGCGTTTCCTGTCGCGGGCGCAAGGCCTACCCACACAAGTGAGGTATCATTTTTATCGGGAGACATGGGGGAACGCTGGGTGGAAGGAAATTTGTGGCTCCTCTCAGATTCCAGAACTTTCTGCCACAGAAATGTGAGGAACATGTGTTTTTTTAGCCAAATTTTGAGGTTTGCAAAGGATTCTGGGTAACAGAACCTGGTCCGAGCCACACAAGTCACCCCATCTTGGATTCCCCTAGGTCTCTAGTATTCAGAAATGCACAGGTTTGGTAGGTTTCCCTAGGTGGCGGCTGAGCTACAGGCCAAAATCTACAGGTAGGCACTTTGCAAAAAACACCTCTGTTTTCCTTCAAAAATGTGGCTGTGTCCACGTTGCGCTTTGGGGCATTTCCTGTCGCGGGCGCTAGGCCTACCCACACAAGTGAGGTATCATTTTTATCGGGAGACGTGGGGGAACGCTGGGTGGAAGGAAATTTGTGGCTCCTCTCAGATTCCAGAACTTTCTGCCACAGAAATGTGAGGAACATGTGGTTTTTTAGCCAAATTTTGAGGTTTGCAAAGGATTCTGGGTAACAGAACCTGGTCCGAGCCACACAAGTCACCCCATCTTGGATTCCCCTAGGTCTCTAGTTTTCAGAAATGCACAGGTTTGGTAGGTTTCCCTAGGTGGCGGCTGAGCTACAGGCCAAAATCTACAGGTAGGCACTTTGCAAAAAACACCTCTGTTTTCCTTCAAAAATTTGGCTGTGTCCACGTTGCGCTTTGGGGCGTTTCCTGTCGCGGGCGCTAGGCCTACCCACACAAGTGAGGCATCATTTTTATCGGGAGACGTGGGGGAACGCTGGGTGGAAGGAAATTTGTGGCTCCTCTCAGATTCCAGAACTTTCTGCCACAGAAATGTGAGGAACATGTGTTTTTTTAGCCAAATTTTGAGGTTTGCAAAGGATTCTGGGTAACAGAACCTGGTCTGAGCCACACAAGTCACCCCATCTTGGATTCCCCTAGGTCTCTAGTTTTCAGAAATGCACAGGTTTGGTAGGTTTCCCTAGGTGGCGGCTGAGCTACAGGCCAAAATCTACAGGTAGGCACTTTGCAAAAAACTCCTCTGTTTTCCTTCAAAAATTTGGCTGTGTCCACGTTGCGCTTTGGGGCGTTTCCTGTCGCGGGCGCTAGGCCTACCCACACAAGTGAGGTATCATTTTTATCGGGAGACGTGGGGGAACGCTGGGTGGAAGGAAATTTGTGGCTCCTCTCAGATCCCAGAACTTTCTGCCACAGAAATGTGAGGAACATGTGTTTTTTTAGCCAAATTTTGAGGTTTGCAAAGGATTCTGGGTAACAGAACCTGGTCCGAGCCACACAAGTCACCCCATCTTGGATTCCCCTAGGTCTCTAGTTTTCAGAAATGCACAGGTTTGGTAGGTCTCCCTAGGTGGCGGCTGAGCTACAGGCCAAAATCTACAGGTAGGAACTTTGCAAAAAACACCTCTGTTTTCCTTCAAAAATTTGGCTGTGTCCACGTTGCGCTTTGGGGCGTTTCCTGTCACGGGCGCTAGGCCTACCCACACAAGTGAGGTATCATTTTTATCGGGAGACGTGGGGGAACGCTGGGTGGAAGGAAATTTGTGGCTCCTCTCAGATTCCAGAACTTTCTGCCACAGAAATGTGAGGAACATGTGTTTTTTTAGCCAAATTTTGAGGTTTGCAAAGGATTCTGGGTAACAGAACCTGGTCCGAGCCACACAAGTCACCCCATCTTGGATTCCCCTAGGTCTCTAG
The DNA here is from genome assembly GCF_031143425.1 of Pleurodeles waltl. NCBI lineage: Eukaryota > Metazoa > Chordata > Amphibia > Caudata > Salamandridae > Pleurodeles > Pleurodeles waltl. The sequence continues at coordinate 738,774,601 of NC_090447.1, read as the reverse complement.
TTTTCAGAAATGCACAGGTTTGGTAGGTTTCCCTAGGTGGCGGCTGAGCTACAGGCCAAAATCTACAGGTAGGCACTTTGCAAAAAACACCTCTGTTTTCCTTCAAAAATTTGGCTGTGTCCACGTTGCGCTTTGGGGCGTTTCCTGTCGCGGGCGCAAGGCCTACCCACACAAGTGAGGTATCATTTTTATCGGGAGACATGGGGGAACGCTGGGTGGAAGGAAATTTGTGGCTCCTCTCAGATTCCAGAACTTTCTGCCACAGAAATGTGAGGAACATGTGTTTTTTTAGCCAAATTTTGAGGTTTGCAAAGGATTCTGGGTAACAGAACCTGGTCCGAGCCACACAAGTCACCCCATCTTGGATTCCCCTAGGTCTCTAGTTTTCAGAAATGCACAGATTTGGTAGGTTTCCCTAGGTGGCGGCTGAGCTACAGGCCAAAATCTACAGGTAGGCACTTTGCAAAAAACACCTCTGTTTTCCTTCAAAAATGTGGCTGTGTCCACGTTGCGCTTTGGGGCGTTTCCTGTCGCGGGCGCTAGGCCTACCCACACAAGTGAGGTATCATTTTTATCGGGAGACGTGGGGGAACGCTGGGTGGAAGGAAATTTGTGGCTCCTCTCAGATTCCAGAACTTTCTGCCACAGAAATGTGAGGAACATGTGTTTTTTTAGCCAAATTTTGAGGTTTGCAAAGGATTCTGGGTAACAGAACCTGGTCCGAGCCACACAAGTCACTCCATCTTGGATTCCCCTAGGTCTCTAGTTTTCAGAAATGCTCAGGTTTGGTAGGTCTCCCTAGGTGGCGGCTGAGCTACAGGCCAAAATCTACAGGTAGGCACTTAGCCAAATTTTTGAAGGAAAACAGAGGTGTTTTTTGCAGTGTCCACGTTGCGCTTTGGGGCGTTTCCTGTCGCGGGCGCAAGGCCTACCCACACAAGTGAGGTATCATTTTTATCGGGAGACATGGGGGAACGCTGGGTGGAAGGAAATTTGTGGCTCCTCTCAGATTCCAGAACTTTCTGCCACAGAAATGTGAGGAACATGTGTTTTTTTAGCCAAATTTTGAGGTTTGCAAAGGATTCTGGGTAACAGAACCTGGTCCGAGCCACACAAGTCACCCCATCTTGGATTCCCCTAGGTCTCTAGTTTTCAGAAATGCACAGGTTTGGTAGGTTTCCCTAGGTGGCGGCTGAGCTACAGGCCAAAATCTACAGGTAGGCACTTTGCAAAAAACACCTCTGTTTTCCTTCAAAAATTTGGCTGTGTCCACGTTGCGCTTTGGGGCGTTTCCTGTCGCGGGCGCAAGGCCTACCCACACAAGTGAGGTATCATTTTTATCGGGAGACGTGGGGGAACGCTGGGTGGAAGGAAATTTGTGGCTCCTCTCAGATTCCAGAACTTTCTGCCACAGAAATGTGAGGAACATGTGTTTTTTTAGCCAAATTTTGAGGTTTGCAAAGGATTCTGGGTAACAGAACCTGGCCCGAGCCACACAAGTCACCCCATCTTGGATTCCCCTAGGTCTCTAGTTTTCAGAAATGCACAGGTTTGGTAGGTTTCCCTAGGTGGCGGCTGAGCTACAGGCCAAAATCTACAGGTAGGCACTTTGCAAAAAACACCTCTGTTTTCCTTCAAAAATTTGGCTGTGTCCACGTTGCGCTTTGGGGCGTTTCCTGTCGCGGGCGCTAGGCCTACCCACACAAGTGAGGTATCATTTTTATCGGGAGACGTGGGGGAACGCTGGGTGGAAGGAAATTTGTGGCTCCTCTCAGATTCCAGAACTTTCTGCCACAGAAATGTGAGGAACATGTGTTTTTTTAGCCAAATTTTGAGGTTTGCAAAGGATTCTGGGTAACAGAACCTGGTCCGAGCCACACAAATCACCCCATCTTGGATTCCCCTAGGTCTCTAGTTTTCAGAAATGCACAGGTTTGGTAGGTTTCCCTAGGTGGCGGCTGAGCTACAGGCCAAAATCTACAGGTAGGCACTTTGCAAAAAACACCTCTGTTTTCCTTCAAAAATTTGGCTGTGTCCATGTTGCGCTTTGGGGCGTTTCCTGTCGCGGGCGCAAGGCCTACCCACACAAGTGAGGTATCATTTTTATCGGGAGACATGGGGGAACGCTGGGTGGAAGGAAATTTGTGGCTCCTCTCAGATTCCAGAACTTTCTGCCACAGAAATGTGAGGAACATGTGTTTTTTTAGCCAAATTTTGACGTTTGCAAAGGATTCTGGGTAACAGAACCTGGTCCGAGCCACACAAGTCACCCCATCTTGGATTCCCCTAGGTCTCTAGTTTTCAGAAATGCACAGGTTTGGTAGGTTTCCCTAGGTGGCGGCTGAGCTACAGGCCAAAATCTACAGGTAGGCACTTTGCAAAAAACACCTCTGTTTTCCTTCAAAAATTTGGCTGTGTCCACGTTGCGCTTTGGGGCGTTTCCTGTCGCGGGCGCTAGGCCTACCCACACAAGTGAGGTATCATTTTTATCGGGAGACGTGGGGGAACGCTGGGTGGAAGGAAATTTGTGGCTCCTCTCAGATTCCAGAACTTTCTGCCACAGAAATGTGAGGAACATGTGGTTTTTTAGCCAAATTTTGAGGTTTGCAAAGGATTCTGGGTAACAGAACCTGGTCCGAGCCACACAAGTCACCCCATCTTGGATTCCCCTAGGTCTCTAGTTTTCAGAAATGCACAGGTTTGGTAGGTTTCCCTAGGTGGCGGCTGAGCTACAGGCCAAAATCTACAGGTAGGCACTTTGCAAAAAACACCTCTGTTTTCCTTCAAAAATGTGGCTGTGTCCACGTTGCGCTTTGGGGCGTTTCCTGTCGCGGGCGCTAGGCCTACCCACACAAGTGAGGTATCATTTTTATTGGGAGACGTGGGGGAATGCTGGGTGGAAGGAAATTTGTGGCTCCTCTCAGATTCCAGAACTTTCTGCCACAGAAATGTGAGGAACATGTGTTTTTTTAGCCAAATTTTGAGGTTTGCAAAGGATTCTGGGTAACAGAACCTGGTCCGAGCCACACAAGTCACCCCATCTTGGATTCCCCTAGGTCTCTAGTTTTCAGAAATGCACAGGTTTGGTAGGTTTCCCTAGGTGGCGGCTGAGCTACAGGCCAAAATCTACAGGTAGGCACTTTGCAAAAAACACCTCTGTTTTCCTTCAAAAATTTGGCTGTGTCCACGTTGCGCTTTGGGGCGTTTCCTGTCGCGGGCGCAAGGCCTACCCACACAAGTGAGGTATCATTTTTATCGGGAGACGTGGGGGAACGCTGGGTGGAAGGAAATTTGTGGCTCCTCTCAGATTCCAGAACTTTCTGCCACAGAAATGTGAGGAACATGTGTTTTTTTAGCCAAATTTTGAGGTTTGCAAAGGATTCTGGGTAACAGAACCTGGTCCGAGCCACACAAGTCACCCCATCTTGGATTCCCCTAGGTCTCTAGTTTTCAGAAATGCACAGGTTTGGTAGGTTTCCCTAGGTGGCGGCTGAGCTACAGGCCAAAATCTACAGGTAGGCACTTTGCAAAAAACACCTCTGTTTTCCTTCAAAAATTTGGCTGTGTCCACGTTGCGCTTTGGGGCGTTTCCTGTCGCGGGCACTAGGCCTACCCACACAAGTGAGGTATCATTTTTATCGGGAGACGTGGGGGAACGCTGGGTGGAAGGAAATTTGTGGCTCCTCTCAGATTCCAGAACTTTCTGCCACAGAAATGTGAGGAACATGTGTTTTTTTAGCCAAATTTTGAGGTTTGCAAAGGATTCTGGGTAACAGAACCTGGTCCGAGCCACACAAGTCACCCCATCTTGGATTCCCCTAGGTCTCTAGTTTTCAGAAATGCACAGGTTTGGTAGGTCTCCCTAGGTGGCGGCTGAGCTACAGGCCAAAATCTACAGGTAGGCACTTTGCAAAAAACACCTCTGTTTTCCTTCAAAAATTTGGCTGTGTCCACGTTGCGCCTTGGGGCGTTTCCTGTCGCGGGCGCTAGGCCTACCCACACAAGTGAGGTATCATTTTTATCGGGAGACGTGGGGGAACGCTGGGTGGAAGGAAATTTGTGGCTCCTCTCAGATTCCAGAACTTTCTGCCACAGAAATGTGAGGAACATGTGTTTTTTTAGCCAAATTTTGAGGTTTGCAAAGGATTCTGGGTAACAGAACCTGGTCCGAGCCACACAAGTCACCCCATCTTGGATTCCCCTAGGTCTCTAGTTTTGAGAAATGCACAGGTTTGGTAGGTTTCCCTAGGTGTCGGCTGAGCTACAGGCCAAAATCTACAGGTAGGCACTTTGCAAAAAACACCTCTGTTTTCCTTCAAAAATTTGGCTGTGTCCACGTTGCGCTTTGGGGCGTTTCCTGTCGTGGGCGCTAGGCCTACCCACACAAGTGAGGTATCATTTTTATTGGGAGACGTGGGGGAATGCTGGGTGGAAGGAAATTTGTGGCTCCTCTCAGATTCCAGAACTTTCTGCCACAGAAATGTGAGGAACATGTGTTTTTTTAGCCAAATTTTGAGGTTTGCAAAGGATTCTGGGTAACAGAACCTGGTCCGAGCCACACAAGTCACCCCATCTTGGATTCCCCTAGGTCTCTAGTTTTCAGAAATGCACAGGTTTGGTAGGTTTCCCTAGGTGGCGGCTGAGCTACAGGCCAAAATCTGCAGGTAGGCACTTTGCAAAAAACACCTCTGTTTTCCTTCAAAAATGTGGCTGTGTCCACGTTGCGCTTTGGGGCGTTTCCTGTCGCAGGCGCTAGGCCTACCTACACAAGTGAGGTATCATTTTTATCGGGAGACGTGGGGGAACGCTGGGTGGAAGGAAATTTGTGGCTCCTCTCAGATTCCAGAACTTTCTGCCACAGAAATGTGAGGAACATGTGGTTTTTTAGCCAAATTTTGAAGTTTGCAAAGGATTCTGGGTAACAGAACCTGGTCCGAGCCACACAAGTCACCCCATCTTGGATTGCCCTAGGTCTCTAGTTTTCAGAAATGCACAGGTTTGGTAGGTCTCCCTAGGTGGCGGCTGAGCTACAGGCCAAAATCTACAGGTAGGCACTTTGCAAAAAACACCTCTGTTTTCCTTCAAAAATTTGGCTGTGTCCACGTTGCGCTTTGGGGCGTTTCCTGTCGCGGGCGCTAGGCCTACCCACACAAGTGAGGTATCATTTTTATTGGGAGACGTGGGGGAATGCTGGGTGGAAGGAAATTTGTGGCTCCTCTCAGATTCCAGAACTTTCTGCCACAGAAATGTGAGGAACATGTGTTTTTTTCGCCAAATTTTGAGGTTTGCAAAGGATTCTGGGTAACAGAACCTGGTCCGAGCCACACAAGTCACCCCATCTTGGATTCCCCTAGGTCTCTAGTTTTCAGAAATGCACAGGTTTGGTAGGTTTCCCTAGGTGGCGGCTGAGCTACAGGCCAAAATCTACAGGTAGGCACTTTGCAAAAAACACCTCTGTTTTCCTTCAAAAATTTGGCTGTGTCCACGTTGCGCTTTGGGGCGTTTCCTGTCGCGGGCGCTAGGCCTACCCACACAAGTGAGGTATCATTTTTATCGGGAGATGTGGGGGAACGCTGGGTGGAAGGAAATTTGTGGCTCCTCTCAGATTCCAGAACTTTCTGCCACAGAAATGTGAGGAACATGTGGTTTTTTAGCCAAATTTTGAGGTTTGCAAAGGATTCTGGGTAACAGAACCTGGTCCGAGCCACACAAGTCACCCCATCTTGGATTCCCCTAGGTCTCTAGTTTTCAGAAATGCACAGGTTTGGTAGGTCTCCCTAGGTGGCGGCTGAGCTACAGGCCAAAATCTACAGGTAGGCACTTTGCAAAAAACACCTCTGTTTTCCTTCAAAAATTTGGCTGTGTCCACGTTGCGCTTTGGGGCGTTTCCTGTCGCGGGCGCTAGGCCTACCCACACAAGTGAGGTATCATTTTTATCGGGAGACGTGGGGGAACGCTGGGTGGAAGGAAATTTGTGGCTCCTCTCAGATTCCAGAACTTTCTGCCACAGAAATGTGAGGAACATGTGTTTTTTTAGCCAAATTTTGAGGTTTGCAAAGGATTCTGGGTAACAGAACCTGGTCCGAGCCACACAAGTCACCCCATCTTGGATTCCCCTAGGTCCCTAGTTTTCAGAAATGCACAGGTTTGGTAGGTTTCCCTAGGTGGCGGCTGAGCTACAGGCCAAAATCTACAGGTAGGCACTTTGCAAAAAACACCTCTGTTTTCCTTCAAAAATTTGGCTGTGTCCACGTTGCGCTTTGGGGCGTTTCCTGTCGCGGGCGCTAGGCCTACCCACACAAGTGAGGTATCATTTTTATTGGGAGACGTGGGGGAATGCTGGGTGGAAGGAAATTTGTGGCTCCTCTCAGATTCCAGAACTTTCTGCCACAGAAATGTGAGGAACATGTGTTTTTTTCGCCAAATTTTGAGGTTTGCAATGGATTCTGGGTAACAGAACCTGGTCCGAGCCACACAAGTCACCCCATCTTGGATTCCCCTAGGTCTCTAGTTTTCAGAAATGCACAGGTTTGGTAGGTTTCCCTAGGTGGCGGCTGAGCTACAGGCCAAAATCTACAGGTAGGCACTTTGCAAAAAACACCTCTGTTTTCCTTCAAAAATTTGGCTGTGTCCACGTTGCGCTTTGGGGCGTTTCCTGTCGCGGGCACTAGGCCTACCCACACAAGTGAGGTATCATTTTTATCGGGAGACGTGGGGGAACGCTGGGTGGAAGGAAATTTGTGGCTCCTCTCAGATCCCAGAACTTTCTGCCACAGAAATGTGAGGAACATGTGGTTTTTTAGCCAAATTTTGAGGTTTGCAAAGGATTCTGGGTAACAGAACCTGGTCCGAGCCACACAAGTCACCCCATCTTGGATTCCCCTAGGTCTCTAGTTTTCAGAAATGCACAGGTTTGGTAGGTCTCCCTAGGTGGCGGCTGAGCTACAGGCCAAAATCTACAGGTAGGCACTTTGCAAAAAACACCTCTGTTTTCCTTAAAAAATTTGGCTGTGTCCACGTTGCGCTTTGGGGCGTTTCCTGTCGCGGGCGCTAGGCCTACCCACACAAGTGAGGTATCATTTTTATCGGGAGACGTGGGGGAACGCTGGGTGGAAGGAAATTTGTGGCCCTTCTCAGATTCCAGAACTTTCTGCCACAGAAATGTGAGGAACATGTGTTTTTTTAGCCAAATTTTGAGGTTTGCAAAGGATTCTGGGTAACAGAACCTGGTCCGAGCCACACAAGTCACCCCATCTTGGATTCCCCTAGGTCTCTAGTTTTCAGAAATGCACAGGTTTGGTAGGTTTCCCTAGGTGGCGGCTGAGCTACAGGCCAAAATCTACAGGTAGGCACTTTGCAAAAAACACCTCTGTTTTCCTTCAAAAATTTGGCTGTGTCCACGTTGCGCTTTGGGGCGTTTCCTGTCGCGGGCGCTAGGCCTACCCACACAAGTGAGGTATCATTTTTATTGGGAGACGTGGGGGAATGCTGGGTGGAAGGAAATTTGTGGCTCCTCTCAGATTCCAGAACTTTCTGCCACAGAAATGTGAGGAACATGTGTTTTTTTAGCCAAATTTTGAGGTTTGCAAAGGATTCTGGGTAACAGAACCTGGTCCGAGCCACACAAGTCACCCCATCTTGGATTCCCCTAGGTCTCTAGTTTTCAGAAATGCACAGGTTTGGTAGGTTTCCCTAGGTGGCGGCTGAGCTACAGGCCAAAATCTACAGGTAGGCACTTTGCAAAAAACACCTCTGTTTTCCTTCAAAAATTTGGCTGTGTCCACGTTGCGCTTTGGGGCGTTTCCTGTCGCGGGCACTAGGCCTACCCACACAAGTGAGGTATCATTTTTATCGGGAGACGTGGGGGAACGCTGGGTGGAAGGAAATTTGTGGCTCCTCTCAGATTCCAGAACTTTCTGCCACAGAAATGTGAGGAACATGTGGTTTTTTAGCCAAATTTTGAGGTTTGCAAAGGATTCTGGGTAACAGAACCTGGTCCGAGCCACACAAGTCACCCCATCTTGGATTCCCCTAGGTCTCTAGTTTTCAGAAATGCACAGGTTTGGTAGGTCTCCCTAGGTGGCGGCTGAGCTACAGGCCAAAATCTACAGGTAGGCACTTTGCAAAAAACACCTCTGTTTTCCTTCAAAAATGTGGCTGTGTCCACGTTGCGCTTTGGGGCGTTTCCTGTCGCGGGCGCTAGGCCTACCCACACAAGTGAGGTATCATTTTTATTGGGAGACGTGGGGGAATGCTGGGTGGAAGGAAATTTGTGGCTCCTCTCAGATTCCAGAACTTTCTGCCACAGAAATGTGAGGAACATGTGTTTTTTTAGCCAAATTTTGAGGTTTGCAAAGGATTCTGGGTAACAGAACCTGGTCCGAGCCACACAAGTCACCCCATCTTGGATTCCCCTAGGTCTCTAGTTTTCAGAAATGCACAGGTTTGGTAGGTTTCCCTAGGTGGCGGCTGAGCTACAGGCCAAAATCTACAGGTAGGCACTTTGCAAAAAGCACCTCTGTTTTCCTTCAAAAATTTGGCTGTGTGCACGTTGCGCTTTGGGGCGTTTCCTGTCCCGGGCGCAAGGCCTACCCACACAAGTGAGGTATCATTTTTATCGGGAGACGTGGGGGAACGCTGGGTGGAAGGAAATTTGTGGCTCCTCTCAGATTCCAGAACTTTCTGCCACAGAAATGTGAGGAACATGTGTTTTTTTAGCCAAATTTTGAGGTTTGCAAAGGATTCTGGGTAACAGAACCTGGTCCGAGCCACACAAGTCACCCCATCTTGGATTCCCCTAGGTCTCTAGTTTTCAGAAATGCACAGGTTTGGTAGGTTTCCCTAGGTGGCGGCTGAGCTACAGGCCAAAATCTACAGGTAGGCACTTTGCAAAAAACACCTCTGTTTTCCTTCAAAAATTTGGCTGTGTCCACGTTGCGCTTTGGGGCGTTTCCTGTCGCGGGCGCTAGGCCTACCCACACAAGTGAGGTATCATTTTTATTGGGAAAAGTGGGGGAATGCTGGGTGGAAGGAAATTTGTGGCTCCTCTCAGATTCCAGAACTTTCTGCCACAGAAATGTGAGGAACATGTGTTTTTTTAGCCAAATTTTGAGGTTTGCAAAGGATTCTGGGTAACAGAACCTGGTCCGAGCCACACAAGTCACCCCATCTTGGATTCCCCTAGGTCTCTAGTTTTCAGAAATGCACAGGTTTGGTAGGTTTCCCTAGGTGGCGGCTGAGCTACAGGCCAAAATCTACAGGTAGGCACTTTGCAAAAAACACCTCTGTTTTCCTTCAAAAATTTGGCTGTGTCCACGTTGCGCTCTGGGGCGTTTCCTGTCGCGGGCGCTAGGCCTACCCACACAAGTGAGGTATCATTTTTATCGGGAGACGTGGGGGAACGCTGGGTGGAAGGAAATTTGTGGCTCCTCTCAGATTCCAGAACTTTCTGCCACAGAAATGTGAGGAACATGTGTTTTTTTAGCCAAATTTTGAGGTTTGCAAAGGATTCTGGGTAACAGAACCTGGTCCGAGCCACACAAGTCACCCCATCTTGGATTCCCCTAGGTCTCTAGTTTTCAGAAATGCACAGGTTTGGTAGGTTTCCCTAGGTGGCGGCTGAGCTACAGGCCAAAATCTACAGGTAGGCACTTTGCAAAAAACACCTCTGTTTTCCTTCAAAAATTTGGCTGTGTCCACGTTGCGCTTTGGGGCGTTTCCTGTCGCGGGCGCTAGGACTACCCACACAAGTGAGGTATCATTTTTATTGGGAGACGTGGGGGAATGCTGGGTGGAAGGAAATTTGTGGCTCCTCTCAGATTCCAGAACTTTCTGCCACAGAAATGTGAGGAACATGTGTTTTTTTAGCCAAATTTTGTGGTTTGCAAAGGATTCTGGGTAACAGAACCTGGTCCGAGCCACACAAGTCACCCCATCTTGGATTCCCCTAGGTCTCTAGTTTTCAGAAATGCACAGGTTTGGTAGGTTTCCCTAGGTGGCGGCTGAGCTACAGGCCAAAATCTACAGGTAGGCACTTTGCAAAAAACACCTCTGTTTTCCTTCAAAAATTTGGCTGTGTCCACGTTGCGCTTTGGGGCGTTTCCTGTCGCGGGCGCAAGGCCTACCCACACAAGTGAGGTATCATTTTTATCGGGAGACGTGGGGGAACGCTGGGTGGAAGGAAATTTGTGGCTCCTCTCAGATTCCAGAACTTTCTGCCACAGAAATGTGAGGAACATGTGTTTTTTTAGCCAAATTTTGAGGTTTGCAAAGGATTCTGGGTAACAGAACCTGGTCCGAGCCACACAAGTCACCCCATCTTGGATTCCCCTAGGTCTCTAGTTTTCAGAAATGCACAGGTTTGGTAGGTTTCCCTAGGTGGCGGCTGAGCTACAGGCCAAAATCTACAGGTAGGCACTTTGCAAAAAACACCTGTTTTCCTTCAAAAATTTGGCTGTGTCCACGTTGCGCTTTGGGGCGTTTCCTGTCACGGGCGCTAGGCCTACCCACACAAGTGAGGTATCATTTTTATCGGGAGACGTGGGGGAACGCTGGGTGGAAGGAAATTTGTGGCTCCTCTCAGATTCCAGAACTTTCTGCCACAGAAATGTGAGGAACGTGTTTTTTTAGCCAAATTTTGAAGTTTGCAAAGGATTCTGGGTAACAGAACCTGGTCCGAGCCACACAAGTCACCCCATCTTGGATTCCCCTAGGTCTCTAGTTTTCAGAAATGCACAGGTTTGGTAGGTTTCCCTAGGTGGCGGCTGAGCTACAGGCCAAAATCTACAGGTAGGCACTTTGCAAAAAACACCTCTGTTTTCCTTAAAAAATTTGGCTGTGTCCACGTTGCGCTTTGGGGCGTTTCCTGTCGCGGACGCTAGGCCTACCCACACAAGTGAGGTATCATTTTTATCGGGAGACGTGGGGGAACGCTGGGTGGAAGGAAATTTGTGGCTCCTCTCAGATTCCAGAACTTTCTGCCACAGAAATGTGAGGAACATGTGTTTTTTTAGCCAAATTTTGAGGTTTGCAAAGGATTCTGGGTAACAGAACCTGGTCCGAGCCACACAAGTCACCCCATCTTGGATTCCCCTAGGTCTCTAGTTTTCAGAAATGCACAGGTTTGGTAGGTTTCCCTAGGTGGCGGCTGAGCTACAGGCCAAAATCTACAGGTAGGCACTTTGCAAAAAACACCTCTGTTTTCCTTCAAAAATTTGGCTGTGTCCACGTTGCGCTTTGGGGCGTTTCCTGTCGCGGGCGCTAGGCCTACCCACACAAGTGAGGTATCATTTTTATTGGGAGACGTGGGGGAATGCTGGGTGGAAGGAAATTTGTGGCTCCTCTCAGATTCCAGAACTTTCTGCCACAGAAATGTGAGGAACATGTGTTTTTTTAGCCAAATTTTGAGGTTTGCAAAGGATTCTGGGTAACAGAACCTGGTCCGAGCCACACAAGTCACCCCATCTTGGATTCCCCTAGGTCTCTAGTTTTCAGAAATGCACAGGTTTGGTAGGTTTCCCTTGGTGGGGGCTGAGCTACAGGCCAAAATCTACAGGTAGGCACTTTGCAAAAAACACCTCTGTTTTCCTTCAAAAATTTGGCTGTGTCCATGTTGCGCTTTGGGGCGTTTCCTGTCGCGGGCGCTAGGCCTACCCACACAAGTGAGGTATCATTTTTATCGGGAGACGTGGGGGAACACTGGGTGGAAGGAAATTTGTGGCTCCTCTCAGATTCCAGAACTTTCTGCCACAGAAATGTGAGGAACATGTGTTTTTTTAGCCAAATTTTGAGGTTTGCAAAGGATTCTGGGTAACAGAACCTGGTCCGAGCCACACAAGTCACCCCATCTTGGATTCCCCTAGGTCTCTAGTTTTCAGAAATGCACAGGTTTGGTAGGTTTCCCTAGGTGGCGGCTGAGCTACAGGCCAAAATCTACAGGTAGGCACTTTGCAAAAAACACCTCTGTTTTCCTTCAAAAATTTGGCTGTGTCCACGTTGCGCTTTGGGGCGTTTCCTGTCGCGGGCGCTAGGACTACCCACACAAGTGAGGTATCATTTTTATTGGGAGACGTGGGGGAATGCTGGGTGGAAGGAAATTTGTGGCTCCTCTCAGATTCCAGAACTTTCTGCCACAGAAATGTGAGGAACATGTGTTTTTTTAGCCAAATTTTGTGGTTTGCAAAGGATTCTGGGTAACAGAACCTGGTCCGAGCCACACAAGTCACCCCATCTTGGATTCCCCTAGGTCTCTAGTTTTCAGAAATGCACAGGTTTGGTAGGTTTCCCTAGGTGGCGGCTGAGCTACAGGCCAAAATCTACAGGTAGGCACTTTGCAAAAAACACCTCTGTTTTCCTTCAAAAATTTGGCTGTGTCCACGTTGCGCTTTGGGGCGTTTCCTGTCGCGGGCGCAAGGCCTACCCACACAAGTGAGGTATCATTTTTATCGGGAGACGTGGGGGAACGCTGGGTGGAAGGAAATTTGTGGCTCCTCTCAGATTCCAGAACTTTCTGCCACAGAAATGTGAGGAACATGTGTTTTTTTAGCCAAATTTTGAGGTTTGCAAAGGATTCTGGGTAACAGAACCTGGTCCGAGCCACACAAGTCACCCCATCTTGGATTCCCCTAGGTCTCTAGTTTTCAGAAATGCACAGGTTTGGTAGGTTTCCCTAGGTGGCGGCTGAGCTACAGGCCAAAATCTACAGGTAGGCACTTTGCAAAAAACACCTCTGTTTTCCTTCAAAAATTTGGCTGTGTCCACGTTGCGCTTTGGGGCGTTTCCTGTCGCGGGCGCAAGGCCTACCCACACAAGTGAGGTATCATTTTTATCGGGAGACGTGGGGGAACGCTGGGTGGAAGGAAATTTGTGGCTCCTCTCAGATTCCAGAACTTTCTGCCACAGAAATGTGAGGAACATGTGTTTTTTTAGCCAAATTTTGAGGTTTGCAAAGGATTCTGGGTAACAGAACCTGGTCCGAGCCACACAAGTCACCCCATCTTGGATTCCCCTAGGTCTCTAGTTTTCAGAAATGCACAGGTTTGGTAGGTTTCCCTAGGTGGCGGCTGAGCTACAGGCCAAAATCTACAGGTAGGCACTTTGCAAAAAACACCTGTTTTCCTTCAAAAATTTGGCTGTGTCCACGTTGCGCTTTGGGGCGTTTCCTGTCACGGGCGCTAGGCCTACCCACACAAGTGAGGTATCATTTTTATCGGGAGACGTGGGGGAACGCTGGGTGGAAGGAAATTTGTGGCTCCTCTCAGATTCCAGAACTTTCTGCCACAGAAATGTGAGGAACGTGTTTTTTTAGCCAAATTTTGAAGTTTGCAAAGGATTCTGGGTAACAGAACCTGGTCCGAGCCACACAAGTCACCCCATCTTGGATTCCCCTAGGTCTCTAGTTTTCAGAAATGCACAGGTTTGGTAGGTTTCCCTAGGTGGCGGCTGAGCTACAGGCCAAAATCTACAGGTAGGCACTTTGCAAAAAACACCTCTGTTTTCCTTAAAAAATTTGGCTGTGTCCACGTTGCGCTTTGGGGCGTTTCCTGTCGCGGACGCTAGGCCTACCCACACAAGTGAGGTATCATTTTTATCGGGAGACGTGGGGGAACGCTGGGTGGAAGGAAATTTGTGGCTCCTCTCAGATTCCAGAACTTTCTGCCACAGAAATGTGAGGAACATGTGTTTTTTTAGCCAAATTTTGAGGTTTGCAAAGGATTCTGGGTAACAGAACCTGGTCCGAGCCACACAAGTCACCCCATCTTGGATTCCTCTAGGTCTCTAGTTTTCAGAAATGCACAGGTTTGGTAGGTTTCCCTAGGTGGCGGCTGAGCTACAGGCCAAAATCTACAGGTAGGCACTTTGCAAAAAACACCTCTGTTTTCCTTCAAAAATTTGGCTGTGTCCACGTTGCGCTTTGGGGCGTTTCCTGTCGCGGGCGCTAGGCCTACCCACACAAGTGAGGTATCATTTTTATTGGGAGACGTGGGGGAATGCTGGGTGGAAGGAAATTTGTGGCTCCTCTCAGATTCCAGAACTTTCTGCCACAGAAATGTGAGGAACATGTGTTTTTTTAGCCAAATTTTGAGGTTTGCAAAGGATTCTGGGTAACAGAACCTGGTCCGAGCCACACAAGTCACCCCATCTTGGATTCCCCTAGGTCTCTAGTTTTCAGAAATGCACAGGTTTGGTAGGTTTCCCTTGGTGGGGGCTGAGCTACAGGCCAAAATCTACAGGTAGGCACTTTGCAAAAAACACCTCTGTTTTCCTTCAAAAATTTGGCTGTGTCCACGTTGCGCTTTGGGGCGTTTCCTGTCGCGGGCGCTAGGCCTACCCACACAAGTGAGGTATCATTTTTATCGGGAGACGTGGGGGAACACTGGGTGGAAGGAAATTTGTGGCTCCTCTCAGATTCCAGAACTTTCTGCCACAGAAATGTGAGGAACATGTGGTTTTTTAGCCAAATGTTGAGGTTTGCAAAGGATTCTGGGTAACAGAACCTGGTCCGAGCCACACAAGTCACCCCATCTTGGATTCCCCTAGGTCTCTAGTTTTCAGAAATGCACAGGTTTGGTAGGTCTCCCTAGGTGGCGGCTGAGCTACAGGCCAAAATCTACAGGTAGGCACTTTGCAAAAAACACCTCTGTTTTCCTTCAAAAATTTGGCTGTGTCCACGTTGCGCTTTGGGGCGTTTCCTGTCGCGGGCGCTAGGCCTACCCACACAAGTGAGGTATCATTTTTATCGGGAGACGTGGGGGAACGCTGGGTGGAAGGAAATTTGTGGCTCCTCTCAGATTCCAGAACTTTCTGCCACAGAAATGTGAGGAACATGTGGTTTTTTAGCCAAATTTTGAGGTTTGCAAAGGATTCTGGGTAACAGAACCTGGTCCGAGCCACACAAGTCACCCCATCTTGGATTCCCCTAGGTCTCTAGTTTTCAGAAATGCACAGGTTTGGTAGGTCTCCCTAGGTGGCGGCTGAGCTACAGGCCAAAATCTACAGGTAGGCACTTTGCAAAAAACACCTCTGTTTTCCTTCAAAAATTTGGCTGTGTCCACGTTGCGCTTTGGGGCGTTTCCTGTCGCGGGCGCTAGGCCTACCCACACAAGTGAGGTATCATTTTTATCGGGAGACGTGGGGGAACGCTGGGTGGAAGGAAATTTGTGGCTCCTCTCAGATTCCAGAACTTTCTGCCACAGAAATGTGAGGAACATGTGTTTTTTTAGCCAAATTTTGAGGTTTGCAAAGGATTCTGGGTAACAGAACCTGGTCCGAGCCACACAAGTCACCCCATCTTGGATTCCCCTAGGTCTCTAGTTTTCAGAAATGCACAGGTTTGGTAGGTTTCCCTAGGTGGCGGCTGAGCTACAGGCCAAAATCTACAGGTAGGCACTTTGCAAAAAACACCTCTGTTTTCCTTCAAAAATTTGGCTGTGTCCACGTTGCGCTTTGGGGCGTTTCCTGTCGCGGGCACTAGGCCTACCCACACAAGTGAGGTATCATTTTTATTGGGAGACGTGGGGGAATGCTGGGTGGAAGGAAATTTGTGGCTCCTCTCAGATTCCAGAACTTTCTGCCACAGAAATGTGAGGAACATGTGTTTTTTTCGCCAAATTTTGAGGTTTGCAAAGGATTCTGGGTAACAGAACCTGGTCTGAGCCACACAAGTCACCCCATCTTGGATTCCCCTAGGTCTCTAGTTTTCAGAAATGCACAGGTTTGGTAGGTTTCCCTAGGTGGCGGCTGAGCTACAAGCCAAAATCTACAGGTAGGCACTTTGCAAAAAACACCTCTGTTTTCCTTCAAAAATTTGGCTGTGTCCACGTTGCGCTTTGGGGCGTTTCCTGTCGTGGGCGCAAGGCCTACCCACACAAGTGAGGTATCATTTTTATCGGGAGACATGGGGGAACGCTGGGTGGAAGGAAATTTGTGGCTCCTCTCAGATTCCAGAACTTTCTGCCACAGAAATGTGAGGAACATGTGTTTTTTTAGCCAAATTTTGAGGTTTGCAAAGGATTCTGGGTAACAGAACCTGGTCCGAGCCACACAAGTCACCCCATCTCGGATTCCCCTAGGTCTCTAGTTTTCAGAAATGCACAGGTTTGGTAGGTTTCCCTTGGTGGCGGCTGAGCTACAGGCCAAAATCTACAGGTAGGCACTTTGCAAAAAACACCTCTGTTTTCCTTCAAAAATTTGGCTGTGTCCACGTTGCGCTTTGGGGCGTTTCCTGTCGCGGGCGCTAGGCCTACCCACACAAGTGAGGTATCATTTTTATCGGGAGACGTGGGGGAACGCTGGGTGGAAGGAAATTTGTGGCTCCTCTCAGATTCCAGAACTTTCTGCCACAGAAATGTGAGGAACATGTGGTTTTTTAGCCAAATGTTGAGGTTTGCAAAGGATTCTGGGTAACAGAACCTGGTCCGAGCCACACAAGTCACCCCATCTTGGATTCCCCTAGGTCTCTAGTTTTCAGAAATGCACAGGTTTGGTAGGTCTCCCTAGGTGGCGGCTGAGCTACAGGCCAAAATCTACAGGTAGGCACTTTGCAAAAAACACCTCTGTTTTCCTTCAAAAATTTGGCTGTGTCCACGTTGCGCTTTGGGGCGTTTCCTGTCGCGGGCGCTAGGCCTACCCACACAAGTGAGGTATCATTTTTATCGGGAGACGTGGGGGAACGCTGGGTGGAAGGAAATTTGTGGCTCCTCTCAGATTCCAGAACTTTCTGCCACAGAAATGTGAGGAACATGTGTTTTGTTAGCCAAATTTTGAGGTTTGCAAAGGATTCTGGGTAACAGAACCTGGTCCGAGCCACACAAGTCACCCCATCTTGGATTCCCCTAGGTCTCTAGTTTTCAGAAATGCACAGGTTTGGTAGGTTTCCCTAGGTGGCGGCTGAGCTACAGGCCAAAATCTACAGGTAGGCACTTTGCAAAAAACACCTCTGTTTTCCTTCAAAAATTTGGCTGTGTCCACGTTGCGCTTTGGGGTGGTTCCTGTCGCGGGCGCTAGGCCTACCCACACAAGTGAGGTTTCATTTTTATCGGGAGACGTGGGGGAACGCTGGGTGGAAGGAAATTTGTGGCTCCTCTCAGATTCCAGAACTTTCTGCCACAGAAATGTGAGGAACATGTGTTTTTTTAGCCAAATTTTGAGGTTTGCAAAGGATTCTGGGTAACAGAACCTGGTCCGAGCCACACAAGTCACCGCATCTTGGATTCCCCTAGGTCTCTAGTTTTCAGAAATGCACAGGTTTGGTAGGTTTCCCTAGGTGGCGGCTGAGCTACAGGCCAAAATCTACAGGTAGGCACTTTGCAAAAAACACCTCTGTTTTCCTTCAAAAATTTGGCTGTGTCCACGTTGCGCTTTGGGGCGTTTCCTGTCGCGGGCGCTAGGCCTACCCACACAAGTGAGGTATCATTTTTATCGGGAGACGTGGGGGAACGCTGGGTGTAAGGAAATTTGTGGCTCCTCTCAGATTCCAGAACTTTCTGCCACAGAAATGTGAGGAACATGTGGTTTTTTAGCCAAATTTTGAGGTTTGCAAAGGATTCTGGGTAACAGAACCTGGTCCGAGCCACACAAGTCACCCCATCTTGGATTCCCCTTGGTCTCTAGTTTTCTGAAATGCACAAGTTTGGTTGGTTTCCGTAGGTGGCGGCTGAGCTACAGGCCAAAATCTACAGGTAGGCACTTTGCAAAAAACACCTCTGTTTTCCTTCAAAAATTTGGCTGTGTCCACGTTGCGCTTTGGGGCGTTTCCTGTCGCGGGCGCTAGGCCTACCCACACAAGTGAGGTATCATTTTTATCGGGAGACGTGGGGGAACGCTGGGTGGAAGGAAATTTGTGGCTCCTCTGAGATTCCAGAACTTTCTGCCACAGAAATGTGAGGAACATGTGTTTTTTTAGCCAAATTTTGAGGTTTGCAAAGGATTCTGGGTAACAGAACCTGGTCCGAGCCACACAAGTCACCCCATCTTGGATTCCCCTAGGTCTCTAGTTTTCAGAAATGCACAGGTTTGGTAGGTTTCCCTATGTGGCGGCTGAGCTACAGGCCAAAATCTACAGGTAGGCACTTTGCAAAAAACACCTCTGTTTTCCTTCAAAAATTTGGCTGTGTCCACGTTGCGCTTTGGGGCGTTTCCTGTCGCGGGCGCTAGGCCTACCCACACAAGTGAGGTATCATTTTTATCGGGAGACGTGGGGGAACGCTGGGTGGAAGGAAATTTGTGGCTCCTCTCAGATTCCAGAACTTTCTGCCACAGAAATGTGAGGAACATGTGTTTTTTTAGCCAAATTTAGAGGTTTGCAAAGGATTCTGGGTAACAGAACCTGGTCCGAGCCACACAAGTCACCCCATCTTGGATTCCCCTAGGTCTCTAGTTTTCAGAAATACACAGGTTTGGTAGGTTTCCCTAGGTGGCGGCTGAGCTACAGGCCAAAATCTACAGGTAAGCACTTTGCAAAAAACACCTCTGTTTTCCTTCAAAAATGTGGCTGTGTCCACGTTGCGCTTTGGGGCGTTTCCTGACGCGGGCGCTAGGCCTACCCACACAAGTGAGGTATCATTTTTATCGGGAGACGTGGGGGAACGCTGGGTGGAAGGAAATTTGTGGCTCCTCTCAGATTCCAGAACTTTCTGCCACAGAAATGTGAGGAACATGTGGTTTTTTAGCCAAATGTTGAGGTTTGCAAAGGATTCTGGGTAACAGAACCTGGTCCGAGCCACACAAGTCACCCCATCTTGGATTCCCCTAGGTCTCTAGTTTTCAGAAATGCACAGGTTTGGTAGGTCTCCCTAGGTGGCGGCTGAGCTACAGGCCAAAATCTACAGGTAGGCACTTTGCAAAAAACACCTCTGTTTTCCTTCAAAAATTTGGCTGTGTCCACGTTGCGCTTTGGGGCGTTTCCTGTCGCGGGCGCTAGGCCTACCCACACAAGTGAGGTATCATTTTTATCGGGAGACGTGGGGGAATGCTGGGTGGAAGGAAATTTGTGGCTCCTCTCAGATTCCAGAACTTTCTGCCACAGAAATGTGAGGAACATGTGTTTTTTTAGCCAAATTTTGAGGTTTGCAAAGGATTCTGGGTAACAGAACCTGGTCCGAGCCACACAAGTCACCCCATCTTGGATTCCCCTAGGTCTCTAGTTTTCAGAAATGCACAGGTTTGGTAGGTTTCCCTAGGTGGCGGCTGAGCTACAGGCCAAAATCTACAGGTAGGCACTTTGCAAAAAACACCTCTGTTTTCCTTCAAAAATGTGGCTGTGTCCACGTTGCGCTTTGGGGCGTTTCCTGTCGCGGGCGCTAGGCCTACCCACACAAGTGAGGTATCATTTTTATCGGGAGACGTGGGGGAACGCTGGGTGGAAGGAAATTTGTGGCTCCTCTCAGATTCCAGAACTTTCTGCCACAGAAATGTGAGGAACATGTGTTTTGTTAGCCAAATTTTGATGTTTGCAAAGGATTCTGGGTAACAGAACCTGGTCCGAGCCACACAAGTCACCCCATCTTGGATTCCCCTAGGTCTCTAGTTTTCAGAAATGCACAGGTTTGGTAGGTTTCCCTAGGTGGCGGCTGAGCTACAGGCCAAAATCTACAGGTAGGCACTTTGCAAAAAACACCTCTGTTTTCCTTCAAAAATTTGGCTGTGTCCACGTTGCGCTTTGGGGTGGTTCCTGTCGCGGGCGCTAGGCCTACCCACACAAGTGAGGTTTCATTTTTATCGGGAGACGTGGGGGAACGCTGGGTGGAAGGAAATTTGTGGCTCCTCTCAGATTCCAGAACTTTCTGCCACAGAAATGTGAGGAACATGTGTTTTTTTAGCCAAATTTTGAGGTTTGCAAAGGATTCTGGGTAACAGAACCTGGTCCGAGCCACACAAGTCACCCCATCTTGGATTCCCCTAGGTCTCTAGTTTTCAGAAATGCACAGGTTTGGTAGGTTTCCCTAGGTGGCGGCTGAGCTACAGGCCAAAATCTACAGGTAGGCACTTTGCAAAAAACACCTCTGTTTTCCTTCAAAAATTTGGCTGTGTCCACGTTGCGCTTTGGGGCGGTTCCTGTCGCGGGCGCTAGGCCTACCCACACAAGTGAGGTATCATTTTTATCGGGAGACGTGGGGGAACGCTGGGTGTAAGGAAATTTGTGGCTCCTCTCAGATTCTAGAACTTTCTGCCACAGAAATGTGAGGAACATGTGGTTTTTTAGCCAAATTTTGAGGTTTGCAAAGGATTCTGGGTAACAGAACCTGGTCCGAGCCACACAAGTCACCCCATCTTGGATTCCCCTAGGTCTCTAGTTTTCAGAAATGCACAGGTTTGGTAGGTTTCCCTAGGTGGCGGCTGAGCTACAGGCCAAAATCTACAGGTAGGCACTTTGCAAAAAACACCTCTGTTTTCCTTCAAAAATTTGGCTGTGTCCACGTTGCGCTTTGGGGCGTTTCCTGTCGCGGGCGCTAGGCCTACCCACACAAGTGAGGTATCATTTTTATCGGGAGACGTGGGGGAACGCTGGGTGGAAGGAAATTTGTGGCTCCTCTCAGATTCCAGAACTTTCTGCCACAGAAATGTGAGGAACATGTGTTTTTTTAGCCAAATTTAGAGGTTTGCAAAGGATTCTGGGTAACAGAACCTGGTCCGAGCCACACAAGTCACCCCATCTTGGATTCCCCTAGGTCTCTAGTTTTCAGAAATACACAGGTTTGGTAGGTTTCCCTAGGTGGCGGCTGAGCTACAGGCCAAAATCTACAGGTAGGCACTTTGCAAAAAACACCTCTGTTTTCCTTCAAAAATTTGGCTGTGTCCACGTTGCGCTTTGGGGCGTTTCCTGTCGCGGGCGCTAGGCCTACCCACACAAGTGAGGTTTCATTTTTATCGGGAGACGTGGGGGAACGCTGGGTGGAAGGAAATTTGTGGCTCCTCTCAGATTCCAGAACTTTCTGCCACAGAAATGTGAGGAACATGTGTTTTTTTAGCCAAATTTTGAGGTTTGCAAAGGATTCTGGGTAACAGAACCTGGTCCGAGCCACACAAGTCACCCCATCTTGGATTCCCCTAGGTCTCTAGTTTTCAGAAATGCACAGGTTTGGTAGGTTTCCCTAGGTGGCGGCTGAGCTACAGGCCAAAATCTACAGGTAGGCACTTTGCAAAAAACACCTCTGTTTTCCTTCAAAAATTTGGCTGTGTCCACGTTGCGCTTTGGGGCGTTTCCTGTCGCGGGCGCTAGGCCTACCCACACAAGTGAGGTATCATTTTTATCGGGAGACGTGGGGGAACGCTGGGTGGAAGGAAATTTGTGGCTCCTCTCAGATTCCAGAACTTTCTGCCACAGAAATGTGAGGAACATGTGTTTTTTTAGCCAAATTTTGAGGTTTGCAAAGGATTCTGGGTAACAGAACCTGGTCCGAGCCACACAAGTCACCCCATCTTGGATTCCCCTAGGTCTCTAGTTTTCAGAAATGCACAGGTTTGGTAGGTTTCCCTAGGTGGCGGCTGAGCTACAGGCCAAAATCTACAGGTAGGCACTTTGCAAAAAACACCTCTGTTTTCCTTCAAAAATTTGGCTGTGTCCACGTTGCGCTTTGGGGCGTTTCCTGTCGCGGGCGCTAGGCCTACCCACACAAGTGAGGTATCATTTTTATCGGGAGACGTGGGGGAACGCTGGGTGGAAGGAAATTTGTGGCTCCTCTCAGATTCCAGAACTTTCTGCCACAGAAATTTGAGGAACATGTGGTTTTTTAGCCAAATTTTGAGGTTTGCAAAGGATTCTGGGTAACAGAACCTGGTCCGAGCCACACAAGTCACCCCATCTTGGATTCCCCTAGGTCTCTAGTTTTCAGAAATGCACAGGTTTGGTAGGTCTCCCTAGGTGGCGGCTGAGCTACAGGCCAAAATCTACAGGTAGGCACTTTGCAAAAAACACCTCTGTTTTCCTTCAAAAATTTGGCTGTGTCCACGTTGCGCTTTGGGGCATTTCCTGTCGCGGGCGCTAGGCCTACCCACACAAGTGAGGTATCATTTTTATTGGGAGACGTGGGGGAACGCTGGGTGGAAGGAAATTTGTGGCTCCTCTCAGATTCCAGAACTTTCTGCCACAGAAATGTGAGGAACATGTGTTTTGTTAGCCAAATTTTGAGGTTTGCAAAGGATTCTGGGTAACAGAACCTGGTCCGAGCCACACAAGTCACCCCATCTTGGATTCCCCTAGGTCTCTAGTTTTCAGAAATGCACAGGTTTGGTAGGTTTCCCTAGGTGGCGGCTGAGCTACAGGCCAAAATCTACAGGTAGGCACTTTGCAAAAAACACCTCTGTTTTCCTTCAAAAATTTGGCTGTGTCCACGTTGCGCTTTGGGGCGTTTCCTGTCGCGGGCGCAAGGCCTACCCACACAAGTGAGGTATCATTTTTATCGGGAGACGTGGTGGAACGCTGGGTGGAAGGAAATTTGTGGCTCCTCTCAGATTCCAGAACTTTCTGCCACAGAAATGTGAGGAACATGTGTTTTTTTAGCCAAATTTTGAGGTTTGCAAAGGATTCTGGGTAACAGAACCTGGTCCGAGCCACACAAGTCACCCCATCTTGGATTCCCCTAGGTCTCTAGTTTTCAGAAATGCACAGGTTTGGTAGGTTTCCCTAGGTGGCGGCTGAGCTACAGGCCAAAATCTACAGGTAGGCAGTTTGCAAAAAACACCTCTGTTTTCCTTCAAAAATTTGGCTGTGTCCACGTTGCGCTTTGGGGCGTTTCCTGTCGCGGGTGCTAGGCCTACCCACACAAGTGAGGTATCATTTTTATCGGGAGACGTGGGGGAACGCTGGGTGGAAGGAAATTTGTGGCTCCTCTCAGATTCCAGAACTTTCTGCCACAGAAATGTGAGGAACATGTGTTTTTTTAGCCAAATTTTGAGGTTTGCAAAGGATTCTGGGTAACAGAACCTGGTCCGAGCCACACAAGTCACCCCATCTTGGATTCCCCTAGGTCTCTAGTTTTCTGAAATGCACAAGTTTGGTAGGTTTCCCTAGGTGGCGGCTGAGCTACAGGCCAAAATCTACAGGTAAGCACTTTGCAAAAAACACCTCTGTTTTCCTTCAAAAATGTGGCTGTGTCCACGTTGCGCTTTGGGGCGTTTCCTGACGCGGGCGCTAGGCCTACCCACACAAGTGAGGTATCATTTTTATCGGGAGACGTGGGGGAATGCTGGGTGGAGGGAAATTTGTGGCTCCTCTCAGATTCCACAACTTTCTGCCACAGAAATGTGAGGAACATGTGTTTTTTTAGCCAAATTTTGAGGTTTGCAAAGGATTCTGGGTAACAGAACCTGGTCCGAGCCACACAAGTCACCCCATCTTGGATTCCCCTAGGTCTCTAGTTTTCAGAAATGCACAGGTTTGGTTGGTTTCCGTAGGTGGCGGCTGAGCTACAGGCCAAAATCTACAGGTAGGCACTTTGCAAAAAACACCTCTGTTTTCCTTCAAAAATTTGGCTGTGTCCACGTTGCGCTTTGGGGCGTTTCCTGTCGCGGGCGCTAGGCCTACCCACACAAGTGAGGTATCATTTTTATCGGGAGACGTGGGGGAACGCTGGGTTTAAGGAAATTTGTGGCTCCTCTGAGATTCCAGAACTTTCTGCAACAGAAATGTGAGGAACATGTGTTTTTTTAGCCAAATTTTGAGGTTTGCAAAGGATTCTGGGTAACAGAACCTGGTCCGAGCCACACAAGTCACCCCCATCTTGGATTCCCCTAGGTCTCTAGTTTTCAGAAATACACAGGTTTGGTAGGTTTCCCTAGGTGGCGGCTGAGCTACAGGCCAAAATCTACAGGTAGGCACTTTGCAAAAAACACCTCTGTTTTCCTTCAAAAATTTGGCTGTGTCCACGTTGCGCTTTGGGGCGTTTCCTGTCGCGGGCGCTAGGCCTACCCACACAAGTGAGGTATCATTTTTATCGGGAGACGTGGGGGAACGCTGGGTGGAAGGAAATTTGTGGCTCCTCTCAGATTCCAGAACTTTCTGCCACAGAAATGTGAGGAACATGTGTTTTTTTAGCCAAATTTTGAGGTTTGCAAAGGATTCTGGGTAACAGAACCTGGTCCGAGCCACACAAGTCACCCCCATCTTGGATTCCCCTAGGTCTCTAGTTTTCAGAAATGCACAGGTTTGGTAGGTTTCCCTAGGTGGCGGCTGAGCTACAGGCCAAAATCTACAGGTAGGCACTTTGCAAAAAACACCTCTGTTTTCCTTCAAAAATTTGGCTGTGTCCACGTTGCGCTTTGGGGCGTTTCCTGTCGCGGGCGCTAGGCCTACCCACACAAGTGAGGTATCATTTTTATCGGGAGACGTGGGGGAACGCTGGGTGGAAGGAAATTTGTGGCTCCTCTCAGATTCCAGAACTTTCTGCCACAGAAATGTGAGGAACATGTGGTTTTTTAGCCAAATTTTGAGGTTTGCAAAGGATTCTGGGTAACAGAACCTGGTCCGAGCCACACAAGTCACCCCATCTTGGATTCCCCTAGGTCTCTAGTTTTCAGAAATGCACAGGTTTGGTAGGTCTCCCTAGGTGGCGGCTGAGCTACAGGCCAAAATCTACAGGTAGGCACTTTGCAAAAAACACCTCTGTTTTCCTTCAAAAATTTGGCTGTGTCCACGTTGCGCTTTGGGGCGTTTCCTGTCGCGGGCGCTAGGCCTACCCACACAAGTGAGGTATCATTTTTATCGGGAGACGTGGGGGAACGCTGGGTGGAAGGAAATTTGTGGCTCCTCTCAGATTCCAGAACTTTCTGCCACAGAAATGTGAGGAACATGTGTTTTTTTAGCCAAATTTTGAGGTTTGCAAAGGATTCTGGGTAACAGAACCTGGTCCGAGCCACACAAGTCACCCCATCTTGGATTCCCCTAGGTCTCTAGTTTTCAGAAATGCACAGGTTTGGTAGGTTTCCCTAGGTGGCGGCTGAGCTACAGGCCAAAATCTACAGGTAGGCACTTTGCAAAAAACACCTCTGTTTTCCTTCAAAAATTTGGCTGTGTCCACGTTGCGCTTTGGGGCGTTTCCTGTCGCGGGCGCTAGGCCTACCCACACAAGTGAGGTATCATTTTTATCGGGAGACGTGGGGGAACGCTGGGTGGAAGGAAATTTGTGGCTCCTCTCAGATTCCAGAACTTTCTGCCACAGAAATGTGAGGAACATGTGGTTTTTTAGCCAAATTTTGAGGTTTGCAAAGGATTCTGGGTAACAGAACCTGGTCCGAGCCACACAAGTCACCCCATCTTGGATTCCCCTAGGTCTCTAGTTTTCAGAAATGCACAGGTTTGGTAGGTCTCCCTAGGTGGCGGCTGAGCTACAGGCCAAAATCTACAGGTAGGCACTTTGCAAAAAACACCTCTGTTTTCCTTCAAAAATTTGGCTGTGTCCACGTTGCGCTTTGGGGCGTTTCCTGTCGCGGGCGCTAGGCCTACCCACACAAGTGAGGTATCATTTTTATCGGGAGACGTGGGGGAACGCTGGGTGGAAGGAAATTTGTGGCTCCTCTCAGATTCCAGAACTTTCTGCCACAGAAATGTGAGGAACATGTGTTTTTTTAGCCAAATTTTGAGGTTTGCAAAGGATTCTGGGTAACAGAACCTGGTCCGAGCCACACAAGTCACCCCATCTTGGATTCCCCTAGGTCTCTAGTTTTCAGAAATGCACAGGTTTGGTAGGTTTCCCTAGGTGGCCGCTGAGCTACAGGCCAAAATCTACAGGTAGGCACTTTGCAAAAAACACCTCTGTTTTCCTTCAAAAATTTGGCTGTGTCCACGTTGCGCTTTGGGGCGTTTCCTGTCGCGGGCGCTAGGCCTACCCACACAAGTGAGGTATCATTTTTATTGGGAGACGTGGGGGAACGCTGGGTGGAAGGAAATTTGTGGCTCCTCTCAGATTCCAGAACTTTCTGCCACAGAAATGTGAGGAACATGTGGTTTTTTAGCCAAATTTTGAGGTTTGCAAAGGATTCTGGGTAACAGAACCTGGTCCGAGCCACACAAGTCACCCCATCTTGGATTCCCCTAGGTCTCTAGTTTTCAGAAATGCACAGGTTTGGTAGGTCTCCCTAGGTGGCGGCTGAGCTACAGGCCAAAATCTACAGGTAGGCACTTTGCAAAAAACACCTCTGTTTTCCTTAAAAAATTTGGCTGTGTCCACGTTGCGCTTTGGGGCGTTTCCTGTCGCGGGCGCTAGGCCTACCCACACAAGTGAGGTATCATTTTTAGCGGGAGACGTGGGGGAACGCTGGGTGGAAGGAAATTTGTGGCTCCTCTCAGATTCCAGAACTTTCTGCCACAGAAATGTGAGGAACATGTGTTTTTTTAGCCAAATTTAGAGGTTTGCAAAGGATTCTGGGTAACAGAACCTGGTCCGAGCCACACAAGTCACCCCATCTTGGATTCCCCTAGGTCTCTAGTTTTCAGAAATGCACAGGTTTGGTAGGTTTCCCTAGGTGGCGGCTGACCTACATGCCAAAATCTACAGGTAGGCACTTTGCAAAAAACACCTCTGTTTTCCTTCAAAAATTTGGCTGTGTCCACGTTGCGCTTTGGGGCGTTTCCTGTCGCGGGCGCTAGGCCTACCCACACAAGTGAGGTATCATTTTTATTGGGAGACGTGGGGGAACGCTGGGTGGAAGGAAATTTGTGGCTCCTCTCAGATTCCAGAACTTTCTGCCACAGAAATGTGAGGAACATGTGTTTTTTTAGCCAAATTTAGAGGTTTGCAAAGGATTCTGGGTAACAGAACCTGGTCCGAGCCACACAAGTCACCCCATCTTGGATTCCCCTATGTCTCTAGTTTTCAGAAATGCACAGGTTTGGTAGGTTTCCCTAGGTGGCGGCTGAGCTACAGGCCAAAATCTACAGGTAGGCACTTTGCAAAAAACACCTCTGTTTTCCTTCAAAAATGTGGCTGTGTCCACGTTGCGCTTTGGGGCGTTTCCTGTCGCGGGCGCTAGGCCTACCCACACAAGTGAGGTATCATTTTTATCGGGAGACGTGGGGGAACGCTGGGTGGAAGGAAATTTGTGGCTCCTCTCAGATTCCAGAACTTTCTGCCACAGAAATGTGAGGAACATGTGTTTTTTTAGCCAAATTTTGAGGTTTGCAAAGGATTCTGGGTAACAGAACCTGGTCCGAGCCACACAAGTCACCCCATCTTGGATTCCCCTAGGTCTCTAGTTTTCAGAAATGCACAGGTTTGGTAGGTTTCCCTAGGTGGCGGCTGAGCTACAGGCCAAAATCTACAGGTACGCACTTTGCAAAAAACACCTCTGTTTTCCTTCAAAAATTTGGCTGTGTCCACGTTGCGCTTTGGGGCGTTTCCTGTCGCGGGCGCTAGGCCTACCCACACAAGTGAGGTATCATTTTTATCGGGAGACGTGGGGGAACGCTGGGTGGAAGGAAATTTGTGGCTCCTCTCAGATTCCAGAACTTTCTGCCACAGAAATGTGAGGAACATGTGTTTTTTTAGCCAAATTTTGAGGTTTGCAAAGGATTCTGGGTAACAGAACCTGGTCCGAGCCACACAAGTCTCCCCATCTTGGATTCCCCTAGGTCTCTAGTTTTCAGAAATGCACAGGTTTGGTAGGTTTCCCTAGGTGGCGGCTGAGCTACAGGCCAAAATCTACAGGTAGGCACTTTGCAAAAAACACCTCTGTTTTCCTTCAAAAATTTGGCTGTGTCCACGTTGCGCTTTGGGGCGTTTCCTGTCGCGGGCGCTAGGCCTACCCACACAAGTGAGGTATCATTTTTATCGGGAGACGTGGGGGAACGCTGGGTGGAAGGAAATTTGTGGCTCCTCTCAGATTCCAGAACTTTCTGCCACAGAAATGTGAGGAACATGTGGTTTTTTAGCCAAATTTTGAGGTTTGCAAAGGATTCTGGGTAACAGAACCTGGTCCGAGCCACACAAGTCACCCCATCTTGGATTCCCCTAGGTCTCTAGTTTTCAGAAATGCACAGGTTTGGTAGGTCTCCCTAGGTGGCGGCTGAGCTACAGGCCAAAATCTACAGGTAGGCACTTTGCAAAAAACACCTCTGTTTTCCTTCAAAAATTTGGCTGTGTCCACGTTGCGCTTTGGGGCGTTTCCTGTCGCGGGCGCTAGGCCTACCCACACAAGTGAGGTATCATTTTTATTGGGAGACGTGGGGGAACGCTGGGTGGAAGGAAATTTGTGGCTCCTCTCAGATTCCAGAACTTTCTGCCACAGAAATGTGAGGAACATGTGGTTTTTTAGCCAAATTTTGAGGTTTGCAAAGGATTCTGGGTAACAGAACCTGGTCCGAGCCACACAAGTCACCCCATCTTGGATTCCCCTAGGTCTCTAGTTTTCAGAAATGCACAGGTTTTGTAGGTCTCCCTAGGTGGCGGCTGAGCTACAGGCCAAAATCTACAGGTAGGCACTTTGCAAAAAACACCTCTGTTTTCCTTCAAAAATTTGGCTGTGTCCACGTTGCGCTTTGGGGCGTTTCCTGTCGTGGGCGCTAGGCCTACCCACACAAGTGAGGTATCATTTTTATCGGGAGACGTGGGGGAACGCTGGGTGGAAGGAAATTTGTGGCTCCTCTCAGATTCCAGAACTTTCTGCCACAGAAATGTGAGGAACATGTGTTTTTTTAGCCAAATTTAGAGGTTTGCAAAGGATTCTGGGTAACAGAACCTGGTCCGAGCCACACAAGTCACCCCATCTTGGATTCCCCTAGGTCTCTAGTTTTCAGAAATGCACAGGTTTGGTAGGTTTCCCTAGGTGGCGGCTGAGCTACAGGCCAAAATCTACAGGTAGGCACTTTGCAAAAAACACCTCTGTTTTCCTTCAAAAATTTGGCTGTGTCCACGTTGCGCTTTGGGGCGTTTCCTGTCGCGGGCGCTAGGCCTACCCACACAAGTGAGGTATCATTTTTATTGGGAGACGTGGGGGAACGCTGGGTGGAAGGAAATTTGTGGCTCCTCTCAGATTCCAGAACTTTCTGCCACAGAAATGTGAGGAACATGTGTTTTTTTAGCCAAATTTAGAGGTTTGCAAAGGATTCTGGGTAACAGAACCT
Organism: Pleurodeles waltl; assembly: GCF_031143425.1. Classification (NCBI taxonomy): domain Eukaryota; kingdom Metazoa; phylum Chordata; class Amphibia; order Caudata; family Salamandridae; genus Pleurodeles; species Pleurodeles waltl. The sequence continues at coordinate 738,745,548 of NC_090447.1, read as the reverse complement.
GGTCCCAGCCACACAAGTCACCCCATCTTGGATTCCCCTAGGTCTCTAGTTTTCAGAAATGCACAGGTTTGGTAGGTTTCCCTAGGTGGCGGCTGAGCTACAGGCCAAAATCTACAGGTGGGCACTTTGCAAAAAACACCTCTGTTTTCCTTCAAAAATTTGGCTGTGTCCACGTTGCGCTTTGGGGCATTTCCTGTCGCGGGCGCTAGGCCTACCCACACAAGTGAGGTATCATTTTTATCGGGAGACGTGGGGGAATGCTGGGTGGAGGGAAATTTGTGGCTCCTCTCAGATTCCACAACTTTCTGCCACAGAAATGTGAGGAACATGTGTTTTTTTAGCCAAATTTTGAGGTTTGCAAAGGATTCTGGGTAACAGAACCTGGTCCGAGCCACACAAGTCACCCCATCTTGGATTCCCCTAGGTCTCTAGTTTTCAGAAATGCACAGGTTTGGTTGGTTTCCGTAGGTGGCGGCTGAGCTACAGGCCAAAATCTACAGGTAGGCACTTTGCAAAAAACACCTCTGTTTTCCTTCAAAAATTTGGCTGTGTCCACGTTGCGCTTTGGGGCGTTTCCTGTCGCGGGCGCTAGGCCTACCCACACAAGTGAGGTATCATTTTTATCGGGAGACGTGGGGGAACGCTGGGTTTAAGGAAATTTGTGGCTCCTCTGAGATTCCAGAACTTTCTGCAACAGAAATGTGAGGAACATGTGTTTTTTTAGCCAAATTTTGAGGTTTGCAAAGGATTCTGGGTAACAGAACCTGGTCCGAGCCACACAAGTCACCCCCATCTTGGATTCCCCTAGGTCTCTAGTTTTCAGAAATACACAGGTTTGGTAGGTTTCCCTAGGTGGCGGCTGAGCTACAGGCCAAAATCTACAGGTAGGCACTTTGCAAAAAACACCTCTGTTTTCCTTCAAAAATTTGGCTGTGTCCACGTTGCGCTTTGGGGCGTTTCCTGTCGCGGGCGCTAGGCCTACCCACACAAGTGAGGTATCATTTTTATCGGGAGACGTGGGGGAACGCTGGGTGGAAGGAAATTTGTGGCTCCTCTCAGATTCCAGAACTTTCTGCCACAGAAATGTGAGGAACATGTGTTTTTTTAGCCAAATTTTGAGGTTTGCAAAGGATTCTGGGTAACAGAACCTGGTCCGAGCCACACAAGTCACCCCCATCTTGGATTCCCCTAGGTCTCTAGTTTTCAGAAATGCACAGGTTTGGTAGGTTTCCCTAGGTGGCGGCTGAGCTACAGGCCAAAATCTACAGGTAGGCACTTTGCAAAAAACACCTCTGTTTTCCTTCAAAAATTTGGCTGTGTCCACGTTGCGCTTTGGGGCGTTTCCTGTCGCGGGCGCTAGGCCTACCCACACAAGTGAGGTATCATTTTTATCGGGAGACGTGGGGGAACGCTGGGTGGAAGGAAATTTGTGGCTCCTCTCAGATTCCAGAACTTTCTGCCACAGAAATGTGAGGAACATGTGGTTTTTTAGCCAAATTTTGAGGTTTGCAAAGGATTCTGGGTAACAGAACCTGGTCCGAGCCACACAAGTCACCCCATCTTGGATTCCCCTAGGTCTCTAGTTTTCAGAAATGCACAGGTTTGGTAGGTCTCCCTAGGTGGCGGCTGAGCTACAGGCCAAAATCTACAGGTAGGCACTTTGCAAAAAACACCTCTGTTTTCCTTCAAAAATTTGGCTGTGTCCACGTTGCGCTTTGGGGCGTTTCCTGTCGCGGGCGCTAGGCCTACCCACACAAGTGAGGTATCATTTTTATCGGGAGACGTGGGGGAACGCTGGGTGGAAGGAAATTTGTGGCTCCTCTCAGATTCCAGAACTTTCTGCCACAGAAATGTGAGGAACATGTGTTTTTTTAGCCAAATTTTGAGGTTTGCAAAGGATTCTGGGTAACAGAACCTGGTCCGAGCCACACAAGTCACCCCATCTTGGATTCCCCTAGGTCTCTAGTTTTCAGAAATGCACAGGTTTGGTAGGTTTCCCTAGGTGGCCGCTGAGCTACAGGCCAAAATCTACAGGTAGGCACTTTGCAAAAAACACCTCTGTTTTCCTTCAAAAATTTGGCTGTGTCCACGTTGCGCTTTGGGGCGTTTCCTGTCGCGGGCGCTAGGCCTACCCACACAAGTGAGGTATCATTTTTATTGGGAGACGTGGGGGAACGCTGGGTGGAAGGAAATTTGTGGCTCCTCTCAGATTCCAGAACTTTCTGCCACAGAAATGTGAGGAACATGTGGTTTTTTAGCCAAATTTTGAGGTTTGCAAAGGATTCTGGGTAACAGAACCTGGTCCGAGCCACACAAGTCACCCCATCTTGGATTCCCCTAGGTCTCTAGTTTTCAGAAATGCACAGGTTTGGTAGGTCTCCCTAGGTGGCGGCTGAGCTACAGGCCAAAATCTACAGGTAGGCACTTTGCAAAAAACACCTCTGTTTTCCTTAAAAAATTTGGCTGTGTCCACGTTGCGCTTTGGGGCGTTTCCTGTCGCGGGCGCTAGGCCTACCCACACAAGTGAGGTATCATTTTTAGCGGGAGACGTGGGGGAACGCTGGGTGGAAGGAAATTTGTGGCTCCTCTCAGATTCCAGAACTTTCTGCCACAGAAATGTGAGGAACATGTGTTTTTTTAGCCAAATTTAGAGGTTTGCAAAGGATTCTGGGTAACAGAACCTGGTCCGAGCCACACAAGTCACCCCATCTTGGATTCCCCTAGGTCTCTAGTTTTCAGAAATGCACAGGTTTGGTAGGTTTCCCTAGGTGGCGGCTGACCTACATGCCAAAATCTACAGGTAGGCACTTTGCAAAAAACACCTCTGTTTTCCTTCAAAAATTTGGCTGTGTCCACGTTGCGCTTTGGGGCGTTTCCTGTCGCGGGCGCTAGGCCTACCCACACAAGTGAGGTATCATTTTTATTGGGAGACGTGGGGGAACGCTGGGTGGAAGGAAATTTGTGGCTCCTCTCAGATTCCAGAACTTTCTGCCACAGAAATGTGAGGAACATGTGTTTTTTTAGCCAAATTTAGAGGTTTGCAAAGGATTCTGGGTAACAGAACCTGGTCCGAGCCACACAAGTCACCCCATCTTGGATTCCCCTATGTCTCTAGTTTTCAGAAATGCACAGGTTTGGTAGGTTTCCCTAGGTGGCGGCTGAGCTACAGGCCAAAATCTACAGGTAGGCACTTTGCAAAAAACACCTCTGTTTTCCTTCAAAAATGTGGCTGTGTCCACGTTGCGCTTTGGGGCGTTTCCTGTCGCGGGCGCTAGGCCTACCCACACAAGTGAGGTATCATTTTTATCGGGAGACGTGGGGGAACGCTGGGTGGAAGGAAATTTGTGGCTCCTCTCAGATTCCAGAACTTTCTGCCACAGAAATGTGAGGAACATGTGTTTTTTTAGCCAAATTTTGAGGTTTGCAAAGGATTCTGGGTAACAGAACCTGGTCCGAGCCACACAAGTCACCCCATCTTGGATTCCCCTAGGTCTCTAGTTTTCAGAAATGCACAGGTTTGGTAGGTTTCCCTATGTGGCGGCTGAGCTACAGGCCAAAATCTACAGGTACGCACTTTGCAAAAAACACCTCTGTTTTCCTTCAAAAATTTGGCTGTGTCCACGTTGCGCTTTGGGGCGTTTCCTGTCGCGGGCGCTAGGCCTACCCACACAAGTGAGGTATCATTTTTATCGGGAGACGTGGGGGAACGCTGGGTGGAAGGAAATTTGTGGCTCCTCTCAGATTCCAGAACTTTCTGCCACAGAAATGTGAGGAACATGTGTTTTTTTAGCCAAATTTTGAGGTTTGCAAAGGATTCTGGGTAACAGAACCTGGTCCGAGCCACACAAGTCTCCCCATCTTGGATTCCCCTAGGTCTCTAGTTTTCAGAAATGCACAGGTTTGGTAGGTTTCCCTAGGTGGCGGCTGAGCTACAGGCCAAAATCTACAGGTAGGCACTTTGCAAAAAACACCTCTGTTTTCCTTCAAAAATTTGGCTGTGTCCACGTTGCGCTTTGGGGCGTTTCCTGTCGCGGGCGCTAGGCCTACCCACACAAGTGAGGTATCATTTTTATCGGGAGACGTGGGGGAACGCTGGGTGGAAGGAAATTTGTGGCTCCTCTCAGATTCCAGAACTTTCTGCCACAGAAATGTGAGGAACATGTGGTTTTTTAGCCAAATTTTGAGGTTTGCAAAGGATTCTGGGTAACAGAACCTGGTCCGAGCCACACAAGTCACCCCATCTTGGATTCCCCTAGGTCTCTAGTTTTCAGAAATGCACAGGTTTGGTAGGTCTCCCTAGGTGGCGGCTGAGCTACAGGCCAAAATCTACAGGTAGGCACTTTGCAAAAAACACCTCTGTTTTCCTTCAAAAATTTGGCTGTGTCCACGTTGCGCTTTGGGGCGTTTCCTGTCGCGGGCGCTAGGCCTACCCACACAAGTGAGGTATCATTTTTATTGGGAGACGTGGGGGAACGCTGGGTGGAAGGAAATTTGTGGCTCCTCTCAGATTCCAGAACTTTCTGCCACAGAAATGTGAGGAACATGTGGTTTTTTAGCCAAATTTTGAGGTTTGCAAAGGATTCTGGGTAACAGAACCTGGTCCGAGCCACACAAGTCACCCCATCTTGGATTCCCCTAGGTCTCTAGTTTTCAGAAATGCACAGGTTTTGTAGGTCTCCCTAGGTGGCGGCTGAGCTACAGGCCAAAATCTACAGGTAGGCACTTTGCAAAAAACACCTCTGTTTTCCTTCAAAAATTTGGCTGTGTCCACGTTGCGCTTTGGGGCGTTTCCTGTCGTGGGCGCTAGGCCTACCCACACAAGTGAGGTATCATTTTTATCGGGAGACGTGGGGGAATGCTGGGTGGAAGGAAATTTGTGGCTCCTCTCAGATTCCAGAACTTTCTGCCACAGAAATGTGAGGAACATGTGTTTTTTTAGCCAAATTTAGAGGTTTGCAAAGGATTCTGGGTAACAGAACCTGGTCCGAGCCACACAAGTCACCCCATCTTGGATTCCCCTAGGTCTCTAGTTTTCAGAAATGCACAGGTTTGGTAGGTTTCCCTAGGTGGCGGCTGAGCTACAGGCCAAAATCTACAGGTAGGCACTTTGCAAAAAACACCTCTGTTTTCCTTCAAAAATTTGGCTGTGTCCACGTTGCGCTTTGGGGCGTTTCCTGTCGCGGGCGCTAGGCCTACCCACACAAGTGAGGTATCATTTTTATTGGGAGACGTGGGGGAACGCTGGGTGGAAGGAAATTTGTGGCTCCTCTCAGATTCCAGAACTTTCTGCCACAGAAATGTGAGGAACATGTGTTTTTTTAGCCAAATTTAGAGGTTTGCAAAGGATTCTGGGTAACAGAACCTGGTCCCAGCCACACAAGTCACCCCATCTTGGATTCCCCTAGGTCTCTAGTTTTCAGAAATGCACAGGTTTGGTAGGTTTCCCTAGGTGGCGGCTGAGCTACAGGCCAAAATCTACAGGTGGGCACTTTGCAAAAAACACCTCTGTTTTCCTTCAAAAATTTGGCTGTGTCCACGTTGCGCTTTGGGGCATTTCCTGTCGCGGGCGCTAGGCCTACCCACACAAGTGAGGTATCATTTTTATCGGGAGACGTGGGGGAACGCTGGGTGGAAGGAAATTTGTGGCTCCTCTCAGATTCCAGAACTTTCTGCCACAGAAATGTGAGGAACATGTGTTTTTTTAGCCAAATTTTGAGGTTTGCAAAGGATTCTGGGTAACAGAACCTGGTCCGAGCCACACAAGTCACCCCATCTTGGATTCCCCTAGGTCTCTAGTTTTCAGAAATGCACAGGTTTGGTAGGTTTCCCTAGGTGGCGGCTGAGCTACAGGCCAAAATCTACAGGTACGCACTTTGCAAAAAACACCTCTGTTTTCCTTCAAAAATTTGGCTGTGTCCACGTTGCGCTTTGGGGCGTTTCCTGTCGCGGGCGCTAGGCCTACCCACACAAGTGAGGTATCATTTTTATCGGGAGACGTGGGGGAACGCTGGGTGGAAGGAAATTTGTGGCTCCTCTCAGATTCCAGAACTTTCTGCCACAGAAATGTGAGGAACATGTGTTTTTTTAGCCAAATTTTGAGGTTTGCAAAGGATTCTGGGTAACAGAACCTGGTCCGAGCCACACAAGTCACCCCCATCTTGGATTCCCCTAGGTCTCTAGTTTTCAGAAATGCACAGGTTTGGTAGGTTTCCCTAGGTGGCGGCTGAGCTACAGGCCAAAATCTACAGGTAGGCACTTTGCAAAAAACACCTCTGTTTTCCTTCAAAAATTTGGCTGTGTCCACGTTGCGCTTTGGGGCGTTTCCTGTCGCGGGCGCTAGGCCTACCCACACAAGTGAGGTATCATTTTTATCGGGAGACGTGGGGGAACGCTGGGTGGAAGGAAATTTGTGGCTCCTCTCAGATTCCAGAACTTTCTGCCACAGAAATGTGAGGAACATGTTGTTTTTTAGCCAAATTTTGAGGTTTGCAAAGGATTCTGGGTAACAGAACCTGGTCCGAGCCACACAAGTCACCCCATCTTGGATTCCCCTAGGTCTCTAGTTTTCAGAAATGCACAGGTTTGGTAGGTCTCCCTAGGTGGCGGCTGAGCTACAGGCCAAAATCTACAGGTAGGCACTTTGCAAAAAACACCTCTGTTTTCCTTCAAAAATTTGGCTGTGTCCACGTTGCGCTTTGGGGCGTTTCCTGTCGCGGGCGCTAGGCCTACCCACACAAGTGAGGTATCATTTTTATCGGGAGACGTGGGGGAACGCTGGGTGGAAGGAAATTTGTGGCTCCTCTCAGATTCCAGAACTTTCTGCCACAGAAATGTGAGGAACATGTGTTTTTTTAGCCAAATTTTGAGGTTTGCAAAGGATTCTGGGTAACAGAACCTGGTCCGAGCCACACAAGTCACCCCATCTTGGATTCCCCTAGGTCTCTAGTTTTCAGAAATGCACAGGTTTGGTAGGTTTCCCTAGGTGGCGGCTGAGCTACAGGCCAAAATCTACAGGTAGGCACTTTGCAAAAAACACCTCTGTTTTCCTTCAAAAATTTGGCTGTGTCCACGTTGCGCTTTGGGGCGTTTCCTGTCGCGGGCGCTAGGCCTACCCACACAAGTGAGGTATCATTTTTATTGGGAGACGTGGGGGAACGCTGGGTGGAAGGAAATTTGTGGCTCCTCTCAGATTCCAGAACTTTCTGCCACAGAAATTTGAGGAACATGTGGTTTTTTAGCCAAATTTTGAGGTTTGCAAAGGATTCTGGGTAACAGAACCTGGTCCGAGCCACACAAGTCACCCCATCTTGGATTCCCCTAGGTCTCTAGTTTTCAGAAATGCACAGGTTTTGTAGGTCTCCCTAGGTGGCGGCTGAGCTACAGGCCAAAATCTACAGGTAGGCACTTTGCAAAAAACACCTCTGTTTTCCTTAAAAAATTTGGCTGTGTCCACGTTGCGCTTTGGGGCGTTTCCTGTCGCGGGCGCTAGGCCTACCCACACAAGTGAGGTATCATTTTTATCGGGAGACGTGGGGGAACGCTGGGTGGAAGGAAATTTGTGGCTCCTCTCAGATTCCAGAACTTTCTGCCACAGAAATGTGAGGAACATGTGTTTTTTTAGCCAAATTTTGAGGTTTGCAAAGGATTCTGGGTAACAGAACCTGGTCCGAGCCACACAAGTCACCCCATCTTGGATTCCCCTAGGTCTCTAGTTTTCAGAAATGCACAGGTTTGGTAGGTTTCCCTAGGTGGCGGCTGAGCTACAGGCCAAAATCTACAGGTAGGCACTTTGCAAAAAACACCTCTGTTTTCCTTCAAAAATTTGGCTGTGTCCACGTTGCGCTTTGGGGCGTTTCCTGTCGCGGGCGCTAGGCCTACCCACACAAGTGAGGTATCATTTTTATCGGGAGACGTGGGGGAACGCTGGGTGGAAGGAAATTTGTGGCTCCTCTCAGATTCCAGAACTTTCTGCCACAGAAATGTGAGGAACATGTGTTTTTTTAGCCAAATTTTGAGGTTTGCAAAGGATTCTGGGTAACAGAACCTGGTCCGAGCCACACAAGTCTCCCCATCTTGGATTCCCCTAGGTCTCTAGTTTTCAGAAATGCACAGGTTTGGTAGGTTTCCCTAGGTGGCGGCTGAGCTACAGGCCAAAATCTACAGGTAGGCACTTTGCAAAAAACACCTCTGTTTTCCTTCAAAAATTTGGCTGTGTCCACGTTGCGCTTTGGGGCGTTTCCTGTCGCGGGCGCTAGGCCTACCCACACAAGTGAGGTATCATTTTTATCGGGAGACGTGGGGGAACGCTGGGTGGAAGGAAATTTGTGGCTCCTCTCAGATTCCAGAACTTTCTGCCACAGAAATGTGAGGAACATGTGGTTTTTTAGCCAAATTTTGAGGTTTGCAAAGGATTCTGGGTAACAGAACCTGGTCCGAGCCACACAAGTCACCCCATCTTGGATTCCCCTAGGTCTCTAGTTTTCAGAAATGCACAGGTTTGGTAGGTCTCCCTAGGTGGCGGCTGAGCTACAGGCCAAAATCTACAGGTAGGCACTTTGCAAAAAACACCTCTGTTTTCCTTCAAAAATTTGGCTGTGTCCACGTTGCGCTTTGGGGCGTTTCCTGTCGCGGGCGCTAGGCCTACCCACACAAGTGAGGTATCATTTTTATTGGGAGACGTGGGGGAACGCTGGGTGGAAGGAAATTTGTGGCTCCTCTCAGATTCCAGAACTTTCTGCCACAGAAATGTGAGGAACATGTGGTTTTTTAGCCAAATTTTGAGGTTTGCAAAGGATTCTGGGTAACAGAACCTGGTCCGAGCCACACAAGTCACCCCATCTTGGATTCCCCTAGGTCTCTAGTTTTCAGAAATGCACAGGTTTTGTAGGTCTCCCTAGGTGGCGGCTGAGCTACAGGCCAAAATCTACAGGTAGGCACTTTGCAAAAAACACCTCTGTTTTCCTTCAAAAATTTGGCTGTGTCCACGTTGCGCTTTGGGGCGTTTCCTGTCGTGGGCGCTAGGCCTACCCACACAAGTGAGGTATCATTTTTATCGGGAGACGTGGGGGAATGCTGGGTGGAAGGAAATTTGTGGCTCCTCTCAGATTCCAGAACTTTCTGCCACAGAAATGTGAGGAACATGTGTTTTTTTAGCCAAATTTAGAGGTTTGCAAAGGATTCTGGGTAACAGAACCTGGTCCGAGCCACACAAGTCACCCCATCTTGGATTCCCCTAGGTCTCTAGTTTTCAGAAATGCACAGGTTTGGTAGGTTTCCCTAGGTGGCGGCTGAGCTACAGGCCAAAATCTACAGGTAGGCACTTTGCAAAAAACACCTCTGTTTTCCTTCAAAAATTTGGCTGTGTCCACGTTGCGCTTTGGGGCGTTTCCTGTCGCGGGCGCTAGGCCTACCCACACAAGTGAGGTATCATTTTTATTGGGAGACGTGGGGGAACGCTGGGTGGAAGGAAATTTGTGGCTCCTCTCAGATTCCAGAACTTTCTGCCACAGAAATGTGAGGAACATGTGTTTTTTTAGCCAAATTTAGAGGTTTGCAAAGGATTCTGGGTAACAGAACCTGGTCCCAGCCACACAAGTCACCCCATCTTGGATTCCCCTAGGTCTCTAGTTTTCAGAAATGCACAGGTTTGGTAGGTTTCCCTAGGTGGCGGCTGAGCTACAGGCCAAAATCTACAGGTGGGCACTTTGCAAAAAACACCTCTGTTTTCCTTCAAAAATTTGGCTGTGTCCACGTTGCGCTTTGGGGCATTTCCTGTCGCGGGCGCTAGGCCTACCCACACAAGTGAGGTATCATTTTTATCGGGAGACGTGGGGGAACGCTGGGTGGAAGGAAATTTGTGGCTCCTCTCAGATTCCAGAACTTTCTGCCACAGAAATGTGAGGAACATGTGTTTTTTTAGCCAAATTTTGAGGTTTGCAAAGGATTCTGGGTAACAGAACCTGGTCCGAGCCACACAAGTCACCCCATCTTGGATTCCCCTAGGTCTCTAGTTTTCAGAAATGCACAGGTTTGGTAGGTTTCCCTAGGTGGCGGCTGAGCTACAGGCCAAAATCTACAGGTACGCACTTTGCAAAAAACACCTCTGTTTTCCTTCAAAAATTTGGCTGTGTCCACGTTGCGCTTTGGGGCGTTTCCTGTCGCGGGCGCTAGGCCTACCCACACAAGTGAGGTATCATTTTTATCGGGAGACGTGGGGGAACGCTGGGTGGAAGGAAATTTGTGGCTCCTCTCAGATTCCAGAACTTTCTGCCACAGAAATGTGAGGAACATGTGTTTTTTTAGCCAAATTTTGAGGTTTGCAAAGGATTCTGGGTAACAGAACCTGGTCCGAGCCACACAAGTCACCCCCATCTTGGATTCCCCTAGGTCTCTAGTTTTCAGAAATGCACAGGTTTGGTAGGTTTCCCTAGGTGGCGGCTGAGCTACAGGCCAAAATCTACAGGTAGGCACTTTGCAAAAAACACCTCTGTTTTCCTTCAAAAATTTGGCTGTGTCCACGTTGCGCTTTGGGGCGTTTCCTGTCGCGGGCGCTAGGCCTACCCACACAAGTGAGGTATCATTTTTATCGGGAGACGTGGGGGAACGCTGGGTGGAAGGAAATTTGTGGCTCCTCTCAGATTCCAGAACTTTCTGCCACAGAAATGTGAGGAACATGTTGTTTTTTAGCCAAATTTTGAGGTTTGCAAAGGATTCTGGGTAACAGAACCTGGTCCGAGCCACACAAGTCACCCCATCTTGGATTCCCCTAGGTCTCTAGTTTTCAGAAATGCACAGGTTTGGTAGGTCTCCCTAGGTGGCGGCTGAGCTACAGGCCAAAATCTACAGGTAGGCACTTTGCAAAAAACACCTCTGTTTTCCTTCAAAAATTTGGCTGTGTCCACGTTGCGCTTTGGGGCGTTTCCTGTCGCGGGCGCTAGGCCTACCCACACAAGTGAGGTATCATTTTTATCGGGAGACGTGGGGGAACGCTGGGTGGAAGGAAATTTGTGGCTCCTCTCAGATTCCAGAACTTTCTGCCACAGAAATGTGAGGAACATGTGTTTTTTTAGCCAAATTTTGAGGTTTGCAAAGGATTCTGGGTAACAGAACCTGGTCCGAGCCACACAAGTCACCCCATCTTGGATTCCCCTAGGTCTCTAGTTTTCAGAAATGCACAGGTTTGGTAGGTTTCCCTAGGTGGCGGCTGAGCTACAGGCCAAAATCTACAGGTAGGCACTTTGCAAAAAACACCTCTGTTTTCCTTCAAAAATTTGGCTGTGTCCACGTTGCGCTTTGGGGCGTTTCCTGTCGCGGGCGCTAGGCCTACCCACACAAGTGAGGTATCATTTTTATTGGGAGACGTGGGGGAACGCTGGGTGGAAGGAAATTTGTGGCTCCTCTCAGATTCCAGAACTTTCTGCCACAGAAATTTGAGGAACATGTGGTTTTTTAGCCAAATTTTGAGGTTTGCAAAGGATTCTGGGTAACAGAACCTGGTCCGAGCCACACAAGTCACCCCATCTTGGATTCCCCTAGGTCTCTAGTTTTCAGAAATGCACAGGTTTTGTAGGTCTCCCTAGGTGGCGGCTGAGCTACAGGCCAAAATCTACAGGTAGGCACTTTGCAAAAAACACCTCTGTTTTCCTTAAAAAATTTGGCTGTGTCCACGTTGCGCTTTGGGGCGTTTCCTGTCGCGGGCGCTAGGCCTACCCACACAAGTGAGGTATCATTTTTATCGGGAGACGTGGGGGAACGCTGGGTGGAAGGAAATTTGTGGCTCCTCTCAGATTCCAGAACTTTCTGCCACAGAAATGTGAGGAACATGTGTTTTTTTAGCCAAATTTTGAGGTTTGCAAAGGATTCTGGGTAACAGAACCTGGTCCGAGCCACACAAGTCACCCCATCTTGGATTCCCCTAGGTCTCTAGTTTTCAGAAATGCACAGGTTTGGTAGGTTTCCCTAGGTGGCGGCTGAGCTACAGGCCAAAATCTACAGGTAGGCACTTTGCAAAAAACACCTCTGTTTTCCTTCAAAAATTTGGCTGTGTCCACGTTGCGCTTTGGGGCGTTTCCTGTCGCGGGCGCTAGGCCTACCCACACAAGTGAGGTATCATTTTTATTGGGAGACGTGGGGGAACGCTGGGTGGAAGGAAATTTGTGGCTCCTCTCAGATTCCAGAACTTTCTGCCACAGAAATGTGAGGAACATGTGTTTTTTTAGCCAAATTTAGAGGTTTGCAAAGGATTCTGGGTAACAGAACCTGGTCCGAGCCACACAAGTCACCCCATCTTGGATTCCCCTAGGTCTCTAGTTTTCAGAAATGCACAGGTTTGGTAGGTTTCCCTAGGTGGCGGCTGAGCTACAGGCCAAAATCTACAGGTAGGCACTTTGCAAAAAACACCTCTGTTTTCCTTCAAAAATTTGGCTGTGTCCACGTTGCGCTTTGGGGCGTTTCCTGTCGCGGGCGCTAGGCCTACCCACACAAGTGAGGTATCATTTTTATCGGGAGACGTGGGGGAACGCTGGGTGGAAGGAAATTTGTGGCTCCTCTCAGATTCCAGAACTTTCTGCCACAGAAATGTGAGGAACATGTGTTTTTTTAGCCAAATTTTGAGGTTTGCAAAGGATTCTGGGTAACAGAACCTGGTCCGAGCCACACAAGTCACCCCATCTTGGATTCCCCTAGGTCTCTAGTTTTCAGAAATGCACAGGTTTGGTAGGTTTCCCTAGGTGGCGGCTGAGCTACAGGCCAAAATCTACAGGTACGCACTTTGCAAAAAACACCTCTGTTTTCCTTCAAAAATTTGGCTGTGTCCACGTTGCGCTTTGGGGCGTTTCCTGTCGCGGGCGCTAGGCCTACCCACACAAGTGAGGTATCATTTTTATCGGGAGACGTGGGGGAACGCTGGGTGGAAGGAAATTTGTGGCTCCTCTCAGATTCCAGAACTTTCTGCCACAGAAATGTGAGGAACATGTGTTTTTTTAGCCAAATTTTGAGGTTTGCAAAGGATTCTGGGTAACAGAACCTGGTCCGAGCCACACAAGTCACCCCATCTTGGATTCCCCTAGGTCTCTAGTTTTCAGAAATGCACAGGTTTGGTAGGTTTCCCTAGGTGGCGGCTGAGCTACAGGCCAAAATCTACAGGTAGGCACTTTGCAAAAAACACCTCTGTTTTCCTTCAAAAATTTGGCTGTGTCCACGTTGCGCTTTGGGGCGTTTCCTGTCGCAGGCGCTAGGCCTACCCACACAAGTGAGGTATCATTTTTATCGGGAGACATGGGGGAACGCTGGGTGGAAGGAAATTTGTGGCTCCTCTCAGATTCCAGAACTTTCTGCCACAGAAATATGAGGAACATGTGTTTTTTTAGCCAAATTTTGAGGTTTGCAAAGGATTCTGGGTAACAGAACCTGGTCCGAGCCACACAAGTCACCCCATCTTGGATTCCCCTAGGTCTCTAGTTTTCAGAAATGCACAGGTTTGGTAGGTTTCCCTAGGTGGCGGCTGAGCTACAGGCCAAAATCTACAGGTACGCACTTTGCAAAAAACACCTCTGTTTTCCTTCAAAAATTTGGCTGTGTCCACGTTGCGCTTTGGGGCGTTTCCTGTCGCGGGCGCTAGGCCTACCCACACAAGTGAGGTATCATTTTTATCGGGAGACGTGGGGGAACGCTGGGTGGAAGGAAATTTGTGGCTCCTCTCAGATTCCAGAACTTTCTGCCACAGAAATGTGAGGAACATGTGTTTTTTTAGCCAAATTTTGAGGTTTGCAAAGGATTCTGGGTAACAGAACCTGGTCCGAGCCACACAAGTCACCCCATCTTGGATTCCCCTAGGTCTCTAGTTTTCAGAAATGCACAGGTTTGGTAGGTCTCCCTAGGTGGCGGCTGAGCTACAGGCCAAAATCTACAGGTAGGCACTTTGCAAAAAACACCTCTGTTTTCCTTCAAAAATTTGGCTGTGTCCACGTTGCGCTTTGGGGCGTTTCCTGTTGCGGGCGCTAGGCCTACCCACACAAGTGAGGTATCATTTTTATTGGGAGACGGGGGGAACGCTGGGTGGAAGGAAATTTGTGGCTCCTCTCAGATTCCAGAACTTTCTGCCACAGAAATGTGAGGAACATGTGTTTTGTTAGCCAAATTTTGAGGTTTGCAAAGGATTCTGGGTAACAGAACCTGGTCCGAGCCACACAAGTCACCCCATCTTGGATTCCCCTAGGTCTCTAGTTTTCAGAAATGCACAGGTTTGGTAGGTTTCCCTAGGTGGCGGCTGAGCTACAGGCCAAAATCTACAGGTAGGCACTTTGCAAAAAACACCTCTGTTTTCCTTCAAAAATTTGGCTGTGTCCACGTTGCGCTTTGGGGCGTTTCCTGTCGCGGGCGCAAGGCCTACCCACACAAGTGAGGTATCATTTTTATCGGGAGACGTGGTGGAACGCTGGGTGGAAGGAAATTTGTGGCTCCTCTCAGATTCCAGAACTTTCTGCCACAGAAATGTGAGGAACATGTGTTTTTTTAGCCAAATTTTGAGGTTTGCAAAGGATTCTGGGTAACAGAACCTGGTCCGAGCCACACAAGTCACCCCATCTTGGATTCCCCTAGGTCTCTAGTTTTCAGAAATGCACAGGTTTGGTAGGTTTCCCTAGGTGGCGGCTGAGCTACAGGCCAAAATCTACAGGTAGGCACTTTGCAAAAAACACCTCTGTTTTCCTTCAAAAATTTGGCTGTGTCCACGTTGCGCTTTGGGGCGTTTCCTGTCGCGGGCGCAAGGCCTACCCACACAAGTGAGGTATCATTTTTATCGGGAGACGTGGTGGAACGCTGGGTGGAAGGAAATTTGTGGCTCCTCTCAGATTCCAGAACTTTCTGCCACAGAAATGTGAGGAACATGTGTTTTTTTAGCCAAATTTTGAGGTTTGCAAAGGATTCTGGGTAACAGAACCTGGTCCGAGCCACACAAGTCACCCCATCTTGGATTCCCCTAGGTCTCTAGTTTTCAGAAATGCACAGGTTTTGTAGGTCTCCCTAGGTGGCGGCTGAGCTACAGGCCAAAATCTACAGGTAGGCACTTTGCAAAAAACACCTCTGTTTTCCTTAAAAAATTTGGCTGTGTCCACGTTGCGCTTTGGGGCGTTTCCTGTCGCGGGCGCTAGGCCTACCCACACAAGTGAGGTATCATTTTTATCGGGAGACGTGGGGGAACGCTGGGTGGAAGGAAATTTGTGGCTCCTCTCAGATTCCAGAACTTTCTGCCACAGAAATGTGAGGAACATGTGTTTTTTTAGCCAAATTTAGAGGTTTGCAAAGGATTCTGGGTAACAGAACCTGGTCCGAGCCACACAAGTCACCCCATCTTGGATTCCCCTAGGTCTCTAGTTTTCAGAAATGCACAGGTTTGGTAGGTTTCCCTAGGTGGCGGCTGAGCTACAGGCCAAAATCTACAGGTAGGCACTTTGCAAAAAACACCTCTGTTTTCCTTCAAAAATTTGGCTGTGTCCACGTTGCGCTTTGGGGCGTTTCCTGTCGCGGGCGCTAGGCCTACCCACACAAGTGAGGTATCATTTTTATTGGGAGACGTGGGGGAACGCTGGGTGGAAGGAAATTTGTGGCTCCTCTCAGATTCCAGAACTTTCTGCCACAGAAA